>NC_067142.1:20722951-21085451 GCF_903995435.1 Acomys russatus
ATGAGGAACAGAGTTGATCCTAAGCACCCATGTGTGGGCGCTGTAGCCTGCCTGGGGACTCAGCTCTCAGGAGACAAGGTCCAGAGGCAGGCTGGCTAGGCAGTCAGGCTACATCAGCAAGCTCAGGTTCTGCCAAAGACCCTATCTGACTGTATAAAATGGAAAATGAGAAGAAGGACGGAGAGAGATACATTATGTCAACATCTGGCACACGCGCACAGATGTGCACACGCACCTGAATGCATATGTGCACCTCAAGTCAGACACACGTACCATCCGGATACACAGGAAATTAAAAACAGGGATGAATTTTGAAACAGTGAGCCTGTTTGCCTAAGCTGGTCAAACCACTTCCCTCCTCCTGACTCTAGCAGGTGGTGTGCAGGTCTCCATGATGTGCAGGTCTCCATGATACAGCATGGCTCCTTCCACTTTGCTCACCTACCTAATCTTCATCCCTATCTCTAGTGCCTGAGTGATCATATGCTCCTGATCCATCTTCTTGTCCCACCCCCCACCAGTCACCTCCCAGACAGCAGTACTGACCATCCCATGACTGCTTCCTGGAACGAAGTCCCCCCTGACTCCCATCCCCACGTAGCATGCTCCCCCTGACCCCCATCCCTGCATGGCACACTCTTCCTGACCCCCATCCCTGTGTGGCATGCTCCCCCTAACCCCCATCCCTGTGTGGCATGCTCCCCTGACCCCCATCCCTGCTTGGCACACTCCCCCTAACCCCCATCCTTGCTTGGCATGCTCCCCCTAACCCCCATCCCTGTGTGGCATGCTCCCCCTAACCCCCATCCCTGTGTGGCACGCTCACCCTGACCCCCATCCCCTGTGTGGCACACTCCCCCCGACCCCCACCCTTGTGTGACACACTCCCCTCTAACCCTGAACCCTGCGTGGCATGCTCCCCCCTGACCCCAACCCCCATCCCCGCATGATGCACACTCTTTGTCTCGTGTTGAGTTAGAAGCTAAACTTTGAAAACAAACCAGCTAAGGACCTGAGGAGAAACCAGAGCCTCCCCATTTTGTGTGTGTGGCAGGGGCTGGGGGGGGGGGCGGTGAGGTGATAGTTCAGTTGGCAGACCCTGGCTTTCATACATGAAGACCTGAGTTGAATCCCTAGAACCCACATTTTTAAAGACTCCGGGTGTAGCACTTGTAATGCTAGCACTGAGGAAGTAGGGACAGGCACATCCTTGAGTTTGCCGGCCAGCCAACCTAGCTAAAGGGGCAAGCTCCAGTGAGAGAGCTTGTCTCACAAAACAAGATGGATGCTCCTGAGGAACAACATGTGAGGTTGACCTCTGGCTCTACATACATGTGTCCACCTGTACTGACACGCACGCATCATGTGCACACATGCACATATGCGTACACACACATGTACACACATACACGTTGTTTCATGCTAACAGGGTTGCTTGTTTAGTTGCAGAGCAACTCTTTCCCTAACTTGAGTTTCCCAAGAAGAGAAAAATTAAATTGTTTTCAGGATTCACTCTCAGAAACTCTGGGTGCTTAATCCCAAAACCGAGATGGCTGGAACCATAGAACTGGCATTGCTATGGCGACCAGCCTCTCTGTGTCTCCCTACCGACCCCCCTCCCTGATTAGTTCAAATGCCACTACCCAGGGCCAGTCAACAATAAGATTATACAATGAACACTTGATGATGCTAATGATGTCATTTATTGAGCAATTACTATGTACTCTCACAAGCATTTTATATGCACCAATTATGTGTCCACTCCTCAGCCCTGGAAAATAACTGCTGAATAGTGAAGATGATTATTATCATCTTCATCTTACAGATGAGGAGTGTTCGGGGCACAGAGAGGTGAGTTGAGTTGCTTAGAATCCTGTAGCTCTAAGTTCCAAACACTAAAAGAAGGCCCCAGGAAGCCCCCGTGGCTCTAATATTTGTGCTTTCTGTTAGCATCCACCAAATTGTCAGTGAGCTATTGCTGTGTTCTAGGTGCTGGCTTAGGCTATTAGGTTGTTGCTTTTATAAAGTGTTTTGTTTAGCATGAGAGACAGTGATTACACAAACGAGGATTTGAATGATGGCAGAAAACAGCACTGCGGAGAAACGAAAGGTTCCTTAGATAGACTGTACAAAAGGATCTTGTAATTTGACCGTGAAATGTCCCCTCAGGCTCATGTCCTTGGCTGTTGGTGCTATTTTAGTAGGAACCCTTTGGGAGATGGAGCCTTGCTGGAAGAAATACATCACTGGGGGTGGGCTTTTAGATTTTGTAGCCTGACCTCACTTCCTGTTCTCTGGGCTTTCTGAAATCAGATGCTAGGTAACCAGTATGATCAATGTGACCAGCAACTGCTGTGATTTCCTGCTACGATGAACCACACCCCATTCCTTTCTAAAGGTGTTGTTTGTTGTTGATGTTGCTGTTGTTAGGTATTTTGTCTCAGTAGCAGAACAAGTAACATACAGAAATGAATGGATCCCTTCCGGAAAGCTAGAGGTCTACCTGCGAAAGACATTTAAGCTGAAAGTTGGAGGAAAGATAAAAAGAAACATGGACCACAGGAAAAGAACAGCACAAGATCTTAGTCACTGGGAAAAAAACCCATAAGGATGGACTGGAGAAACCAATCGAGGGAGGGTAAAGGGGGAAAAGAGAGCAAGCCACCACCCGTGTAAATGTGTGTTTCCTGGTGAACCTTTGCTTTATTTATCCTTAGAGCCACCAACCATGCTGTCTATGATTTTTCATGACCCTTCCCAAAATAACCCTCAATGCAGAGAACAGAAATGTTAAAGCTACAGGTGCTCTCCACTGTCTCTTTCTGTGTTCAAAACTCAATAGCTTTGGCACACCCTATCCACATCTAACCCGCAGTCTAGCAGGGAAACTGAAGTGTCTGTATTGGCTGCTCGTTCCTGTCTAGTTTCCCTGTGATATATACGCCAGGGTCCTATGCCTAGGGGATGGCGCCACCCACAATGTGCTAGGTCTTCCCACATCAACTAATAGTCAAAGCAACCCCTTCTCCACCCTCCCCCGCCTAAGACATGCCCACAGACCAACATGGCAGAAGACAACTACTCATTTGAGACTCTCTTCTGAGGTCATTCTATGCTGTGTCAAGCTGATGTTTAAAGCTAAGCACCCCAGTCTATATCAGCTAGTTCCTTAACCTCTGGCTTGTAGCCGGACTTCCATTCAGGCTATCAGAGGAACTTCAGATGCCTACTCCTAGGGGCCTTGCCTGTCCTATTCCTCTCCACAGGATCACAGCTGTCCTCAGCTGGCACAATCTTTCAGTTAGTGCAAAACACAGTAGTGTTTTCATTATTGCCCCCTCAAGGAACTGACTTGTTTCTCTAATTACACCCTACACACACACACACACACACACACACACACACACACACACACACACACACACCAATGATATCTGGTTCTGGGTTCTAGGAACCAGTGTGCTCTATACACAGACAAAACCAAAGGTTTTCACAATCCCCCTTCATGGGCCAGTCAAGGATTGCTGAATTACTCTCTTGCCTTGTCCTTTTGGTTGAGTTCTATGAGTCTTAGGGTCTTCAGTCAGCCTGGCCTTCCCCTTGCCTATATTTGTGGGGAGCCAGTGTGAGGCTTTTCCTCATTTCTCAAACAGACCCTGAAACTCACATACTGTAGCCAAGGCTGACCTTTCTGATCTTCCTGCCTTCACCTTCCAAGTGCTAGGATTGCATGCATACACCATGCCATTTTCACAAGTATGAGGACATGAGATCAGATCTCTGGCACTCAGGTGAAAAGGCAGCCATGAGAAGATTCTTCCATAACCTCAGCACTGAGGGAGGCAAAGATAAGTGATCCCAGGGGATTGCTATGAACTCGAGGTTCAATGAAAGACACTGTCTCAAAAAAAAAAAAAAGATGGAGAAACAATTGAGGTCATAGACAAAATATATACTTGAACCCTTTGGACCAAAGTGAGAAGGTGGCTGTAATTGATTAGTGACAGTTGTCTCATTCAAGGCAGTGAATAATGGAGTCATGTAAGCCATTCATCTCCCAGGTTTCACAGCCTTCTGCTACCTTCCCGGATCTAAAAGCCAATAGCTCTTACCTTATGCTCACCTCTGACCAGAGTGTGGCTTGCACTGATTTTCAATGGTGCTAAGCCTAACTGGAAATACAATGCTATATATTTTTCAAAAAAGGATTTATTTCTACTATTCTGTAACCCAAGCCAATGATTCCATTGAGAAAAATCACACACAGGAGAAAATCATCTTTCAGGAGCTGTTGTGTACTCAGCAGGCTGACATCACCGAGATTCAAGGAGCTGTTTACGCAATGTGTCACTCAGCTGGGGAGACAGGGCATCTTCCATCCTGCTGGTCAATGGACACATTCTAAGATCTACAGAATAAAGACTGAAGCGGGGAAGAGAGACTCAAATGTCACTGTCACCCATGCGGGTGAGCCGCTTAGGAGTCTGGTGAGTGGCAGTGTTTTGGTGTCTTCCCTGGAGGACTGTACAGTTACTGATGAAATAAAATGGATCCAGCACTTCTTCCAGGGTGGGAAGTTAATTCAGAATAGTGATCACAAATACTTAGTTTCAGCCAAATATGAGTAAATCTAGGCAGTCATAAAATATTCCTTAGTATAGGCTTATCTTTGAGTTATTCAGAGGAGGGCCATAGATCACAAACAGGATTGCATGGCTTAAATATAAGTTTCCTCTTGTGCTCATGGGTTAGATGCTTAGTTCCAGCTTGCAGTGCTGTCTGAGGAGGTCGGGCCTAGCTGGAGGGAGTGCATCACTAAGGGCATGCCTTTGACCCCTGATTCCCTGTACTCTCTCTGGTACCCATGTACTGTGAGACAACGAGCCTCCTCTGCCACAGTCTCCTCACACTGAGACATTCCGCCCAAGAGCATAAGACCAAGCAAGCATGGACTTAGCTGTCTAAAATGGTGAGCAAAATGAAGCTCTCTTCCTGTGTGTGCTTCTTTCTGGCATTTGGCCACAGTTCCAAGCACAGCCAACATAAGCATCTTTCCTGTTAGCAGAACACTCACAAATAGATAGAAGCGAGGACAACGAGAAGAGGAATAAGAAGGACCCGTGTGGTTGTGGCCATTGAAGTTACAGCAGTCACGGGAAGTGGGGAATGTTTACAGGTAGAGGAGATGGCTGAAATTCCATGAGTCACAGGGTAACACCACAAAGAGCAAGGCTATACTCTCAGTTTAGGGTACGTTCAGACAATGTCACTAAGAGGTCTTTCTTACATCTCAAAATTAATCACAGATCCTAAAACACTGGTGCGCAGATGTCACAATAAAATACACACTGGGTGAGGAAATGGTTCAGTTGGTAGGGGTTTTGCCTTGCAAGTACAAGGGCCTAAATTCAATTCCCAGAATTCATGCCAAGCAAAAGAGCTGGGTGTGGTGGTATATACTTGTAATTCCAGCACAGGTGAGCAACTTGTGCTCTTGGAGCTCACTGGCCTACCCTACTAAGCTATTCCAGACAGACACTTCTCAAAACCAGTAGCTTCAAAACCAAACAATACAATCCGAAATGACAGCCAAGACTGTTCTCTATCTACCACACACACATGTTCATGCACACCTAACAGACATGAAAACACACAAGCGTACAAATAAATAACCATAGCATAGTAGGCCTTTCTGAGACTTTAAGAAATAGTAGAAGTGATCCATACTGAGCCTTGCATGTGGTAAGATCCCAATGATTATTGGCCATTGTTAGCATTGGGATTGGGCTTGCTCCTGGTACCTATGTAGTAGCAGATGGGACTTGGGTGACTGACTCTCTATTTTCTAATGATATTAACAATTACTGAGCAGATGCTGCCTCCATAACTCCGAAGATCAATTGCTTTCTGTATCTGTTGCATTTTCCTGTATATTCTGTAGAACAGATTTATGCAAATAAATGTATCCGGCCCCGTTCTAGAGCTACGTAGGCGGCCAGGACGCTGTGTGGTTTTGTGCCTGTTAATCTGTTTGATTTAACTGTAAATGGTCTGTGGCCCCAACTTCAGCCAGGGAAGGTCACGTAGATTGCATACAGTTGTGGCTGTGGTGAAAATACTGGACAGAACAAGAAAGAAAGGTTCATTTGCTCACTCTTTCAGAGGATTCGGTCCATGTCTGGTTGGCCTCCTGTGGTTGTGCAAGACATCACAGTGTTGAGAGGATGAAACATAGCAGCCTCCTTCTCATGGTGTACAAGGAGGTGGATTGGATGGCATCAGTGAATTCAAGTCAGGGCATCCCCGCTCTGTTCTGCCAATTATCATTTGATGAGAAATTGTGGCAGGTGTACCGGCCCCAGAGTTCTAGGCGGAAGATCTCCCTACACTGCTTGATTCCATCGAGGACAGTGAGGGCAGGACTATAGTTATAAATGTGTCATCTTTCTCCTGGTTTCTTCCTGATCACATGCAGACTTCTGCTGTGGTCAAAAATAACAAGAAGACCATGGCATTCACATCTTTCCTCTACCCTCTCCTAACTGTGAGTTTGGGCAACTGGGAAAATGCCTTGTTTTCTCTGTTCCCTCATCTCTCAAGTGAAAATCACAGTAGCCACGGGAGGCCAAGCACCAAGCTGGAGAGGTGGCTCCGTGGTTGAGTGTGCTCGCTGCTCTTGCAGAGGATCTGGATCCACATAAAAGCAGCTCATAACTGCCTATGGCTCCAGCTCCTGGGGACTCATTTCCCCCTCTTCAAACCACAACATGCTATCCCTTTAAATATCCCAGAGTTGTAAAAATCTTTATCTTGGAAACAAATGCTGAGCTTATAATGACGCTGTTGAAAACCCATGGAGACTAAGTTGGCTACAGTGGTGGCCCTAAGAGAACAGTGAAAATAATCTTGTGGTTTGTGCATAGCGATAGATAGTGGAGGGTTGCAGGAAGGGGTGTAAGGTAAATTCTGGAACATTCATCATCTTGGGAATGCTATTGGTTATTTCCATCATCCGCTTGCTATGGGGACATCTCCCCACACTGGAGAAAGACATCACAGAGAACTCTTTGGCTACACAGTCAACAGTGGTGTTTTTCAACCAAACCTCCCTTAGAATCATCCCAACAACATTAAATAACCGTTATTTTTTTGGCTATTTTGCCTACTTTAGAAAGGTTTGTTCCACACGTCCAACTCATTTACAGCAAATCCATCACAATTTTAATCAGAGAGTAGCCTTGGGAGACTGAGGGAAATTCCCAACACCTTCTTTTGTTTTCCTGGTTGTCTCTTCAGTTGCCACCTCCCTTCCTTTGTGGATCTAGAATCTTCCTTTAGCCAGCCATAAATCACCTACACTCGGAGACTACACTTGAATTCCCAGCTCCCAGATCAGGATATTTCCTTGGGTTTGCTATTTGGCCAGCACACACTCATTCTTTCAGCCCTATAAAAAGGAAAATCCAAACAAAAACCCCCCTCCCTACCTTTCGACCCCCTCCTGCTACCTCCTGCCCAGCCTTAGCCACCACACTGACATGACATAAAACAGATGTGCTTGGAAATGTGCCACACTCCCTGGTCCTTCCCCATCCAGCCAACTTTAGTGCCCACCTCCAACCCCACAACTCCCACAATGCAGGCCAACACACACTGCACGTGGGTGCTAGGGGCTCGCTCATTGTTAATTCTTCTAATAGCCCAGGGCAGCACAATATGTTTCTTTGTGTATTGCAGAATTTAGTGACAGCTGCCAAAGATGTGAAAACCCAGTCCCCAAACTCTCAGAGTAATGAGATAAGTAGGCAGACCCAACAGAGGAATACATTAAAATGGAAACTTAAATTCCCTACAATTTGTGGTGATCAGAGCAAATGTCTTATATAGCAAATGTCTTACTTAAAGCCATTCAAGTGTATGTCCGTGTCTCCGTTGTTTCTTGTCTTGTTCTCAAAGGCTCCTTAGCATAACATGTGTATGCATACCTTCCAGGAATAAGTTATCAATTTCATGGTTTGACCATTAAACTAAAAAAAAAAAACCCAAGCCATTTATAAACCCAATACAATTCATAAGTTCCCAGTTACGACACAATCTCTGATATCCACTCCAAAGCCCTGGGGACGGCTCAACCCAACCACTTTTTTTTTTTTTTTTTTTTTTTTTTTTTTTTTTGGTGATCTGGTGATGAAAGATATATTATTGAAACTCGGGAAACCTTGGGAAAAAATGTATTGCTAAACTATCTAAATTGAAATGAAATGCAGATTGTTTGGCTGCCAGAAGTTCCTTCCTGCCTTCTCCCTGCTCCCATTCCCGCCCCCCCCCCACACTCCCTGACAATGCAGCATGAATGTTTCAAGGCTTAAGACATGCAATTAAAAGATTTGTATGTACCTAGAAGCAGAAACAATTGCACAGGCTCCAGGATCTGTGGCAGTTCTCAGACGGATTAGAGGGGTTTATGGAGGGTAAAGACAGAAATGTGACCCATTCACTCTCTCTGCCCCATGCACCCTGGCGATATTTTCTCAATCTGAGTGAGCCTGTACCATTCTCACTCATGACTAGAACTAGAGAATTCTCCATGTAGGAGAACTGGCCAGAGTTGCCTTGTCCTGGGTGGCTTGTTTTTACTTATCATTAAACGGGAAAAAGGGAGGCCGGGGAGATGGATCAGTGGTTAGCGTTCTTACAGAGCAAACATGAGGATCAGACTTTTAGATCCCCAGAGCTCACACAATGGCTTAGGCAGGCACAGTGGACCACCTTTAATGCCAGCATTTATGAGAAGGTGACACGGGGTCTTCTGGGAAAGTCAGCTAGCTAATCTAGCAGATGAGGGAGCTCTGCATTCAACCGATAGGCTCTGCCTTGATGAATACAGTGGAGAGTGATTGAGGACAACACTTTGCATCAGTGTTAGGCCTCTAGATGCACGTGCACCGTCACGTGCATCTGTGCTCATGCATGCACACTAAATCCTGCAAACACATGGTCATACACGCCACACAAATGCGGGGAAGAAAAAGAGTTACTGCATCTGGCACGGTTGATGCAGCCATTGTGGGATTTTTGTTTCAGCACCTCCATTCCCAAGCTCTTCAGCAGGCTGGACTTACAATTCAGACAAAGAGCTGCAAATCTGTGAGCAGCTTTCCCTACCCTCCATGTTAGTTACTTTTCTATTGTTGGGATAAAACAAGAAAGCCAAAAGCAACTCAAGCAAGAATGAGGCTCTTTGGACCTAAAGTTCAAGAGGAATAAGAGTCTATCCTGACAGGAAACCATGACAGCAGGCGGCAAGCTTGGTAGTGGGAGCAAAAGCTGAGACCATGCAAACAGGAAACAGGAAGCATTAGAAGTAAGTGGGGCAAGGCCAAAACTCTCAAAGTCCACCCTCAATGACGTATTTTTGTCAACATCCTAACCCCACCCCCCTCCACCTCCCCAACCCCCGCCCAACTCTCCCCCTTACCCCAAACAGCTCTACCTCCTGGAGACCAAGAATTCAAATACCAAGCCTCTGGTGGATATATCTCTTTCAAGCCATTACAACATGCCAGCATGCTAGGGGCTAATCAGATCACACATGTATGTCCTCTGCTTAGTAAGAAACGCATTATGGTGACTGGGCAGACGGTAGAAGGCTTGGAAACTTCTGGGGATAGATCCTTCCCTCATCATCAGTGTTAGGCTCCACTGTTGGTTTCCTTATCAACATAAGAATGGGAGGCATCAATATAGGCTTGCCTGAAGATTTAAAATACCATATTAAAAACGCAGAAACATCTGGGCTTAGCTGAGGCCTGCGATGGTTTGAAGGAGAATGGCCTCATAGACTCATATATTTAAATGTTTGGTCCCCAGTCACTGGGACTGTTTGGGAAGGATTAAGAGGTGTGGTCTTGTTGGAGAAGGTATGACCCTGGTGGTAGGCTTTGAGATTTCAAAAACCCACACCAGCCTTTCCCCACCCCAACTCCTTCTCTTTCTCTCTCTGTCTCTATGTGTCTCTGTCTCTGTGTCTCTGTCTCTCTTTGTCTTTCTCTCTGTGTCTCTGTGTCTCTCTCTCTATCTGTCTCTGTCTCTGTCTCTCTCTGTCTCTCTCTCTGTCTCTCTCTCTCTCTTTCTCTCTCTCTCTCTCTCTCTCTCTCTCTCTCTCTCTCTCTCTCTCTCTCTCTCTCTCTCTCTCTCTCTCTCTCTCTCTCTCCTTGCTGCCTATGGATCAGGAGGTAGCTCTTAGGTACTGCTTTAGAACCATGCCTGCCTGCTGTTATGCTCCCACTATAATGGCCATGGACTAACCTCTGAAACTTAAACAAGTCCCCAGTTAAATGCTTTGTGTTATAAGTTGCCTTGATCATGGTGTTTTGTTACAGCAACAGAACACTCAGTAAGACAAGGCCCATTAAGGAAAACCTATTTTCTGTTGGCCAAGGAGAAATTAGTTTAAATTCTACCTTTGGCCCTAGGTGGAAAGATGACCTCTCTCTCTCTCTCTCTCTCTCTCTCTCTCTCTCTCTCTCTCTATATATATATATATATATATTTCTCTCTCAATTCATGAACCATTTTTGTAAAGATTTTATACATAAGCACACTGTGTTTTCATCATACTTCTCCTGCCTCTCCTGGTCCCAATCCTTCCTATGTTTTCCACACCACTACTTCAGTCCCCTCTCAAGTTAATGTTGTCTTCTTCTTAATTATAAATACAACCTAACTAGTGTTGCTCCCATCGAGGGTCTCATCCCAGAAAAAAAAATCTGACTCTCCCTACTTCAGCATCAACTAACTATCTACAGAACTTCATCCAGGGGTGGGGAATTTATAGGTGCTGCCCAGGCAACCATATTGCTGAGAGGTCACAGGTGTAGCATTTTTGTCATGTCTAGAAGGCCTTATCTCATAGTAGTCCCCATGGTTCTCTGGCTATCACAATCTTTCTGACCCCTCTTCAACCGTGTTTGCTAAGCCTTGGATGTAGGGGGTTTGCTATAGATGTCCCATTTGGGGATACCATGGTCCTTATTGTCTATATTTTGACCATTTATGGACCTCTGTAACCATCTCTGTCTGCTGCAAAAAAATAATCATATTTGATGAATGATAAGAGTTGCATTTTTCGGATAGCAGGCTACCGAGAAGAGACTTGATACCCTATGAGCATATACAGGGGGAGGAGGTCCCCCTCAGTCACAGTCGTAGGGGAGGGGAATAAGGGGAAAATGGGAGGGAGGGAGGAATGGGAGGATACAAGGGATGGGATAACCATTGAGATGTAATATGAATAAATTAATAAAATATAAAAAAAGAGTCGCATCTTTCTCTATGTATAAGGATCAGTATGTAGAAGTCAGTCAGAATCTATATGAACTTAGCAAAGTGGTAGGAATGTATTCTTTTCTAGGGACTATGGCCTCTCCAGCTACAGATTCTTAGTTAGGTTTGAAATATCAGTCATGAGTTCCCTCCTACTGAGTGAATCTCAAGGACAATCAGGTAACTGTTGGTTACCTCAGGGATATTAGCGCCACTATTGCACTACTGGGCATATCTTGCCAGACAGGTTGTTTTTGTAGTTCACAGGATTTGCACATGGATTGGACTGTTAATAACTTTCTCCCTGGTAGCCATAATAGCTTTGATTGGTAACCATAGGGAGGAGCCTTCCAGGTCAGTACCAGCCTGGTTTCTCCACGTCCTGTGACTAATGGCCTTACATCTTCATCAGCAAGGTCTTGTCATCACACCCTGGCAGGCAACCAAAGACAATGACAACAGCCTGCATTGTTTTGGGGGTCCCTTAGATCCCACATCAACAACTCAAAGGAAGTTATCTCTTGCCTACCGCTGGGCTTTTTGTTAGGTAGTCTATGGCTCCTGGGGAGCATTATCCCTCAGTGTGAAGTAACTCCCATTAAATACACTCCCGCTTTCTCTGTGTATGTGTGTGCATTTTAAATAAACCTTATAAAATAATGATTTCCTGTAGATTGTTAAGTATCCTTAGTGTTATTTATCCCTTCCTTATACCCTTCCTGCATTTGCTCTCTCTTCTTCGCCATTCGAGTTCTGTCTCCCGCCATTTTCACCTTTACCCCTTCATCCTAATTTGTCAAAACATTGCATTCTATTTCACTCTCCTTTAAGAGTTAATCCAGTTAGATCTGTCAGTCACCTTGTTGGGAGACCACGCCTCCTCGGCAAGAATGATTTATCTGAAGATGTACTGTGGGAATGGGAGGAATAATTACCCCCTTAATGAGATAGTAGCTATACCTTCCAGTAAAGTTCTCTTAATCCAGTTGCTTGAAAGTTAAGACCAAGCCTGCCCTCTTTTCTGAGTTCTAAACACACACACGCACACATACACACACACACACACACACACACACACACACACACTCCTTTTTCTTCTATTTTTTTTTCTTTCAGATAGTAGCCAGACTCCTACCCATGCTTTCGCTGACACCCTGGGCTTTCTCATTCTTTCTTTGAAGGCCTCTCTCTCCCTCAATTTCTACAGCTGCAGTGCTGACCTCCATGTCTAATTCAAAAAGCATGATTTTCTCTTTCTCTTCTTCACCTCTTTTGCTCCCAGCAGTTGCTCAGATTTTCTGCAGCTCACCCTGTTGTTTTCTCTCAAACTCTCATAAAATGGTCCTCAAGCTTCCTTTTGAGATTGTTTTAATATTTTTGAATTAAATACACTAAGAACTCATGAAAAGGGGAACAAAGAGTTTCCTGTAACAGGATTACCTGGGTGGCCACCACCTCAGTGGCTTCTCTCCTAACTGCCCCTCTTGCCCACCTCCCACCTCCAGAATTAGAATTCCCTAGCCTTTTCCACTGTGATTATTCTTTCCCTCAGCTATGTCTCCACTATCAATAGCTCCCCCATCTCAGTAATGAAACACCGGTGCAGAGCAGAGAAATGTACCCTGACTGGTGTGGTGCCTGCAGAAGGTTGGGTAAGATTCAGTGGCCATGTTTTCAGAACGCTCCATCAATGACAGTTGGAAACATATGTTTTTTATAAATTTCTCATTCCCAAACAAAGACTGACAGTAAAACCCAGGGCTTTGATATTTATATAAGTTGTTAAGTGGTTCACTGGGGAAAGTACATTTCAATTAGCATGTCACTGCTCATCATACTGGCTTGGAGAGAGGCATTCTGATTAAGCTGGTTGTTGAACAATACATCAAAAGTTAGGGCTTACTAAAAAGCTGTTCCTCTCAAGGTCACTCATGTCACCTGATGCCTGGCTGAATTTCCTGAGCTTTTATTTAAAATCAAATGAGACATTTAAAATCCCACTTTAAACCGAATCGATTCCAAAAACTCATTCCATTTTAGCTCCATAAATATTAGCCAAACCATTGGCAGGTGGAGGATACAGGGCCAAGGGAGGTGAAAGGGGACTATGATGGAGGGCTGGACTGGGTTCAGTTTCTCCAGGGCTATCATCTGCAGTGGCTAATGGTGTAAAAGGTGTTGTGTATCAATTTGTGGGCATGAGTGTTGGAGAGTACAGCTACACACGCATGTACATGCATGTGGAAGTCAGATGTTGCCTTGCATGTGCCTTCCTCAGTAACATTCCACTACAGTTTTTGAGACAGGGTCTCTTGGTGAACCTGAGTTCACCAATTAATGTAGAGTTGCCAGTTAGCAAGTCCCAAGGATGCTACTGGCTCTGCCTACCAGAGCTGGAATGACAAATGGACCACTATGCCAAGCTTTGTCCATGGGTTCTGGGGCTCAAACTCAGCTCACCATGAGCAAGCAGTTTGACCACTGAACCACTTCCCTAGCCACCTACATTGTAAATCTATTTCTAATTGTGAGCTCTTAGTGGTCAGAGGAGTCATGAACAATGATCAAAATAAAATAAACGTCTCCTTTGCTGTGGACTCAGGAAACAACAACTCTACGTGCTTCAAGCAAGAGGTTTTCTTTCTCAGAACTTCTTCTCATTCATATTTTAGTCTGAGATTAAGTTCATAAGCTGTAGATAAATTTACAGTTCCTCACTCAACAGTCAACCTTGCTATGAGCTTTATATAAATGCACACACATACACATGCTTTTTACCTCTTTTATGTACTCTGCTGCCGCCCTTAGGTCATTATACGCCAGGAGGTTTTCTGTTGGGCTCTGATTCTGCTATGTCCCTGTATCTTGTTAGCTCATACAGCTGTCCTTAAGATTGACGGTACAATTTTGTGCAATTCAATCCAGGGGAACATTCCAATCTCTCCCAGCCTGAAGAGTCCGGGAAAGACAAGAACACCAAATTTGTTCCCCTTATCTACCCAATTTAGTAGCTATTTGTCACCGTCAATTAGTCAAGGGTGAAATAATTACCCGTGGCTTGAGTGAGAGGAATAAAGTCTGATTGGCAGCAAGAGAAGAGAACAATCAGATCATACGAGAAGGAAATATGAGATGAGTGGGTGGTGTGGTTGGAGGACACAGGGCAGGCCTTCAACCAGAATACCTCTGAGTCATGGCTGCAGTTCTGCCCTTTGTGACTCATTCCTTCAGATGAGCCTGGCTTTCTTCCTGGAGCTATTTTTAAGCATCCCGGGACTAAGACAGGGTAACAAAAATTTAGTCAATAAGCATGCTTTCTTTTCTAAAAAAATTTTAATTGTATTTATTATTTGTGTGTGTGTGAGCATGTATGGTGTGTATGTATGTGTGTGTATGTGTGTGTATGTGTGTGTATGTGTGTTTGTATATTTGTGTGTATATACGTGTGTGTATATATGTGTACATGTGTGTGCACACAGGTGTGTCTGTGAGTGTGGGCATGCATCTGCGACGGCACATGTGTGCAGGTCATCAGAAGATACTCCTCAGTTTTAGCATGGATCTTCCCATTCCAAATAACCTGATCAAGGCAGCCCCTTAGAACTGTTCTGAGTGGCTTGTCTCCAGTCTAGGTGACAAGCAAGATTAAGTATTACGCATGGAAAATAGACAAATACATATATTCATTTTCATATACTTGCACTATGTAGTAAATACATCACCAACACTGCATGTCAAAGGTTTATTTTGTGGACACATAAGTACCTAGAGAAATAGACAGTTGGTCTGACCCTGCCCTATTTTCAGTGCCAACAGAGAATTCTGTACTGATGGGCTGGCTCTCGGTCCCCACCATCTTTCCAGTTCTGAGGGCCACTCTCAGCTTTGCAAAGACAATCTGGCTCCTCAGCTTTCTGACCCGTACTTTCTCTCACTGTCTTTACAGGGATTTTATTGTGTCTAAACCCATCGGATTTTCTTTGTTGCTTGACTTCATTACCTATTCAAGACCACACTTTTTTTTTTTTTTTTTTTTTTTTTTTTACCCTGTGATCTACATGTCACTTGATTTAACCGGCAAATTCACATATCCTGGATGGAGGAGCCCGAAACAGAGGAACGTTCTGTAATGGAGAATAATATTACAAGGTCAAAAAAGGAACTGTCCCCCATATTTGACCACATCCCCTGGATGGAGAGGCTTGGTGGCACTCAGAGAAAGGATAGCAGGCCACCAAGAAGAGACTTGATACCCTATAAACATATACAGGGGGAGGAGGTCCCCCTCAGTCACATTCATAGGGGAGGGGAGTAGGGGGTAAATGGGAGGGAGGGATGAATGGGAGGATACAAGGGATGGGATAACAATTGAGATGTAATATGAATAAATTAACAAAATATATTTTTAAAAAAAGAAAGGAATTTTGGAGCAGGTGTGGTGGCTTGGTGGTTAAGAGTGCCTTCTGCGTAGTCACACAGACTGCGGTTCGAACTGGAGCAGCACTCACATCATAAACAAACACTCTCTTCCTGCAGCAGCGTGCAGAGGCGTGAGTGCAAATCACCACACAAACACGTATAAACAAATGGAATAAATATTTTCTTCTTATAAAAGAAACAAATCAACTTTCACTGTGTTAAGATACTGCCCTGGTTTCACTTCTGTTGCCACAAAGAAATATCCCGACAAAAGGCAACTTGTGGGAGAGAATGGTTCATTCGGGCCACAGTCCCAGGTCGCTGTCCACCAGGGCAGGGAAGTCACAATGGCAGGAGCCTGAAGCACCCTATTCCCTCCCCCTATGTCTATGATCGAGGGGGAACCTCCTCCCCCACTATATGGTCATAGGCTATCAAGTATTATCTTGGTAGCCTGCTTATTCTTTCTTTGAGTGCCATCAGGCCTCCCCACCAAGGGGAGATTGTCAAATATGGGGCACCAGAGTTCATGTCAGAGTCAGTCCCCTCTCTCCAATAACTGTGGAGAATGTCCTGTCCACTGGGTAGATCAGAGTAGGGGTTCGATGTTTACTACTTGTATTGTCCTTGGTTAGTGCAGTAGTTTGAGCAGAACCCCCCTGGGCCCAAATCCACCCATCACGATGTTCTTCTTGTAGGTTTCTAGGACCCTCTGGGTCCTTTTATTTTTCCTTCTCCTATATTTCTCTTACCTAGAGTCTCAGTAGGATGTCCTCGCATCTATCCCAATCTCCTGGTAAGTAAAGACTTTTGTGGGACATGTCTTTTGGGTTAGTGTCAAATTATAAGTGAGTATATACCATGTGAGTCTTTCTGCTTTTGGGTTAACTCACTCATTATGATCATTTCTAGTTCCATCCATTTGTTCACAAATTTCGAGATTTCCCTGTTTTTAATAGCTGAGTAGTATTCCATAGTGTAAACATGCCACAGTTTCTTTATCCATTCTTCAACTGAGGGACATTTAGGCTGTTTCCAGGTTCTGGCTATTATGAATAAGGCCGCTATGAACATGGTTGAGCATATGACCTTGTTGTGTGTTGGAGCATCTTTTGCGTATATTCCAAGAGTGGAATAGCTGGGTCTTGAGGAAATCTTATTCCCAGTTTTCTAAGAAAGCTCCAGATAGCTTTCCAAAGTGGTTGTACAAGTTTGCATTCCCACCAGCAATAAAGGAGTGTTCTTTTTTCTCCACATCCTCACCAGCATGTGGTGTCACTTGAACTTTTGATCTTAGCCATTCTGATGGGTGTAAGACAGAATCTCTGAGTTGTTTTGATTTGCATTTCTCTGATGACTAAAGATGGCGAGCATTTCTTTAAGTGTTTCTCAGCCATTCAATACTCTTTGGTTGAGAATTCTCTGTTCATTTCTGAGCCCCATTTCTCAATTGGGTTATTTGGTTTGGTGGTGTTTAATTTCTTGAGTTCTTTATATATTTTGGATATTAGGCCTTTGTCAGATGTAGGGTTAGTGAAGATCTTTTCCCAGTCTGTAGGCTGTTGCTTTGTTCTGTTTACAATGTCTCCTACCTTACAGAAGCTTCTCAGCCCCATGAGGTTCCATTTATTAATTGTTGATCTTAAGGCCTGGGCTGTTGATGTTCTGTTCAGGAAGTTGTCTCCTGTGCCAATGTGTTCCAGGCTCTTCCCCACTTATTCTTCTAACTGGTTTAGTGTCTCTGGTTTTATGTTGAGGCCTTTAATTCACTTGGACTTGAGTTTTGTGCGTGGTGACAAATATGGGTCTTCTTGCATTTTTCTACATGTAGAAATCAAGTTAGACCAGCACCATTTGTTGAAGATGCTATCTTTTTTCCATTGAATAGATTTGGCTTCTTTGTCAAAAATCAAATAACTATACGTGTGTGGATTCATATCTGGGTCTTCTATTTGATTCCATTGATCAACTCTCCCCTAATTGAATAATATAATAAGACAGTATTCCTTAGGCCAGTCCACAGGCCAACCCAATGTAGACAGCCCCTCATTGAGAGCCTTCCCAGGTGAGTCTAGGCTGCTCTAGATTGACAATTAAATCTACCATCACCAAAACAAGACACTAAGATTTGAGAAATGGGTAGGTAGCTTAGTGCTCACATCTTCACCCCCTGCTTTGAGCCTTTGAATGAGTTTCTTCATGTGACAAAAGGAAATTCGGAGAAGTGATTCAGATATGGACTTCCAGTTGTGTAATAAACCTTGGTAATATAGGGGAGCCCAGCTGATTTGTATTAATCTTCAAAATCAAAGAACTTGGCCAGTTAGATCAGCTTCTAAGTGGAACACTCCACATGTCACTGGGGATACAGCACAATGTGTTCATTTCCTGTTTAGAGGCAAACTGTGGAAATGGGTTTCCTGTCCTCCACTGTGGCTAAGGATTCAATGGACTTAGTTACTTAGGTACAGTAGAACTTCCTGACACAAGGAGAAGCAGGAGTTGGGTCCCCGCAGGGAGGAAAATGCTTCTGATGTCTTGCTGAAAGTGAGGCCTATGAGGAAATTTGTGGAGTGAGATCAATCAGATGACAGCCATCACCTCCTGAGGGGGCCAGCTGTGTGGAGGCACTGTCCTTCACTTTTCCTCTCTGTTGGTCAGCGATCTGTCACTGTGACAAAATGCCTGAGGAAGGTCACCTTAAAGAAGGAAAGGTTGAGGTTTCAGTCCACGCTCATGTCCCCTGCTTTGGGGAGTATATGGTAAAGCTGTTTACTTTATGTCAGTTGGGAATCAGAGAGAGAGAGGAGATGCTAGCACTCTCAAATTTCATTCAAGGGCATTCAACCAATTATACAACTTTCTCTAATAAAGTCCTACATCATAAAGTTTCCACTGTCTTTATGGGGGGAGGGCAGAACCTTACATACATGAGCCATGTTTTAAATTTTACTTTTGGGGAGGTACATGTGTAGTATTCAGAGTGCAACTTGCTAGACTTAGAGAAAAGCACCTATGTCTGCTGAGCCATATCACCAGCCTAACACTAGACCTACTGAGGGAGCATTTAATACCAAACCGCAATACCCACTGTCAATGACAGTCTCCATCCCAAACCCTTAGAATACTTTACATATTTAGAGTATCCAGATGTCTCTGGTCCTCTGTGAATTCTCCAAGCTATATCTTAAGATCCAAAACCATCACCAGCAGAATTGAACATTACTTTCAAAAAGCTTTCTTGTAGGCCTCTAGCAGGGCCACTTTGCCAGGCCACCATAGTGAGGGATGTGCCCAGTCCTGGTGTGACTGGGTGTGCTGGGATGAGTAGATGGGGGCCTCCTCTTTTTTTAAGGGATAAGGGAGGGGGGATGTGAGAGAAAGGGGGTACAGTGGGCCAGGAAGAGAGGAAAGAGGGGCTACAATCGCGATGTAAAGTGAATAAATAAATACATTTTTTAAAAGATACCGGTATGCACGAGGCATTTGCTCTGGGTTGGCACAGCTACTGTATGTATATGGGTAGCTTTTCTTTCTTTTATCCGTGCCAGAAAAAGATCAAAGGGAAATATCAAAACCAGAGTGATGCTTCCCTTGAGTGCATCAGTGAGAATGCTTTTTCTTTTCTTTTCTACTCCTGTGGATTTTCTAAATGGTTTTAATTCAAAATGGAAAGCAAATAATACATTTTTAAGGTAACAGATGGGGCCTAAGAGACAGCGCAGTTAGGAAAGCATTTGTTATACAACCACGAGGACCTGAGTTTGATGCCCAGAGCCTGGGTGTGTGGGGTGTTGCAGATTTGTTTTTATTGTTGTTGTTGTTTTAATATTTTATTAATTTATCCATATTACATCTCAACCATCATCCCCTCTCTTGCATCCTTCCACTCCTCCCTACCCCTCACCCCCCCCCCCCCCCCCCATGACCACAACCGAGAGGAATCTCCTCCTCCTGCACACACTCTGTAATCTCAGCATAGGCAAGGCTGGGACTGGGAAAGGAGCTGCCAAAGCAGAGGCAGGCAAACCCCTGGGGCTCGCTGACCAAGCTGTATAGTCCAAGCAGAAAGTCCCAGGTTCCAATGAAAGACTGTCTCAAAAAACCAAGGTAGATGGCTACTGAGAAACAACACCTAAGATTGACCTGTGGCCTCCACATACTTGCACATATGTACTAAAGACCCATATGCGCATGCGTGCGCAGACACACACACACACACACACACACACACACACACACACACACACACACACACATGCATATACCATGCACATTAAATAAAAAGCATCTGCCCTCATGGATACGGGGAAACTCTAGGTTTCTAATTCCTGTAGTCTCTCTAGAAAGGCAGTCCATATATAACTGCACAAAGCTGAGTTAAGCCTGACGCCCATGGGATCGCCTGTGGAGGGTTTTAAGGCACCTAAAGTAATACAGTTGGTAAATAACAAGGCTACAAAGTAAAGAAGCAAAGGTTCCAGGCTAGCCTAGAACCTTCCCCTTGGCCTTTCTGTTACTCTTTGTATTTTGTGAATGAAAGAGTTATCCCAAAGCTTGTGATCTCCCTGAACACCTGTTCCAAATCTTACCAGCTTTTCTTTCTGAAAAGAAAGAAGCACACAGAACAAACCAGCTCCCCTTCAACGTGCTCCTCAGCCTCCTCAGCCTTGTGTTGTCCTTGGCATGTTCAGATTGATGCCTGGAAGCTGCGTGTCTCCCAGAAGATGGAACTGTGATCCCCACAGCTGTGCACTGTGGAAGCTGGCAGCAGCTGCCACAGCAAGCATGTGCTCCCCAGGCATTGGCACTAAAGTCAAAGTTTACAGAAAGTCATGAATACCGAGCAGTGTTCTGACCTAAGCATGGACCTTTGTGAGATCCATACTCAGGAGTCTTAAAGTCCTTCATGCATGAAATAAGTGTGTCCCTTATTTTATCATTAGTTCTTAAAACACACACACACACAGGCTTAAACACTTCCTCTGTTTTCTATAACGCCTATAAAAAGGAAGACTGAGACAGTGTGGTGTGGTGAAATTTTCTCACCGTGCTTTCTGCCTCCATTGCTCTTCCCTTACACAGCAGGACATTGTGAAGGTGTAAGAGGGGAAATAAATCTCTCTCTGCCTGTGGTTGCCATTTTCACATGGGCTTATTCACCAGATTGGAAACTGGATGAGATTTGGGGGCTGAAGACTAACTTCTGTCCATCCAGTGGTTTCGTGTGTGTGTGTGTGTGTGTGTGTGTTTGTGTGTGTGTGTGTGTGTGTGTGTGCATGTGTGTGGTGTGTAGTGTGTTGTATATGTGTGTATGCTGTGTGTGTGTGGTGTGTGGTATGTGTGTGCGTGTGTATGGTGTGTGTGTGCATGTGTGTGTATGTGTGCATATGCGGTGTGTGTACATGGATACCAGAGAACTAATTGCAGTCATCTATTTCCATGCCCATTCGTGGTTGCTGTTGTTTAATTTCCCTTTAAATGTATGTTCTGAGGGTTGAATTCAAGTAGGGATGTTCTTAAGTGTTTACCAACTGAACCATCTCCCAAATACTCATAGTTGCTTATTAACAGAGCTGGGCTGACTCTCTGCGGGGGTGAGGGATGCAACATTAGACTAAGCTAGTTCCTTTCTAATTTATAAGTCTTATTTTTAATTTTTAAAATCAATTTTTATGTATGCTTGCATACATGTGTGTGTGCATGCATGTGTGCATGCATGCATTCGTGTGTGTGTGTGTGTGTGTGTGTGTGTGTGTGTGTGTGTGTGTTAACAGGCACACATGTACCATAATATACATTTTGAGGTCAGAGGAAAACTCTCCAGAGTTGGTTCTCTCCCATTTCTTGTGAGATCTGAGTAACCCAGATCAGCAGGCCTGTATTCAATCACTTCTTCCTGCTTTTGTTGAGAGGTTGTTGTCAGAGTTCAGAAGTCATCGTCAAACTACTTTCATCTTTTGGTACTGAGATACCCACCCTGGTTTCTCCCAGCTCTCACCTGTGATGTTGCTGGTTTTGTTCTCCAAGATTCCCCCTTTCCCCTCTGTGGGGTCTCAGATTGGCCCTGACCTCTGGGGACAGAGGTCATGGCGTATTAACATTCTGTCCCTCGGCTGGACTCCTTGTCTCTTCCACATCACCCTGTGCAAACTGAACTGGTCACTGACAGTGGCACTTTATAGATTCATTAAGTGTTTGATTTTGAGTTCTATTTCTATTGGTGTCATCTTTTTTTTTTTAACTATTGCCAGTTTTTTTTTTTTCACAAGCCCATATCCTGTTATGTGAGCCTGTACCGAGAGGTGTAAGACAACGAAGAACACCATGGCTTGCAGCCAGCTGTAGGTGCTTTCTCTGACTCAGGCCTTCGTTCCCCACTGACAACCCATTTTTCCCTTTTCACTTGAGAAGTTTTCATGCAGTCTGGCATATATGGTTGGGAGTGTAAAATTCAAGTTAAATATATTCTTAATTCTTTGGTATGCATAGAGTTTTACTATTTACTAAAGTTGAAAGCAAATCGGCATATAATACAGTCAGCGCAATTGTTTGTTTTTAAACAGAGATTTTGACTGAGTATTTGATAATGCAGGGTGTAGCAAACTCTCTGTTTTTCAGCATTGATCTATAACTCTTAATTTGCTAATAATCAATTGTCAGAATGCTGCTTTGTGCATGAGTATGTAGTACAAAATGAGAGAAATAGCTTTGCGGCCATTTCATAAATTGAAAATTCTATCTTAATCCCAAATCGAAATTAATTTAACATTAAAAAAATAAAGTAAAATTCAAATTAGCAACTCAAGTAAGAATTTCTAATTAAGACATTTTAATACAATGTAGCCCAATGACATGTGAATTTGGTCATTGTATGATGTGAAATCACAGTAGAGACATATAGGAGATATTTGTTTTCCATCATTAAGATATTATGATTCAGGGTTGAAGAGATGCTCAGTGGTTAAAAGAACTGAGTTAAAAGTTCCTGCTCTTGCAGGGGACCCAAATTAAGATCTCAGCAGCCATAGCAGGGAGCCATGAGTGCCTGCCTCTAATGCCCGGGAATCTGATGCTCTCTTCTGCCTCCACAGGTGCTTACATTCATGTGCAGACACCCATACAGGGACATATACATAGTTAAAATACAAATAAATTAAAAAATTTATTTTGGTTTTATAAGAAGCTTTGCATGTGCAAAAAACAAAACAAACAAACAAAATAAGCCACTGTAACACCCAGTGGCCTTGAATCTGAGATGGGTGATTCAGGCAAAGTTTATTGGTGTCACACACCCATGAAAACATGCACAGTGCAGAGTGGCCATGTTGTGTGTTCAGAACCAAGGCTGCAGTGAAGCCACATGACACAAGTAGGCAGTTCTGAGACACGTTGGATTTCTTTTTCTTTTTCTTTTTCTTTTCTTTTCTTTTCTTTTCTTTCCTTTTCCTTTTCCTTTCTTTTCTTTTCTGAGACAGGATTTCTCTGTGTATACTTGGCTGTCTTGGACTCGCTTTTGTAAACCAGGCTAGGCTCGAACTCATAGAGATCTGCCTGCCTCTGCCTTTCCAAGTGCTGGGATTACAGGTGTGAACCACTGCACCTGGCACCTCGTATTTCTTATGTGTTCAATTTTGGATCCGATCTTCACTGCTGTGTGTCCAGAAACATTCTTTATTGATGTTAATTTTTCTCAAGGCCCTACATTCAGCCTTGTGGCCCTCTGTAAGGCTGTGACCCACAGTTTGAGCAACAACACTGTTTAATGAGTTGACTGCGGTAGGAGATGCTAGAGGCTCACAACCAATCCCAGGAGCTTTCTCGTTCTTCCAGCCTAACAGTCTCTCCAGGGCCAGAAATCTGGCCTGCTCAAGGGTGAGAAAGGATAGAGCCAGGAGGACTCAGAGGTGCTGATGTTGTCTGCTGTCTCTTTCTGTCCCCGTGTCCAGCAGAATCTCACATTTCCTGCTGATTGGCTTTACCCACAAAAATGCATTTGTAAGAGAGCTGCCAGGACACAATATACAATATTACAATACATAAATGTAAGAGCAAGGGTATTGAATTTTACATTTGCATATCTGTGTATACACACACACACACACACACACACACACACACACACACACACACACACACACATCTTTGTAGGCAGGTACACTCCCCCAGCCCTCGTGTGGGTGTAGGATGACAGCTTGCAGGAGTCAGTTCTTCCCATCCTCCATGTTGGTCCTGGGAATCAAATTCAAGACACCATGCCTGGCAGCAAGCTCCTTTACCCTCTGTTGCATCTCACCATCCCATATTTTTATAGAGTACATTTCTGTTAGAGAACTGGAAACATTAAACTTTCCCGATTGCTAGTGCTAGGGAAACGGCACAGGAGTATCGATACTTGCTGAACAAATGTGAGGCCTGAGTTCTGAGGCATGGCTGGTAAAAGCTGGTGAGATTGTATATACTGTGCAGCCCATATTGCGTAAGCCAGCCCAGTAAATGCCCTTTGCGGTGTTTATTTGTTCAATCCATTCTGGCCCTCTTAATGTGGCGATGCCTCCTCTGTTCAAGGCACCCAGATACACAAGAAGTGTAGGTAGTGGTATGATTTACATGCTCACCATAGGTGATGGACACGCAGGGTAGTCTTGTGATCAGGATATCAGAATAACTACTCCAGAGCTGGCTAAAACAAAAAGACAGAAAATCCAAGCAAGCAACTGAGCACACATGCCCTTGGAGGCCAGAAGAGGAGTGACAGGTCACTGTAAATCAACCTACGATGAGCTCTTGAACCAGATTTGGTCCTTTCTTTGCAAGAGCAGCAACCGGTCTTCCCTTTTGGTCTGTCTGTCTCGGCCCAGAACTCTTTCGAAGGGATCTTTCTTCTGTATTTTTGACTCCTAGGTAACTTCATCCCCCTGGCTCTCTGGAGAATCAAGCAGGTGAATTGACAAAGCACACAAACCCGAAGTGTCTGAGTCAAGTTTTGCTTTCTGCTCTTTCTTCAATTATAAGTAGTGATCTCAGGGGAGACTAGGGCTCTGAAGACAGATAGACTTTATCTAACTGCTGCCAGAATGTAATTTAAAATGAGTTCAAGAGGAAAAGGACCTTCCCAAATATTCCCAGTATGGGACGAGGAGTCAGAGGAGGCTCTTCGTGGCCAGCCTGGAAGGCTATTTCTGCTGACCACTTTTAGGGAGGTTTTTTTTTATAAAAGTAGCTAGTGTAGGTTTGAAATATGTCTCAGTAAAGTGCTTGCCTTGCAAGCATGAGGATCTGAATTCCATCCCCAGAAAACATGTATAGGAAAAATCTGGGCATAATGCATGCACTTGTGACCCCAGCATTGGGGGGGGGGTGGAAGACTCAGCTCATTGGTCAGTCAGCCTAGCTGATTGGTGACCCTATCTCAAAAAATTTTTTTCAAATGCAAACAGCACCTAAGGAGTGACATATGCCATATTGACAGATGAGATTGTCTTTATGCCCTGCATGTACACACACGTATAACTACATGTTCCCACACACAAGTACACACACACACACACACACACACACACACACACACACACACATACACACACACACACACACCTCAAACGTACGTATAAATTCTGTTATATTCTGGCTAATATAACAGAATACTTTTTCTTCCCTTTTCTTACAAGTGAGTTTTTTTTTTTTTCCTACAAAAGTGATTCTATCTGGTGTATATTTAGACTAAAACTGCGTGATTTTGCACTACACGGTGCCTGTGCCGAGGAGTGGTTGCAGTGCTATTCTTTATAATACAGAGTCAGTAAATGCTGCCACGCGAGACATTTCCCAGCCACACTGAGACCTAGCTGGGACTTGAGCTTGAATTTCCCATCTTTCCTGATGCTCCAGGTAATTGACCTCCTAGAAACTTGCAACATTTTTTAGACCTAGTGAGACTGCAGCTAGGAGGGCGTACTTGTGACTTTTCTCATTGCTGTGACCTAATTGGCAAGAAGCCATTGAAGGGAGGAGGTGTTTATTTGGGTTCATGGTTGAAGGTGCTGTCTGCCATGATGGAAAAGGAATGATGGTAGGATCCTGAGGCAGCTGGGCTCATTGTGTGCATGGTCAGGAAGCAGAGAGGAATAATGCTGGTACTCAGATCACTTTCTCTCTTTTTTTTTTTTCCAGTTTAGGGCACAAGGCCATGTGATGGTGCTGTGTGCACTGAGCTGGGCCGACCTACATGAATTTAGAGGGTCAAGAATTCCTTACAGGCATGCTCCTGGCACAACCTGATCTAGGCAACTCTTCACCGAATATCTCTTTCCAGGGGAGTCTAGGTTGTTTCAAGTTGATAATTTAAATGAACTGTTGAATGGTCCATCATGGCAGAGAAGGCATGGTGGCATGAGGATGGGGCAGTTGCTCACATTACGTTGCCTCCACAGTCAGAAAGCAGAGAGATGCATGTGAGCGCTGGGGCTCAGCTAGCTTCCCTTTTTCTTTTCTTTTCTGTCTTTTTTTTTATATTTTATTAATTTATTCATATAACATCTCAATGGTTATCCCATCCCTTGTATCCTCCATTCCTCCCTCCCTCCATTTTCCCCTTACTCCCCTCCCCTATGACTGTGACCGAGGGGGACCTCCTCCCCCTGTATATGCTCATAGGGCATTAAGTCTCTTCTTGGTAGCCTGCTATCCTTCCTCTGAGTGCCACCAGGGAGAATCCAAGATGGCGTCGAGCAGTGTGGACCATGTTTAGAAGCTCCAGTAAACGATTCAGGGAATTGCACGGAATGATAGCTTTCTTTTTTCATTCAGTCTGAGATCCAAGGCTGTAGAATGGTGCTGCCCTCAGTTTCGATGACTGTGTAATAATGTACTAACTGACCTGAGAGTATTGTGATAATCAGCTGAGAAGCTATCAGTAATTATACAGGGACAGAATACCCTGTCCCATGCAGATACAGAGCAGACCTTGTGCTTATTACACTTATGGGGGAGGGTGGTAGAATTAAATGGTCATTAGGCTCTGGTGTACTAGCCGTGGTTTTAACAAAATATAAGAAAGAAATCTAGCACACACTGAAGAAACTAAAACGTGTGACAGTGATTTCTTCATAAGACTTACTTTTCATCAAACTTCATGTGCATGAGTCTTTACCTGTGCACATGCATGCATGTATGGTGACCAATGAGACAAAAGAGGGCATCAGAGGCCCTAGAATTGGAATTACAAGAGGTTGTTTGAAGTCATGATGCTGCAAGGAACCAACCCAAGTCCTCTGCAAGGGCAACAAGGGCTCTTAACCACCGAACCCCCCACCCCCGCCACCCCATCTAAACCCAGAGATAATGCTTTTTAAATGTATTATTTGGCAATTTCATACACATGTAGAATGCATTCTGATAACTCTCACTCCCACCCTTTCTTATCTTCCTCCCACATCTGCCCCACCTTCCCTAACAAGTCCCTTTCTCATGCTCATGTCTTTTTGTTTTGTGACTCACTCTATTTACTTCAGGCCACCCAGTTGACCATGAGTGTGGAACTAGCCTTCGGAAGCTAGTGGGTTTGCTAGTGGTTATACAACTGAAGAAAAGGACGTCCTCTCTCCCAGGATCCATCAGAATCCAGTATTTCCCTCAGGGAGAGGCAGACCTCCGTAGGCCCTCCCTCCCCTTCCATAACAGACTGTTGACGACCTCAGTCTTCAGCAAAACCAGTGCAGGCAGCGACTGCTGCTTCAAGATCATGTTCACAGTGACAGTGACTCCAGAAGGCAGTGTTCAGAAGCCCTTCTCCGTGTTTTTCCACTCCTTCTTCTGTGATGCTCTCTGAGCCTTGGAGGTGGTGACAGAAATGCCATCTTTAGGGCTGAGTACTCAACGGTCACCAGTTCGCCCAATCTTGAGCGACCACGAACTCTGCGTTTTGTCATTCACTGCCAAGAGAAGCCTCTCAGACCAAGGCCAAGAGTAGCACCAAGATGAGGGCTTTGCATGCAGCCAAACTGATATCCACAGGCTAACCTCATGAATAGTTATTATCTGCAATAACTCAGAAAACATAGCCTCCAAGTGAACCAATAGGAGCGGGAGCTACAAGTGTCTGGAATGCTGGTGCGTACTCCACGGTGCTCTGAGCCACAGAACTGACGCTGCATAATGAGGATGGAGGCAACACGGTGTAGATGCTTGCTACAATCTGCTCTAACCGTGGCCCTAGAGGACAGACACCAAAAAGGTGGTCCAGGTAAGAGAAAGCACACAGAAAGTAAAACGAGCTTGTTAATTGTCTTATCAGTATCAGCTGGGAGTGGAATATTTGCTGAGGTGGAAAAGGAGAGGGAGTCAGATAGAAGATAGACCCGGCTTGTTTCAATACTTTTGTATTGCAGAAGCGCACAGATAGCATCTAATAAAAAGGAAATTAAAAGTATTGTATGAAGATACTTGTTGGAGGGTAATGAGTGTAACCAAAAGGTGGAAAATGTCCGAGGCTGCTCAAATAGCAAGGGAAATGTGAGAAAGAGAAAGAAAATATGCCATTTGAGTGTCATAAAACACATGTGTGCACAGATACATATAAGACACACATGCACACATATGTACATAACTATAACTCCAAATGTGATACACTGAGAGAAAATACTACCCAATTTCTTCAGGAGTTGTAAGTTATCTATCAACTAAAGAAAAAGTATTTTCAAATTCACCCAGGGAAAAATCCAACTGAATTATGTATAAAAATTGCCTAACATTAAGAAATTTTGAAGGCTTAAAATTAAAATAGTGGGCAAAGATGTGCCATGAAACTAAAAACATAAAATAAAAATAATACATACGGAGACCTTGGCAATTCATAAGAAAAAATGCAAGCGAATGGCATTTTTCAAAAAAATAGTCTTCATAAAATGTATAAAAGACATAATTCATAATATAAGATGTAATTATTGTAGTCTCTATGCATTTAATCAAATAACAAAAACTTGGATAAAGCAGAATTATAGGAAAAGCAGGAGAAATGAACATAAGCACATTAATGATAGACTCCTTAATATGTGTTTATAGTCCAAGGATGATGAAATTTAGTACAGATCAAAATAACTCAATAAGCAATGTAGATTTTGTGGAAGATAGCAAATTCTGAATTCCAGTAACAAAGAATGACCCTTACTAAAAATGTATATGAAAGTGGTTACTTCCTGACTCACATATATGAGAAATTTGGGGTTAGTCACCGTTGGGCACACTTAATTGAAGTATCCAGCAATGTCAAGAGCCCATTATGTTATCATTTGGCCCAGCTTTGGTTTTCCTTGAAGGGAAGACTTTTCCATGAGATTCCATCACCATCAGAAGTTCTATTGTGCACCTCACTGATACAGAGGACTCTGTCTTCTGATATCCCTATGAATCCGTAGAGTTCTGATAGGTTATTTACTCATGGACCTATAACACTCCTGTGGCTGTAGATGAGGTACTAGAATGGTTCATCTTCAGTCACATACCGACCTCAAACGTGAGGAGATAAGTCTTGGCTTAAGTGAAGTAAACTAGAAGAGACTTCTAAAGGAACTATAATCAAGACAGGGAAATAAGAGATTCTAATATTAATATATATATATATATATATATATATATATAGAGAGAGAGAGAGAGAGAGAGAGAGAGAGAGAGACAGAGACAGAGACAGAGACAGACAGACAGAGACAGACAGAGACAGAGACAGAGAGAAACAGAGACAGACACAGAGATGGACAGACAGAGAGAGACAGACAGACAGAGACAGAGACACACACAGAGAGACAGAGACAGAGAGACAGAGAGGCAGAGACAGAGAGAGACAGACAGACAGACAGACACACACACAGAGACAGAGACAGAGAGAGAGAAAGAGAGACAGAGACAGAGACAGAGAGAAACAGAGACAGACACAGAGATGGACAGAGAGAGAGAGAGACAGAGAGACAGAGAGAGACAGAGAGAGACAGAGACAGACACAGAGATGGACAGACAGAGAGAGACAGACAGACAGAGACAGAGACACATACACAGAGACAGAGACAGAGAGACAGAGAGGCAGAGACAGAGAGAGACAGACACACACACATACAGAGACAGAGACAGAGACAGAGGGGCAGAGACAGAGAGAGACAGACAGACACACACACATACACACACACACACACACACACACAGAGAGAGAGAGAGAGAGAGAGAGAGAGAGAGAGAGAGAGAGAGAGAGAGAGAGAGAGAGAAACCTAAGCAATGTGAGAGAGATGACTTAGCAGTTGAGAGTACAATACTACTCTTACGGAGGTCCCAAGTTTGGTTCCCAACATTCACATCCAGTGGCATATAACTACCTATAACTCCAGATCGTGGAGATCCAAAGCCCTTTTCTGGCCTCTGGGGGCACCTGCACTCCCACACACATACTCACACACAGTTAAAAATGCATAAGGATAATTTTTTTTTTAATCACAAAGATGAAGACAGAAGACAAGATGGTACTCTCTTGCTTGGCCTTGTCTTTACAACAGCAGTTGTGCCAGCCCCTCTGTGGCCAAGTCTTCTGGTAGAGTGTCTTCTGCAGTCATCTTCCTCTAATTCGTCCCTGCTGGTGCCTGCCTCACCTCATATACTCTTTCTTAGCTCCCTGAGTACCTGTGAAACTCCATTCCTCTTAACCACAAACTCCTTGACAATCACATAAAGCCGCATACTTCTGGCACACAATGGCACAAGCCAGAAGATTTAAGCCTATGCCTCAAAAGTGGTTCTTCAACTCACTTAACCATACCCAGCAAAAGAAAGGGTGATGCCCAGCACTCCAAAGACAACCTTGTTTCCATCTTGTCCCATTATGCATTTACTAAGCCATGACTCCATCTATCAGATGCTGCTGCTTGCCTATTCCCCTGTCTTCGTTGGTCTCTATCCCCCTGTCCTCAGTGGGTTCTATTCCCCTGTCCTTAGTGGGCTCTATCCCCTGTCTTCAGTGGGCTCTATCCACTTGTCCTTAGTGGGCTCTATCACCCTGTCTTCAGTGGGCTCTATCCCCCCTGTCCTTAGTGGGCTCTATCCCCTGCCCTTAGTGGGCTCTATCCTCCGGTCTTAAGTGGGCTCTATACCCTGTCTTAAGTGGGCTCTATACCCCTATCCTTAGTGAGCTCTATACCCCTGTCTTAAGTGGGCTCTATACCCCTATCCTTAGTGAGCTCTATACCCCTGTCCTCAGTGGGCACTATCCCCCTGTCCTCAGTGGGCTCTATCCCCCTGTCCTTAGTGGGTTCTATTCCCTGTCCTCAGTGAGCTCTATACCATATCCTTAGTGGGGTCTAGTTCCTTATAGGGTTCTGATAGAAGGTTCTAGATTTCTTTTGTATCTCTGTTTAAGTCATTTCTTCCTCTGTAGCACACTCATCATTAAGTTAGAGGTTCAGCCAACAGTGACCATTACTGCTTGTAATTTTTGCATCAGACATTCAAGCAGAAATACCCTTTATTATCTGAGCACTAGTCAAGACAACCAAGTTATGAAATCAGCACAGGTTCCCATTAAGAAATGAGTAAATAAAATACATATGTGTATTAATATTTAAACTCTAAATAAGATTAACAATAACGTGTATCTTGAAAGAAAATGAATGGAAGTGAAGATCGTTTTTTTAAAAAGCAAATAAGCCAGGCCCATAAAGGCAACTATTGTGTGCTCTCTCATATGTAAGATCTGGATTTTTTCAAGACATGAAAATATTAGGAAGAATATTTGGCAAGAGGAAAGCACCCAGTAGGTGGAAGGAGGAGAGGAGCAAGGAAGAGTTATAAGGGTGAATACATCACAGCATATTATACACATGTTTGGAAATATCACAATAGGCAGGCAAGAAGGCTCAATAGGCAAAGGTACTTCCCGGTAAACCTGAAAACCCAAGTTAATCCCTGGGACCCATACGGTGGAAGGAGAGAACCAACTGCACAAGTTATTAAAATATATAATAAAGTTTACGTTGTATACAATTAGTATGTAATAATTTAAAAGAAAAAAATAAGCTCTAAAATTATTTTTAAAGTAAATTCAAACAGATCTCATCTGGTTCCCCTTCCATTCTAAATGGCTACAATGTAGATCTTTGTGGTATTTGGCTAGTTGATAAGCTAGATCTCATGAGCTTAGATTTTGGTGCCTAGAACTACAAAGGTAACCTGGCAGAAGCTAGATAGACATAACCTTCTGTGTTCAAGCATACTCCATCTACTGACGAAGCAGTCAGATGCCCACTTGCACCTCAGAAGAGGGAACACGGACACTTGCCCGCAGGTCCTGAAGGAAGGATGGATTCACTTTAAAGGAGTAACTGGGGACAATTGGGCTTAACGCTTTCATGCACACCCACCATGTATTAGTCTTAAGAGTTTTAGGCATACACATGGTGGGTTAGAACTCCAATATTAAACAGATTTTTTTACTACCCATTCCAGCACTTTCATATTCTCTGAAGGCAAATAAGCACTAGGGATATCCATGAATAGGGCATGGCATGTATTGTTTCTCAAAGTATTTTGACTCTGGAATGCCCTTAGATTAGTCTTTAAAATATTGGCGTACCACAGTTTCTTTATCCATTCTTCTACTGAGGGACACTTAGGCTGTTTCCATGTTCTGGCTATTATGAATAAGGCTGCTATGAACATGGTTGAGCAAATTTTCTTGTTGTGTGCTGGAGCATCTTCTGGGTATATTCCAAGGAGTGGAATAGCTGGGTCTTGAGGAAGCCCTATTCCCAGTTTTCTGAGATAGCACCAGATAGCTTTCCAAAGTGGTTGTACTAGTTTGCATTCCCACCAGCAATGAAGGAGTGTTCCTCTCTCCCCACATCCTCGCCAGCATGTGGTGTCACTTGAGTTTTTGATCTTAGCCGTTACTCTGGTGCCCCATATTTGACCATGTCCCCTGGAGGGGGAGACCTGGTGGCCCTCAGAGGAAGGATAGCAGGTTACCAAGAAGAGACTTGATACCCTATGAGCATATACAGGGGGAGGTAATCCCCCTCAGGCACAGTCATAGAGGAGGGGAATAAGGGGAAAAGGGGAGGGAGGGAAGAATGGGAGGACACAAGGGATGGGATAACCATTGAGATGTAATATGAATAAATTAATAATAAAAAATTAAAAAAAATATTGGCATAAGAAATGACTGAAACCAAGAAAAAATACTGTCTTTTATATTCTTCGCTATTCTAAAATAACATGGAGGACAAAAAATACAGAAGGGGGTGGGGAGAGGGTTGTCCATGCTACTGTAAGCAGTTAACCTCATTGGATCACCAAAACCATTCATATAAATAAAAGGAGACCTCACTGGGGAGAAGGGAGGTCATCAACATGAGTAGAAGACAATAAGGAGAAAATAAAACAAATATGATCAAAATAATTGTATATGTGCATGGAAATATCATAATGAAATATTATTATTGTATTAAATATGACAATAAAAATCTTTTAAAAATAGTATAGCCAGAACAGTTTGCCAAGCCAACTTCAGTAACTGGAAAAGGTCCCATAGAAGATGTGGATGGAAGTGTAATCACAGGTTAGAGACTCGTGAACATAAATGTCCCTGAGTTAATATGGAGGCAAACACAGGTCTCTACTTCAAGAAACATTAATTATAAACTATCCAGCATCTTTTATAGGCTTTCCTTTTTCTGAACATCTTAATTAAAAGTTAAAATGACTGACAGTATTGGCTTCCTTAAGAACAAAAGGGGCATCTATAGATGTCTGGGGAATGTGTGGTGGCTTGCAATTCTTGCAGAGGGCAAGGCAGCCCCATAAAAACAGCTATTTATTATAGGGATGAGGAAGAAGCCCAGGTAAAGGCTCTCTTTCACTTGAAGAATTGGGTTGAAGTTACAGGACAAAAAGAAAATAACATTGAAGTGACAGGAAACTGGAGATAAGACACTCTAGTTTTGGTCAAAAGCTATGCTGTCTCTTCATGAATGTGATTTGATGAACCTCGGTTATCACCGGGGGACTGTCTAGGAAGCTGAGTTAAGATAAGCATATATTCATCTGGAAAAATATATGTCTGTGTATTAGTCTTAGACTGTTAAGGTGTCCTTCATATGCAGAATGATAAATGCCTTTCATCATTCACAACTCCCATCTATGTAGATTGGGAACAGTATCCCCCAGCGAAGAACCCTACCAACCACACGTAAAGACATGAAGGGTCTGGTCTTAATTTCAGAACAGAGTGGGCCTGTAGGAAGCTGCCTGGGCCTTTTGTAGACCTTTGGAATCTGTCCAATCCTGATGTGGATGGACACAAGAGATGAGAGAGGAAGGCAGGACCATTTTGTGGGAAGGCAGGGCTGACAACATCATGGCATCCTCTACAAGAGCAGTAACTGCTCTTAAGCATTAAACAATCTCTCCATCTCCTGATTTGTTTTTTCCTTTTTCTTCTCAAGACAAGGTTGTATATATCTCAGGCTGGCCTTCATTCCTAGAGTTACTTACAGTACAGATGTACAGACAAGGCCCAGTTCATTCAGTGCTGGGGATCAAACCCTGGGAGAATCCACCTTAAATTGTCATAGCTGGTCATAAGCAAGTCATGTCAGGTGGTCCCAAGTGCTCTAGAGAAGACACAAGGCCAGCAAGGCTGGGATTCAGACCTTGTTCTCATTGGCCACCAATGTGATGTGTGACCTTAAGCAGCCCATTTTGACCTTTTCTCATCTTGCCTGAAATGGGCCCAGTTGCTGCACAGCTCTCCTCCCGCCCATCTGGTGAGGAAATCTAATGAGCTCATGCTGTGAACATGATCTTGGGTTGCAAAACCAGCACACCCTTGCAGAGTCTGTGGGCTATTATTTGAGTGTTTATAGCTCTAGGTGAATGGGGCTCATTACTGCTGGGATTAGTGGTAATTACTGCACTAAACCACACCAGGGAAAGGAATCTTCTCCCACTGGCTTCTTCAGCAGTATCTGTTGTGTAATATTTCAGAAAAAAATTCAATATAATTACCATGTAATGGTATATCACCATACACAGTTTATACTAATTTGTAAGAGAAGAATTTTAAAGGATGGAATTTGGACATTAGATGAAGATTTTCCCCTTCTTTTGTAAGTATTTGGTGGCATGGTAAAGACATTTCCAAAATAGGGGTCTTATCAGGAAAAAAAATGGCATCAAGGTTGGCCATAGCCCCAGTGGTGATTCCAATGGGAAATGAAGAGAAACTATGTCCTAGGTTCCTAAGCAAAGAACCCGAGAAGTGTTCCACATGGAGGACTCCCTCCCTCTTACGTGCAGAGTGGAGAGCTTTGTCTAAGTCTAAGGCCACCAGAAGCCCACGGGATCCACACAAAGGTCTAGAACCAGAAGAGGGCTGGAGAGGGAGCTTGGTCCATGAAGTGCTTGCTGCACAAACATGAGATCTCAATTTTAATCCTCAGGATGCATATATAAATCTAGGAGTGGTGACACACATTCATAATCCCAGAGCTAGACAGACAGAAAAGGTTGGGTTCTCATTCACTGGCCAGTCTACTGGGAGTTAGTGAACTCCACACACCCCAATAAGTGCTCTGGAGAGACCTTGTCTCAAAAACACAAGATGGGTGACCGTCCTCAAGAATAATATTTGAGGTTGACTTCTGCCCTACACACACACACACACACACACACACACACACACACACACACATGCACACACTCAACCCATGTACCCTATATTCTCCTGAACTCTTCTGTCAGTACATAGACCTGGTAGACCTTCAAGTTGAGGGTCTTCATTTCCATTTTCATGCAGGAAAGAGTTACATATCTGTTTGCAAATTATTGGACCAGATTCGTGCCCGTCATCCATTCCCTTAGCCCCGTTCTCTTCTCTCTCCCAAGTTTCCTTTGCCTACAGTTGGTGACATAAAATATTAACCTGTCATAAATGCAGATCTAATACTGAAAGAGCCAAGTACCCTTCTCACCTGAAAGGAGCACAGATACCAAAGACTAATGGACTGACACACTCCAGCTGAGTGGCTCTCTGACAGTCACAGACTTAAATGCAGGATGTAAGGCCAACGGAAGGAGGCTCTGAGACAGCCAGAGCAGTTGGGGTCTTCAAAGGCATGGCAATTAGAGCATAAATCCAGGGAAGGGGAAACAATGCTTTTGATTTGTCTTACTGGTATTGTGTCTCAGAGTCACTCGATCACTTGTTATGTGACCTGAGGCACTTAACAGCAACCTGAAGGTTCAAACCATGACACTGGTGTAAAGCACCTGACACAGTACCTCACACGTCTGCAAAGATAACACCCAAATAGGGACACCCACCGGAGAGTACGCCTTTCTTTCGTACAGATCTTAAAGAGGCATGACTGTGGGCTGACTCCTGGCAGCCTGCACAGTCTTGCCACCATCAGCTCATGAGTCATGTAGCTGCATGGCTCCGTGTTGCACTGATTGGATACTAGGACCTCCTTGCTAGCACGTTGCCTCTAGGGACACTAGGAGTCACAGTAGACCAACAGTGACACACCCTACCTGCCTCGATGATTCCAAAGTCATAGCTGGGGGAGGATGTTTCTTATTTCTCCAAACTTCACCCATACAGTGACTAGAACATGAGTCTCTGAGTGTCTGGGAACCTTGTGAAATCTTTAATGAGCACGCGCATGCTTCCCACCAAGCTTTCCTTAGGCAGTTCTGAGTGACTCATTCCTGGAGTCCCATATTTAATTCAAAATAAAAGACCTAACAAGAGCCTTGGAAGCTCTAACATCTATGGCTCCCTAGCTATGAGACGCGAGCATCCCACCACACTGCTGCCATGTATGATACTCCTTCCCTGTAAAGCAATTTGATGACGTGCCTACTGAAATTACTTATAAACATTTACTTTAATAATAGATGTCCATGAAAAAAATTTTTTCAGTGTGCATGTTGTGCAATCCTTCATAATAGCAGAACTTTGAGAGTGGCCTAAATCACTGTACAATCTCATTATATAGTAAAATCTCACTAAATGCATTCTGGTGAAAGAGAGACTGCAATTTTACTTGTAATCACTAGACATGCCCTTGTAGAGAAATACACAACAAAGCAAAAATGTGGCTAGGATGTATTCATGGTTAAAGAACAGATTAAAAGCACATTTTATAGAATTTTACTTTGTAGACATAGTTTAAAAGCTTAATGTGTGTGCGTGCGTGTATGTGTGTGTGTGTGTGTGTGTGTGTGTGTGTGTGTGTGTGTGTGTGTGTAGAAATGTGCATGTAAGTGCAGTTGTTGATGGACACCAGAAGAAGGCAACAGATCTCCCATAACTGGAGTTACCAGTGGTTGTAAACCACTGGACATAGGTGCTGGGAACAAAATTCCAGTCTTCTATAAAACTAATGCTCACTCTTAACTTCTAAGTCATCATCTCTCTTTGCCCCTATTAAAAATTCCATCTGCTTAAAAATGAAGCAGATGCGTTTAATTCACGATTTCATCAGTGATTATCCCCTGGGCGTGAGGGTTCTACTGCCTTGTTTGCTAGGGCGCCTAATGCTTTTCCTGTTTAGTGAGAAAACTAGAACAAGAAAAGTAAAAACCAAGGCTTGCAATCTCTGGGATTTGATTCAGTGGGAATTTGCTCTGTGCTACTTTGTTTATTTTGAGCCTCCTAGTGTGTTCCATCAATAAAAGGTAGATGGGACATACATGGCAGGGTCCAGGGAGGCTTCCAAAGAACTCAGCAAATGTAGCTCATAGTATCCTCCGTATCGTTCATGAGATGATATCCCCAGCTACTTCTGAGGAATGGAGCACTAAGCTCTCTAGGACTGACCTCATGAGCAATTCTAGCCCTGTGGAAAGGGTGAGCAGTCTAGTTATGTCCTAGCAAAGTAATAAGACACCAAATTCCACTTCACCATGGCATCTGCAAGCTGGTTTTCTCCAGCTGCCTAGCATGGGAATCCCCTCCCTCCATCCTCCTTAGGTGCATCAATAAAAGGATGCTTGTGGAAGCTCTCTTTGGGAAGTCACTAAACAAGCACACAGCAGGAAGACAGCATTAACTTCTTTCCTGGCCATTTCTGACACACTCCACAGGCCTGAGACACGCTCACAGGCTCGCCAGAGAGCTGGACAGACTCAGTAATGCATCGGGAAAGCTGTGAAGGATGAGGCTACATTCTTTTAAAAAGCGGGGAGAGCTTCCAGCCTTTCTAAACAGAGGCCGACTTGGTGCATAAATGAATGTGGAAGCAGTGCCAGTCTGCCCAGGGTGCCCCTCCCCAAGAGGCATGATGTGTTACATTTAAGTTGACACCTGAGTAAAATAATTAAAAAATGTTGTGGACCAGCGGACAACAGTTGGGACTTTTCCTGGGGTCTGCCCCATGCCAAGACCTCGGTTTTGTTTTGTTTTTGTTTTTTTAATTGTAAAGTACAGTTTGGAGACTGCAATTGTCTTCCTCGCTTCTTTGACTGTTCTAACAAAGAGACAACATCTAAATGAGGGGTCAGTTTTAGGATGAAGAGTCAAGGCAGGAACTCTAGCACCATCTTTTAAAGGGCACACATACCATGCCTCTTTATTTTAGCAGTAGAAAGGCTCTAGACTCACTCTGGTGACAAAACTCTAAACTTACCAGTGAACAATCTCCTTAGTGTTAGGTTAATTGAGACCAGAAACTTCACCCTAACTGTGAGCTGCCCAGCTTTCCAGGCTGGAGCCTTAGATTGCATATAAAGTAGACGCGAGCTGAGTGCCAGCATTTGTCTTTTTTTCTGTTTCGTGACATGACCAGCTGCCTTGTGTCCTGTTGGCCCACCGTCAGACCGTGAACCACAGACGGTAAACTCTCCTCTCATCATCTGCCATGGTGCCAGGTATTTCAGCAGAAAAAGTAACTAACACAATGCGCCGGACAGATATTATCGCTCCGTCTTGGGGGAAAACTGAGGCAGAACAGTGATAGACATAGCTGCTCAGAGTCGATAGCCTTTGATTTGCCTGCAGATTCTGACATCAGTGCCCTAATTTTTCTCACCGGGCTGCTTTGCAAAGAAACTTTCTCTGGCATGATGTATGTAACATCACTCTCATGCCTGTTCAAGCGCGTGCATGCTCGAGCATGCGCACACACACGCACGTGCACACGCACACACACACACACACACACACACACGCACGTACATGCGCAAACCTCAGGATAAATCTAAAGAATGGAATGCAGGAGGATGCTTCTGTAATTGTGGACAAATGATGAGTGGTACAAAGCACAGAGCACATGGGATACAGGAGGTGGGACCTTGGATTGGAGATACGGTCCAATGTAGCCAAGGCAATCAGCCGGGGAGCTGGGCCAGGGAGAGGTGATGGTAGTACATTTACAGAGGCGCTCCTGCAGCACCCTGTAGGCACTGAGAGGAATAGCATCTGACATAGTACAGGCAGGAACCAAATTTTAGAATAGTTAACCAGCTCATAGCAGATCTTGGGTTCTGACTGGCTTCAATCTTTTTACTCAAGCTCCATCACCAGGGACCACTTCATAATATAGCTCCCCAGGTCCCCCCAGATGCTCTTGAATCAGAACCCAGTGTGAACAAGATCCCAGGTGCTTTAAATTTGGGAGGTGCTGCTCTAAAGTATGTGTACCCGGAATGTAATGCTCTTGCTTGCTGTCAGACATCTGCATAAATGATCTTCTTCTACCTCCAAGACACCCAGGGCAGCTAAGAAGACAGCTCTGTTGGTAAAGTATTTCCCATGCAAGCTTGATGACCTGAATTTGTATGCTCAGGAGCCATCTAAACATCTGGCAACTTGCAATCTTAGCACTAGGAAGGTTAAGATGGGGAATCTCTGAAGGTGGCTGGCCAGCTAGTCTTGCTGAGTTAGTGAGTTCTGGATTGAGGGAGAGACCCTGCCTCGAAAAAAGAGGTAGTTGCTAGGCATGGTGGTGCATGCCTTTAATCCGAGCACTCGGGAGGCAGAGGCAGGCAGATCGCTGTGAGTTTGAGGCCAGCCTGGCCTACAAAGTAAGCCAAGGCTACAGAGAGAAACCCTGTCTCAAAACAAACAAACAGAGACAAAAGAGGTAGTATGGGTTAAGGAGATGGCTCGGTGGATAAAGTGCCTGCTCTGTTCTGGTACCCAGCTCCCATAGAGGAGCCAGGTGGATATGGGAGCCTGTAATCTTAGCACTCAAAAAGCAGAGATCCCCTTGGAAAGTTGGCTAACCAGATGAGCAGAACTGACAAGCTTCTGGTTCGGTGAAAAGCCCTGTAAGTTGGGCAGAAGGCAATTAAAATACCTGATGTCTCTAGCTTGTCACAGAGATGCCCCTACCCACAGTTTCTCTTTTCTCTACAGGCCTTTTGACCTCTCACCCCAGCTCTCCCCAGGTCTGGTCTCCACCCTATGGACTCCTTCTCCTACTTTGCTCCCTCTCTTCAACCACTGCCTCTTGTCTATTCTATCTCCCCTTCTGATGGAGATTTAAGCATCTTCCTGTGGATCCTCCTTGTTACTTATCTTCATTGAGTCATCCTGTACCGTATGACTAAAATCTACTTATAAGTGAGTACGTACCATGCATGTCTTTCTGGGTCTGTGTTACCTCATTCAGGATGATCTTTTTTTTGGGGGTCCATCCATTTGCCTGAAATTTCATGATTTATTTGTGTTTAATAGCTGAGTAGTATTCCATTGTGTAAATGAAGCACGGTTTCTTTTTCCATTCATTGGCTGTGGGACATCTAGGTTGTTTCCAGATTCTAGCTATTTTGAGTGAGGCTGCTATGAACATAGGTGAGCAAGTGTTCTTGTGGTATGGTTGAGCATCTTTTGGGTATATACTCCAGAGTGGTATGGCTGGGTCTTGAGATTGAACTATTCACAATTTTCTAAGAAAATGCCAGAGTGATTTCCAAAGTGGTTGTACAAGTTTGCACTCCTACCAGCAATGGAGAAGTGTTTCCCCTTTTCCACGTCCTCACCAGCATGTGCTGTCACTTGAGTTTTTGATCTTAGCCATTCTGACAGGTGTAAGATAGAATCTCAGAGTTGTTTTGATTTGCATTTCCATAATGACTAAGGACATTGAGCATTTCTTTAAATGCTTCTTAGCCATTCAATATTCCTATGTTGATAATTTGCAGAAATTCCTAGTAGCAGGGGCCATAGAGACTGAAGAGGATACCCTTTAACTAGACAAGTCTTCTAGTAGAGGGAGGGGAACACCAGCCCACCAACAAAAACTTCAACTCAAAATCCACCCTGCCTACAAGACGTGCAGGGACAAAGGTAAAGCAGATAGAAGAGAGAGGGAGGGAAGGTCCAACCAATGCTCGGCCCAACCAAAGACCCACCCTATGGGAGAGAGCCAACCCTTGACACTCTTAACAATATTCTGCTATGCTTGCAGACAGGAGTCAAGCAGAGTGATCCTCTGAGAGGCTCCACCCAGCAGCATCCCAAAACAAATGCTGAGACTCACAGCGGGACAAACATTGGGCAAGGTGTAGGGAGGCCTGTGGAGAAGCGGGAGGAAGAAGAAAAGAACCTGGAGGTGACAGGAGCTCCACAAGGAGACCAACAAAGCCAACTAACCAGGGTCCAGAGGGGCCTGCTGACGCTGAAGCACTAACCAAGGACCTTGCATGAAAAGGACCTAGGCCCCCTACAAAGATGTAGCCGATGGGCAACTCTGGCTTCATGCGGGTCCCCTAGTAAAGGGAGCTGGGCCTCTCTTTGAAATGAACTCTCTTTCAATTACTTCTCCCTGGCAGGACTGCCTTGCCAGGCCACAGGGGAAGAGGACACACTCAGCCCTAATACAACTTGATGAGCTGTGGTGGATGGGATGGGGGCTCCCCTTTTCTGAGGCATAGGGGAAGGGGATGGGGGAGAGGGAGGGAGGGAGGGAGGGAGGGAGGGAGGGAGGGAGGGGGAGACTGGAGGTGAAAAGGGATGGAACAATGACCAGGATGTAAAGTGAATAAATAAATAAATAATAAATTAATTAATTAACTAAAAACTTTCTACTGCCCCCCCAAAAAGATACCTAGTGTCAGCCTTTGTCCTCTACTCACATGTGCATCCTCATGCATACATACGTCACACACATGCAATCATGCATACCACACACACAAATATACACAAAGTAAAATCATAACGTGGAGTACAACCTCTGGCCATCATGTACATATGCATACATGTGCACATACACTCAAACATACCTACAAATATGCACACATGCATAAATATGAACATAAACATTCACCACAAATACATAAAAGGGGCATATAGGTGCTACAAGTGGGTTTCATGGAAACCCCTTCTGTTGTGTGACACTACTCCTGTGGAGAGGCAAACAAATGTCGCCTTTCCCAAGATAGAGTACTAATGACAGACTAATGTTCGGAGACCACCAAAGCCCAACATGGTGAACCAATACATTTTATTGGCATTACTTACAGGATATGGACAAGGGGTTTCTTACAGGAATGGAGATGACTCAAAGACAGCTGCATCACCGAAGCCAAGCCACTTGGGTGACAGCTCACAAAGGCTGGGAACCTGGAGCACACTGCACAGCCTGAGAGCATCTCAACAGGTTGAAGAGTGTTCTTTCCAGATACCTCAGTTGGTCTACACTTCTTACAGCCAGCTCAGCTGGTCTCTGCCTCTCTCGGGAGGCTGGTCTGGTCTGAGTGTGTGTGTGTCTCTCAGCATTCCTTACTGCCTGTATTTGCTTGGAGATGGGGGCAGGGAGGGGGTACACCTAATGAATCTAGTCGGATTCAGGGACTTCCTGGGGCTTTTGAATTCCTACCTTCACTAGCAATTCAAAACTAGCTTAACAAGTTTTCATGCAGGAAGGAATGTCTTACCTCCCTCTAGAACATCTAGTGTCTAAAGGAGATTCCTTTCAAGATTAAAGGTTTAATCTAAGAGGAAACGGCTACCCAACAGCCTCCATTACATGCTCCGTCCCTACCAAAGAAATAATTATCAGTTCACGTGCAGGAGGAGCAGAGTCCCACATGGTCCCACTTGTAGTACAATGCGTATGCTTAATCACTGTTTCCAGAGACACCTCATCCATCATCACCTCAAAGCACACAGGAGAAAGGGCTCAGGGTCGAGGAGCACTGAGTACCAAGAAGGACCGAGGCTCTGGGTCAGCGATAAGAAGAGAGTTGGGCTGGAGGAGGTGGGAGCTAAAGGGCATTAAGCTAAAGAGCATTAAGCATTCACCCTGGCCACTCTGATTGGTAATTAAGTGACTCTTCTTCCGGCCGACAGACATACAAGCGCAATAGGCATCTGCAAGTCCTCCGAAAACCACTACTGACAGAGTGAGGTTTGCCCTTGGTGCACAGATAATGAGACCAAGCTTGAGAGGTGTGGCACGATTAGGAAATTTCTCCATGAAACTCATTGTGGTAGCCACTCCGCAGTAAACAGACTCATTAGAACCTGTGGGTCCCTGGAGGCAAAGCATGTTTGACATTATTAATTGGCTTTTCTGTATAAGGAGTCAAATAGATGAAAAGGTTTATCAAGCTGAAATAATTAATTTTGCCTGAATTCGCTGACAGTTCATTTCTCCTGTAAAAGACCATTTTAAGGTTCCCCCTTCCTTCCTTTTTTTTTTTTTTTTTTTAAGAATTTCAAAGTTCAAAAGACATAATAGTGGCAAAAGTGAAGCTTTTTAGTAAATTATAATTAAAGGGAATTTAATTAACTTAGACCTGGGGAAGGGGGAAAAAGGAATTGCTATCTGTGTCTATACAGCAGTCTAGATGGTTGAACAGAACATGACTTAATAATGCATTAATTTTAATCTAATCAAAGTATAATAAAAGAGGTAATTATATGTTTAAAAATTACCAGACTCCAATAGTGAGTTAAAAAAAAAGAAAGAAAGAAAAAAAAGAAAAAAGAAACACTTGCTACTTCCTCAGCTTTTCCTTAGCAAAGTTCTAATTGTTGTTCTCAGAGTCTTGCTTATTTAAAGGTGGGAGGGGCCAAGTGCAGGAGGTTAATTGAATAAATCATTGTAAGGACTCTTGTTAAAACCAGAACGAACTACAAAGTTTGCATTTCCTGCCTGTAAAAGATCCTGCTTCTGCCTTTCTCTCTGTCTTTTCTCTGTCTCTAAAAATAGCAACCGATTCCCGATGTTTCTTTGTACGTGTTCCTGAACGTTCCCACGCCTACTCTTTGTCTCAACACGGCCCGATTCGCATGACACTCTACAGATTGTTCTAATCTCCCAAGCTTCACAGCTTTCTTCTCCAGCAAGACACTTTGTAGTTTCTTGTGGGACCTCCTGGCCAGACACAGTGAGCATCTCTCCTCTTTGAGACTTGGGGAGTGTTCATAAGAACACCAGAGTGCCATTCCCAAGTAGGGACATTTCACTGAATAAAGACTGAAGGGGGCAGAGATGGTTTAGTGGGCAACTGCATTTGCCAAACAAGTGTGGGGAGCTAGGTTCAAATCTTCAGAACTCCTGGAGCAAGACAGGAGGTGGAGCCAGCCAGCCAGTGTAGAATACAAAGTAGAAAACTACAGAGACTCTGTCTTAACCAAGGCGGAAGATGAGGCTTGACATTTAAGGCTGTTTTTCAACCATTGCACTCATACCTTGGCATACACACCCGTTTTCACTTGTGGCAATGTGTGGGCATACACATTTTGAATTTTATAAAGGACATGAATAGTCTGTGACAATGAACAATTTTGTTATTTAGACCAATTTATTAATAATAAAGTTATAACTCTCAGGTAACAGTCTATCACTGAGTGAAATCAGGTCAGGAATTCAAGGCAGGAGCCTGGAGGCAGGAGCTGATGCAGAGGCTGTGCTTGCTCCCCGTGGCTTGCTCCCCATGGCTTGCTCAGCCTGCTTTCTTATAGAACCCAGGACCACCTGCTCAGGGCTGGCACTGTCTGCAGTAGGCTATCATTAATCAATCAATCATTAATCAAGAAGCTGGCATATGGGCAATCTGATGAAGACATTTTCTCAATTGAAGTTCCTCTTCCCAGATGACTACAGCTTGTGCCAAGTGAACAACGAAGCAAAATAAAAGAGAAAAACAACCAGGACGTAAGGTCTGGGCAGAGGACATGTGGAAAGTAGGTTTTGAGTATCTTGCCCTACATCCTGGTTCAGTTCCTTGGGGTCATCAGCTCCTTCCTACACAGGCTCAGATCAAGCAGCTTTGAACACCTCCTTGGTTATGATGGGCCTCCTCACTCTAGCCCTAATGACAATGACTGTTTTTAGCTTCGCCTGGACAGACAAGTGATTTTAAGCATAGAGCAAGCAAAAGTAAAATGAGCATGGGCCTAGCAAATAGAGAGAAGCAAGTTAGATAGTAAAACGTCACCAAAGCAGACACTTACAAACTCCAGCAGAGCTGGCTGCAGAAGCACCATTGGGATTGCAAATGAAGGTTCTCATCAAGTCAAGGACCTACAAGCATCCGGCAGAAGTCAGGCAAGGAAACCTGATTCAGAAAGTCAGCTGATGAGAGAGTCTTGGGCAGACAATGTCAAGGCTCTGAAGTAAAAAGAGAAATGGCATCAAGATAGAGGACATTACCACATCATTGACCGATGGCGATCTTCTGGCAGAAGCCAACTGGGGAAGTTGAGGCAGGCAGCTGAGGTTCCAGTTGAGTTTTCTTTCTTGGCCAAGCTTCCCATGGCTGAGCTTGGCTTCTCTCCCCAACCACAGGCACTTTTATATCATAGGATAAACATTAGTGACTCCTGTTGAGCATGGCTGACCATCTCAAAGACAGAGCATTTTCAATAATCTTAGTTTGCTGTCATCTTTTCTTCTTGTTACAGAGTTAGGAAGCCACCCAGCCCCAGCACAGGGAGTTTCAGAGGAGACAGCAAAGAGTTTCCTTGATCTCAGAGTCACTTAGCATAAGCAGCAATTACCAGCTCCCCTTTGAATAAAAAGGAGCAAGTGGGCTGAGCCCAGCATTCAGCTCTCTGCTTCCTGACTGCGGACTGTGGTCAAAGGTGAGCAGCCACCTCTCCCTCCGGCCATCATGCTTTCTCCACCAGGATGGACCATGGGACTCTTGAACCCTAAGCCAAATAAACTCTTCTCCCCTTATTCTTTTTGTCAGGTATTTTGTCACAGTGACAATAAAAGTGATGGACACGCACATTACACCACGATCCTCAAACAAACTGGTGACGTGACCCCCAAGTGGGAGATGGGAACCAAAGCTCAGCAGTGGGGAGAAAGTCACCCAAGGTCACCCACATAGGGTTTGGAGCCAGTCTGCTTGACCTCCAAACCTATGTCATTTGCACCAGAAAAGAGAAATTCAAAAAAGTAACAGATATCAAATTCCCAAACCATAAATACTTGTAACATTTACCAGAGAGTTAACATTTGGGGTAAGAAATGTCAGAACCCAAAAAGCAAATATCTCTTCCTTTGCACAGAGGAATGTTTGAAAAGATGTATTTTTTAAAATTCCGGGGAAACTTGAGACCTTCAGCTGAACACAATGCAGCCTTATTGGTCCTCATCTTTGCCAGGGCAGACTCCTTGTTATTAGTCCCTTGATTAACTATATATTAATGTCCAGGGGCCATGCTGATTCAGTGAAGGACGTAGCCAGACTAGGGCAGAAGAGAGAGGAGGTCCTCTGTGCTGAGAATCTCAGGCCCAGAGCTGTCATCACTCAACAGCATTTTTTCTTCTGAAGTCAATACGTTGCTCCCTCTCAAACATGCTTAAAGAAAACACACATTGATTTATTCGCAATTCTGAGCTACTTATCACACGCTAATGATCGCTGTGTGGAAAAACACAGGCTGGAAAAAAAAAATCCACTGTGCTGAGAGCACAGTCACTCTGCCCAGAGAACAACTAAGTCACCCATCCACACACACCCAGCCGTAATTCACCAAGACTTTAGCCATTAGGAGGGGATGTGTGCGAGTGCGGTCATTTCCAAAGACGCTAGAGAAAGCGCACATCTCCCCCCCCACCCCCTTTCATTCATTAACCCCCCAGGGGCCAAGACTAATTAGATCAGCTTGCTCATTTTGAGCTGATAATTGATTTAAATAGGTTGCTCATTTGAAATAGAAGAAAAGCCTGCTAAACATTTGGTGCTTGGGTCTTTTTTTTCTCCTTCTTTCCTGCAACTTTCAATTGCTTGTGCAATGTAGCATAAAATGTCGAGGTCTCCCTTTTCTTTTCTCTCTCTTTCTTTTTAAAGGGGCCATAAAATTAATTACAATAAGGAGGCAACCGGCAGGGGCAGGGGGTTAACTGATGGCTCTAATGAGCAGCCCGGCTTTGGGGAAGCTGGCCCGATGCTCACGGTGTTTGCTAACTGCAAGGCTTAGGGGAAACTCTGCAACTGCCTCCCTGCTGATTCCAGCTGCATGGCAACCAAAGTAGCTTCCCCCGAGGTCCCAACAAAAGGCCCCCCTGCATCTCCAATGGTGAGGACTTTAAAGAATTGTCCTCTCACCATTAAAAAAACAAAAACAAAAACACTCTTAAGAAGTCATTTCATGAAAGCCCCACCCCACGTCCCCTTTGTTTTTTATACTTTTGCGGAAATTGGAAGTGAAGGAAAGCAATTTGACCCTACTCTCAGTTCTGAAGACTCTCTTTGCTCAAAGGGTCTTTCATGACTGGTCCTGCACCAGGTGGGCTGATTCCAAGTGCGGATCCCAGAGTTTAGACTGGTACTTTTTTGGGAAGTAAATGGTCCCATGAGTTTATGCAGCTCTGCTAACTGTATCCGTTTGGGCCCAATGAAAAGATTTTTTTGTCTGCATCCTGGAGAGCAAGGAGTGGATGGCATTTTGTGACTCGCTCTGTACACTGTTCTTGCTGGAGTTTACTGGGCCCGTAGATGGGAACTGGGGCGGTTGCAAAATCATTAAAAAGTAAACACAGCTTCTGGAAATTGAAAAAGCACGTGCTCTATTTCAGTCTACCAAGTGCATCCCACAAAGTTTGCCAGGGCAGCAGGTGGGAGGCTGAGTTTGTGTGATGGACAAACCTGGGTTCTCAATTGAATGTTGTTCTTCTCGGCTCAGGGTAGGTCACTCACCCTCTTGGAAGCTTGATTTCCTTACCTGACGGGGGTCCATTTGGAGCTGTGTCATCAGGGTTAGAGCACATGACAGCCAACACTGTAGGAAGGGCGCTGCAGTTCTGCGCCCACTCTGTCCTCTCCATTGGAAGGCATGGGCCCTTGCACACAGCACCGTGACTTTAACATGCACCCAAGAATGACATCACACAGGGGCCAGGGAGATGGCTCAGGCCATAAAGTGCTTGCTGTATAAGCCCGAGGACCGGATTTGAATCCCTAGCCCCTGAGTAAAAGCTGAGCACATGCCTATGATGCTACTCACTGCTGCGGAGGCAAAGCTAGGAGGAGCTCGGGGCCTTGCTCGGCAGCTAGTCTTGCCAGATATGTGGGGTCCAGGCCACTGAGATGCTGTCAGAAGGAGCAAAATGAACAACATTCTTCTAACAGCTGGGACACGCACACACACACACACACACACACACACACACACACACACACGCACGCGCGCACACACACACACACACACACACACACACACACACATACCACAGGATGGATGGATAAATAAATAAATAAGTAAATAAATAAATAAATAAATAAATAAATGCGAATTCTTCCTAAAAGGGAGCAAGGAGAAAGGAGAATCGCTCTTTTTTGAGGCTGTGGCCACTGGTAGCTTTCCCATGCTCTGGTGGATGCCCTCCACCCACACACATAAGAGCAACACTAGTTGGGCTTAGCTATCAACAAAGAGAGAAAAGATAAGAAGTTGGGAAGGGTGTGTTGGCGGAGCTGGAGGGGAATATGTGGGGTAGATATGATCATATTTTGTTGCATATCTGTATGAAATTCCCAAGAATAAAGAAAAATTATCTTAATTACAAATGTTTTCAATGCACTTGCACTGAGCATGTACAGACTTTTTTCAATGCTCAGTAAGCAATTCAGTGTAGCAAGTGTTCACTGGCATTCACCCTGCTATAATTGACCTCGGAATGACGGAAAGAGTATATAGGTGCATGTTTCATACGGTAGCCACTCTCCTTTCCATGAAAGTCTTGAGTATCCACAAACACCAAAATACATTTTCCACATCACCAAGAAAATCCTTTCATCCTGGGTTTCTTAATTTAATTTTTTGAGAATTTCATTCATGTGTTACATTTACATCATTTTTACCCATCTTCCTCCTTTTTAAAAAGATTTTTGTTGTTGTTGTTGTCCTCATACTTGTGTGTGTCGGGGGGGTGTGTACATGTGCAGGCAGGTACTGAGAGAAGTCAGAAGAGGGCCTTGGATGGCCTAGAGGTGAGACTGCAGGAGGTTACAAGCTGCCTGGCATGAGGGCTAGGAACTGAATTCAGGTCCTCTGCTAGAGCAAGGAGCGCTTCTAACCGCTGGGCCACCTTTCCAGCCCTTCTTGCTGGCTTTGTCATCTGCTTGCAGCTAGGCAGTTAGAAAGAAGTTGCCCTGTGCCTTCCCCTGAGTCCCGCTCCCAGGGCAAACAAGACTTGCAGTGACAGAACCCAGGCACAGACAGACTGACCACCACTGTCTTTTTTTTTTTTAGTTTTTTTTAAATTTTTTTATTAATTTATTCTTGTTACATCTCAATGTTTATCCCATCCCTTGTATCCTCCCATTCCCTCCCATTTTCCCATTATTCCCCTCCCCTATGACTGTTCCTGAGGGGGATTACCTCCCCCTGTATATGCTCATAGGGTATCAAGTCTCTTCTTGGTAACCTGCTGTCCTTCTTCTGAGTGCCACCAGGTCTCCCCCTCCAGGGGACATGGTCAAATGTGAGGCACCAGAGTACGTGAGAAAGTCATATCCAAACTGCTTCATTTTTTAACAGAGGGGCCAGCAGTTTCCTTTTGCCCCAGGCCTACAAATTTATCTCACTTGTAAAGACCCCACCCACCCACTCTCGCCCCATGGCCCTTCCGCCCCCCCCCCCACACACACGCTGTACGGCTGTTCTGCAGATATTGAGGAGCCACTGAGGTGTGGACCTGTCCATGCTGGTTCCTTTTTACCAGTCATGTCTCTCTCCAATCAATTCTAGCAGCACTGCCGCCCTCCCAGCTCCTGTAGGACCAGGGCCTGCTCACCATGAAAAACTGTGAAAGAGTGCATGCTAGTGGGCAGAGGTCAGCATCGCAGCTCTGGCTTCCCGCCCCAGGCCTCTGCAGAATGCAGGCCTTTCAGGGGGAGGACAGACAGACGCCCCACCCAGGAGCTGACAACAGCACTTTTAATTCACCAGCCGTGTGTCACATCCTTCTCACCACTAACGACCTGTGAGTTGAGGCCCAGGTAATCTTTTTCAAACCAACCAGTTGTGAAATATATTGAGAAAACACTGCCAATTTCCAATCCTAAGGACTGAACACCGAAGGTAAATAACAATGAATATTTATGGGACACCTGATTGCCTAAATGAGTTCCCTAAGGTATAAATAATTGAATGTGCATATGCTAATTAATTGGGAAAAGCCAGTAGGTAACTCCTTTTTATTTGCATTAGCCTCGTTTTGTTTCATTTCTTGCAAGTATTACAGTTCTCACTTATTTCCTATGCTTCAGTGAGGTCGAGTGTCATTGAGAGAATTCTTAATAGACACCGGGATTCTTAATTTCAGTGACTGCATAACCAGTGGTGGGGTATGCAGTGATTATTCTTGGAATATAGTTCCTCCACTTTGTCTACCATTAAAACCTGTGATTCATTGGTACTTCCTGCTAGCAGGCTATGTGGGTGTGTGAGAGTGGGTCTATTGTACGTGTGTGTGTGTTACAAGTGTGTAATATGAGCATATATGTTTATGCACGCATGCACACACATGTAGAAACCTGAAGTCAATGCTGACATCTCTCTCTCTCTCTCTCTCTCTCTCTCTCTCTCTCTCTCTCTCTCTCTCTCTCTCTCATGTTTGGAGACAAGGTCTGTCTCTGACCTCAGAGTTTATTTGTTGACTCTTCCAGCTGACCAGGAAGCCCCAGTCATCCACTAGTCTCTATCTGCTACACACACACACACACACACACACACACACACACACACACACACACACACACACACACACACACACACACACACACACACACTCCAGTGCTAGGGTTATTGGCATGAGCACAACGTCTGGCCTTCTGGGTAGGTGCTGGGGATCCAAACTCAGGACCTGATGCTTGGGTGGCAAGAAGTTAACTTACTGGGCAATCCCTACAACCACAAACACCTTTCACCCACATCTCCTGTGTTTAATCCTCAGCCACCTTCTGAGAATGAAATCATAACACCACGGATACCTCTTTTATCAGATGGGAGCCAGACTTATAGGTGAGAAAGCCACCTATGGCTGTTTGGCTGTGAGCACTGATGCATAGATTCATGTTTTCCCACTTAAAAGTTGTCTTTCCAGAGGCTGGAGAGATGGCTCAGCGGTTAAGAGGGATTGCTTCTCCTTCAGAGGGGTTAGTTCAGTTCCCAGCACCCACCCCAGCCAGTTCACAGGCAATTCACAGCCTGGTTCCAGAGGATTCAGCTCCATCTTTTGAAAATAAATCTCTCTTTCTCTCTCTCTCTCTCTCTCTCTCTCTCTCTCTCTCTCTCTCTCTCTCTCTCTCTCTGTTGTCTTTCTAGAATAAGATCTCAATCTTTTACCTGAGGCGTAATGTCTGAATAACATTGTATTTTTCTTTTTTTATTATTTAATTAATTTATTCAGATTACATCTCCATTGTTATTCCCTCACTTGTATCCTCCCGTTCCTCCCTCCCTTCCTCTTTCACCCTACTCCTCTCCCCTAGGTCTGTGACAGAAGGGAACCTCCTCCCCCACCATATAGTCACAGCCCATCAGGTCTCACCTTGGTAGCCTGTGGATCCTTCCTCTGAGTGCCACCTTTCTAATCATGTTCAATGTGGCCCATCAGAACTTTAAAAAGCTTCTGCAGTCCTGGAAGGTGCCTTAGAGGGCAAGAACCTTGTGTTGCAAGCGTGAGTGCCTGGATTCTGTCAAAAATAGGTTTCTGTGCAGCAAGACACCATGCCTCTGTAATCCCAGGGCTGAGGAAGGACCGGCAGGCAGACCCCTGCACTCCGTGCCAGGCAGCCTAGCCTCCTGTGGAGTGTGGCAGGCTAGTGAGAGACCCTTTCTGAGTAGCCAAGGAACAATACCCACAAACATGAAGAAGCCTATCACTGAGAAAACAACAAAAATAAGGTGTCGTTTCTTTCCAAAATTGAAGCTTGGGACTAGAGATGTTAAGAGCATTTGCTGTCAAGTTCTATTCCTGGCATCCATCTTGGATGGTTCACACCCACCTGCAACCCCTCCCCCTCAGCTCTTAGGGATGCAATGTCCTCTCTTGGTTCACAGACACCACCCTTGTATAGCATATACACACAGACAGTCAGACAGATAGACAGACAGACAGAAACACACACACACACACGAATGAATAAATAATTTTAATTGAACTTTTCTCTCCTGTCAGTGTTTAAAAAATATGTGGATCGTGTCTGAGTTGGATTTTAATTTCCCTATCTTGTTCTCTGTACTGGTGTAACACTCTAGATGCTTTCCAGGGCTCCAGCCGACTGAGTTCATCCGTAGAAAGATCAGGGTGTGTTTCAGAATACTGTCTCAAGCACTATTTCCCTTCAAGCATGGCCACAAGATCTCCTGACTCCTTAGATTCCTCCTTGAGAGTGGTTAGAGGGAGGAGAGAGGTCAGGGTCCAGCAATCACCCTAGCTAAGCCAGTTCTATCACCCTCATTTTATAGATGAGCAAACTGATGCCCTGAGTGCTCGAAGAGTCCCACAATAGTGACTTACATGTGGGACCGACTCCAAGTGTGGTGGTTTGTATAAGAATGTCCCTCATAGGTTCCTATACTTAAATGTTTAGGGAGTGGCTACTTGAAAGGATAGGGGGTGTGGTCTTGTGGAAGGAAGTACATCATCAGGGTCGGGGGCGGGAGTTGAGTTTTAAAAGCACAAGCCAGGCCCAGTCTCTGTCTCTGTCTCTGTCTCTATCTATCTGTCTGTCTGTCTCTCTCCTCTTCTTCTTCCCCTGTCTCCCTCTCTTTCCCTACCTCTCCCTCTCCCTGCCACCTTGTAACACTCTCAGCTACCTCTCCAGCACCATGTCTACCGTGTGCTGCCATGTTTCCCAACATGTCAATAAGAGACTAAATCTTGGAAACTGTAAGCCAGCCCCAATTAAACGCTTTCTCTTAGAAGAGTTGTTGTGGTCCTGGTGTCTCCTCACAGCAACGGAGCGGTGACTAAGACGCCAAGTAAATCTAGTTTGTGTCAAATAACAAAACTAAGCAGCACATGAATATCACTGTGTGTCCGAGTCCGACCAAAGGGAAGGGAGCACACTTCAGGAGAGCTATGTAAGGAGAAGAGGGACATTTCTTGTTGGCCGTCTGTGAGAATGATCTGTCCAAAACAGGAGCATGAATTTCCTTCCTGGCCTGAGCCAGGTACTCCTTGTAGATGAGAGATGGATTTCTCCAGCTCTAAAGAACAAATTAAGGTTGAGAGACAAGCTTAGCTGAGAGTATTCTTGTAGCTAGTGATTTCTAGATTGATTTAGGACTTGTTTATCCTAGAAATAATCACTGCAAGACCAATTTGTCTATGACATGCAAATCACCTAGGTGAGACTGTATCCAGTGTCATTTGAGGCCAACCAAGAAGGACCAAGGTGCTGTCTGATGGACGGAGGCAGGGAGGTGACAGTCAGCCAGGAGACAGACCACTGGGTACAGCAGGATACTTTGAACCAAGAGTTATTAAATACAAACACAGAGTTGGTTGATAAGTGAAATAGTGACAGAACATTCTAACTTTAGATGGATGAGAGGGCAAAGTCCTCCAGAAGCCTGAGACAGCTGTGGTACTGTTTGCCCATTGAGGATGGTCACAATGTGAAGCAATGGAAGTGAGCCAAGTCCGACAGGGACTGAGGCTTGCTTGTGATGAGGAATCTGGTGTGTACGTGTGTCTATGTGTGTGGTGTGTATGTATGTGTGTGTGCCTGTGTATGTATGTATGTATGTATGTGTGTGTGTGTGCCTGTGTATATGTACACATGTGTATGTGTCGGTGTGTATATGTGTGTGCCTGTATATATATATGTGTGTGTCTCTCTGTGTGTCTATGTGTATGTGTGTGTGTCTTTGTGTATATGTGTGTGCCTGTGTGTATGTGCCTGTGTATGTATGTGTGCTCCTGTGTGAGAATGTATTTGGGTGTATATGTACACATGTGTATGCACACATGTGTGTCCCTATATGTATATGTGTGTGTGTGTGATTTTTCTAATATTTCTTTTGTCTGAGAGTACTTGTGAACTGCGTGAGTTTGGTACTGGGACCAAAACTCTAGTCCTTGACAAAAGAAACAAGTTATCTTAACTTTGAACCATTTGTCCAGCCCCATCACCCATTTTGGTGGGCAGAGTATCATGAGTCCCAGGCTGTCCTGAAACTCACTGTGAAGTGAAGAGCAACCTTGACCTTCCCAGGCTCCTTCCTCCACCTCCTGAGTGCTAGGATTGCAGACAACCCGCAAGCACCAGTGCACCTGGGTTCACGCAGAACCAGGGAGGAAGCCCAGGGCTTTCTGTGTGCCCTGCAAGAACTCTACTAACAGAGCCTCTGCCCTAGCTAATGTTTGTTTTCCATTGAGACAGGCATGTGGGACACTAGGTACATGTTTCAGCCTGTAGAACCCCGACAGGAAGGGTATGGGCTGCTATTTAGAAGAGGATTTCAGGGCTCCTTATTAGTAAAGGGCCACTTGTACCTAATTACACCCTGACTGCATAGCAGAGCTGACCTCTAGGCCACTTGCTCCAGTCTAAACAAGAGTTGCTCTGTGTCCATCAGCATCTTTAAGGAATCAGGAAGGAGGCTTTTCTGCAGGGCTCCTGCTGTACCCTTTACATGGCCGCTCTTCTCAGGCCTATTCTCAGGTCTCAGCTACTAGTCTCGTTGGCTATGGAAAACCAAGAAATCTGCCGCTGAGGGGAAAAACGCCTTTATGTGTAGGTTGTCGTCATTGAGCACAGCGTTATCCTCTGCCTTTCTTGTAGCCAAGTACTCGTTGGAAGATTGGGGAAAGCTATAGCAATTTCTCCCAAGGTGACTCTTACACAGTGATATTCATGGCACCATAGTTAACTGTATTGTTTCCTTTTCCCATTTGCTGTGATAGAATACCAGGGAAAAAATGTATTAAGGCACGAAGAGTTTGTTGTGGCTCACATTCTGAGGGGCACACAGTCCATCATGGTGGGGAAAGGATGTGGCAAGAGTGTGAGGCAGCTTGTCACATGACTTTCACAGTCAGGAAGGAGAGAGGGAGAAATGTCAGTGCTCAGATTTCTTTTACCTCTTTACACATGTTTTTTTTTTCTTTTTAATATGTGTATATATGTGGATATGTGTGTGAATATATGCACACAAGTCCAGGTGCTCACAGAGGCCAGAGGTGTCAGATGCCCTTGGATCTGAAGTTCCAGGAGATTGTGAGCTACTCAACGTGGGGTCTAGAACCCTGGTCCTCTGCAAAAGCAACACATACTCTCTCCCAACCATCTCTCCAGCCTACTTTCTCCTTTTTATTCCTTCTAAGACCCCAGCCCAATGGGGTAGCACTTTCAACACCTAGGGTGGTCTTCTTACTTTTTACCCCATTCTAAAATCTTCTTCACATACGTGCTCCATGGTGTGTCTCCTAGGTGATTCTAGACCCTATCAAGTGGATGTCAGTGTGAACCGTCGCTATTCCACCCCTCCTCATTTTTACACTCCAAACCATCACTTTCAAGCCATAATTTTCCTAGTCTCATCCCCATAGGCTTGTGACCATCTCATAATACAAAATACAGTCAGTTTAACCTCAAGAGACTCCATACTATTTAACACTAGCATAAACTGTAAATCAGAAGGTATTAGCTGGAAGGACTGGGTGAGGCAGTGTGCTAGAAATACTGTAGAAGACAGCATGGAAGAGCAGGCTGTACAGATGCTACTTCCCTTTGGTTTATTTCCACACTTTATTGTGAGTGTCGCTGAACTCTGGAAAGCAACAAATCCATCCCCAGATCAGAACTGACTGCTGAAGTGGACTTTAAGGAAGTGGGGCACTGGAGAGATGGCTCAGAAGATGAAGCACCTGCTGCTCGAACAGAAGGGCGTGAGTTCAAAGCCCCGTAGCCCATAAAAAATGCCTGGTGAGCACGGTGACCTGCCTGTAATCTGGTGTTCCGAAGGTGGGGACAGGATCCCTGAAGCAAGCTGTGGAGTTCAAGTGAGAGATTCCGACTCGGTGGACACGATGGGCGGAGCTCTCGGAGATGATGCCAGATGTCAACTAGGGGCCTCCAAACCCATGCACACATGCAGACGTGCACACACCACACACACACACACACACACACACACAGAAGCAGGGCCAGGCTTAGGCTGTATAGTTAAGTTGGTAGAGTGCTTTCCTAGCACACAGAAAGACCTGGCTTCAATCCCCAGCACCACATAAAACGACGTGGTAGCACACACCTGTCGCCCAGTGCTAGGGAGGTGACAACAGAAGGATGAGAAGTTGAAACTGGATCTTGGATGCATAGTAGTAAGTTGGAAGCGAGACTGGCCTATCAGAGTGTCTCTCAAAAACAAAACTATGCCATTATTTACCTAATCAAGAGCAGTTTTTCATAATCCTTTCAGCTACTGAGCTACTTCTCCAGCTGGCAAGACTCATTTCTTTTTTTAAAAAAATACCTCTGGCATGCAGGTCCTACCACTCTGTCTCCCCCCCCCCAGGCCCCCCCCCCGCAGAGCTGCAGGCACGAATGGACTGGCCAATAACAATCTGTCAGCTCAGGAAGTGGGCCTTCATCACCCTCCTGTGTAGCCGGGCTCTATCGGCTCCCACCCAGCGGCGCTCACAACTGTCAAGAAGGCTTCTCCAGGAAGAGAACACAATTTCACCCTCTCAGAGTAAGGCGTCAACATTTCAGGCAGCTAGCTGGAGGTGGGGGAGCCAGCGGCTGCGCTCAGAGCTGGACTTCCTTCGCATGGCGTCAGTTGAAGGGACTCGCCTGGCTTCATCCAGCAGGCTTTGTCTTTTCTTATTTTTTCCTTCTGCCCCAAGGCTTGACACTTTACCAAGTTCAGTCTATAGCCGTGGCAGTATCATTTCTAGACAAATAGAGCAGCTTGGACTCCAGGACTAATTAGACCATCACAACTTTGCATTCTGGAGCTTGGCATGGGCACCACTGTCAGGCGGGTCGTGTTCGGCTTCTGACGTTGTCTGAGCCTGCTCGCTCTCTTCTCCGCTCGACTCACAGTTGCCACTCCTCAGTTTTCTTAGCCCCTGTTTCCTAGAATGTTTGCCAAAGTTTAGTTTGATACCAGCGTTGTTGGCGGACATAAAGGAATTTGAAATGAGAGCTGTCAGTCTTTGGAAGACCTTGGTCTGAAGCAGGATTGTCAAGAAAAGGGAAAAGTGAAGGGCATCCATGAATCAAAGCAAAGTACACTAAAATGTACACAGCAGCTAGGGGGTACTTAAAATAGAATGCCAGTAGCTTAGGCACTTTGAACACTTTCTTATAAATACCATGGTTTAATGATTTGCAATTACATTTGCTTTCTCCATGGGTATTACATGCTTCTGTACTAGGTAATGTGTACATAGAATAATAGTGTAATTTTTACCGCTTAATTTAACCTTTGTAAAATGTATTATGCTTTTTTTATGTTGTGTGTCTGTGGGTGTGGGTGTACAAGCATCTGGTGGTCAAAGGACAACTTGCTGGAGCTCTTCTTGCCTTCTCTTCTGTAGGACCTGGGAAAGGACCTCTGGTCTTCAGACTTGGCAGCAGGTGCCTTTGTCTATAGAGTCATCTCCACAGCCCCAGTATGGAATGATTTTAGTAACTATGATCAAAATGTTTAACACATAGTAGGAGTTCTAGGTAAAAAGAAAAAGACCATGAAGTTAAGAAAATACAAGTCACTGAAAGAATAAAAAGAAATTTCTAGAACAAATGGAAGAATAAAGATGTAATTACATCCCAGCTCCAATGTCTTTTCAAATATTTATTCATTTATTTGTTTTATGTGTGTAGGTGTTTTGCTTGCATATAGGCCTTTACACCACAAGCCTGTATTGCCTGAGGAGGCCAGAATTGTCTGGAACTGGGAGTTACACATGGCTGTGATCCACCATGTGGGTGCTGGGAATTGAACCGGGGTCCTCTAGAAAAGCAACTAGTGCTTGTAACTGCTAAGCCATCTCTCCACGCCCCCCCCCCAGTTCCAAAATCTTCATAACATAGTAATGACAGCTTTAATTGTCAACTAGACACAGCCGAGAATCTCCTGAGTAAAAGTCTTAGAAAGGGATTATCTACTTTGGGTTGGCCTGTGGGTATCTGTGTGTGTGTGTGTGTGTGTGTGTGTGTGTGTGTGTGTGTGTGTGTGTGTGATCTGTGTGGGACAAAGGGGTGTCTTAATTAGGTTAACAGATTTGAGAAGACCCAGGCCACTGTGGGCAGCACCATTCCCCAGGAAGGGGGTCATGTGTGAAAGCAGAGAAACAGAGCTGAGCACAGGCAAGCGACTGAGGATGCACTCATTCATTTCTGTGAAGCTGTGGCCGTGATGTGGCTAGATGTCTGAAGTTCCTGCCTCGACTTCCCCACAAGAATGGACTAAAAACAGAAACTGTAAGCAGAAATGGAATTGTTCTCCACTGAGTTGCTTCCTGTCAGTACACTTTATCATAGCAAGCAAAACGACACTAGAACGCATAGGAAAAAACAGTGAAGCTGACAGTGGAGCAGGAGATGAAAACTATGGAAAGACAGTATACAGATTTTAGTTTCTTTCTAAATAATGATTAAATGCTAGATGTCTAAAGCAAATAAAACCTAAGGCTCAGATTTCTGCATATTTTTAAAAATTGTAAATATCATCAATAAAACAAAATGATCACTTATGTAACAACTTCAAGGGCAACCTAGGAAAGAAAGAAAGGTTTCTGATGATGAGGACGATGATGATAAACAGATAAGCGCAGTTCATCTTCCAGATAAAGACATCTGCAAATGAGAATGGTTTGAATATTACTCATACAAAATTTGGATGACAATAAGTGGAAAAAGAAAAACTCTAAGAAATGACAGCAGAGGAAAGAAGGTAACTATTTTTCAGTCACTTTATCCTGTATGCTTATTATTTGTTTGTTTGTTTTGGGGGGTTGGGTTGGTTTGGTTTTTAGTTTTTCTAGCCCTGGTTGTCCTGGACTCACTTTGTAGACCAGGCTGGCTTTGAACTCACATCGATCTGCTGAGTGCTGGGATTACAGGTGTGCGTCACCACGCCCAGCTCTGTATGTTCATTTTAAAGGTTTTCCTTTTTTAAAGAATTGGAGTGTGTGTGTGTGTGTGTGTGTGTGTGTGTGTGTGTGTGTGCGCGCGCGTGTGTGTGTGCGTGTGTGTACTCATGGATGTCCTGGAGGCCACAGTGGGTGTTGGGTGCCCTGGAGTGAGCCAGTCATCCTGGTTGCTAGAAACCAAACGTGGTCCTCCAGAAGAGCAGCAAGTGCTCTCAACAGCTGGCACATCTCTTCAGCTTCCTGTTCTTTTCTTGAAGAAAAATGAAATTTATTTCATGTGTGTGTGTGTGTGTGTTTAGAACTTGCAAAACTCAATTCTCTTCTTCCACCATGTGTCCTAGGGCTCAAACCCAGATCGAACACCTTCAGCCACTGAGCTTCCTCAGCAGCTGTGGTAGGCTGAATGAGATGTGCCCATAATCTCAAGCATTTGAGTGCATGGTCTCTCCTTGGTGGTGCTCCACAGCAAGGCTTAGGAAGTGCCTTGTTGAAGGATGAATGTCATGAAGGCAGACCCTGAGGCCTCGAAAGCTACATGCATTTCCAGCTGGCTCTTTCTCATTTCTTGATTGTTGTTCAAGATGTGAGTTCTCATTTCTCCACCTGCCTGATGGCTCCATTCCACCACCATGGTCCTTAACCCTCCGGGAACACACGCCCCAAGTAAACCCTCCCTCCCTTCTCTGCATTGCTTTGGGCACGGTGTTTTGCTACCATACCAGCCTTAACTACTCTTTTCCTAGCTGTGGTATTTTACACATCATAAAATAGTGATGGCAAGGCAAATGCGTCCCCTCAAGAGATAACTGTGAATACTGCAGACTCACACAAGGGCTGAGCTTCCTACTGTAGCTTTCATCTGCATACTTAAAAGCTGATATATATTTAAACTAAAATTGTGATATCAACTCAGGAATAAGAAAGTTACTAACATCCTGCCTGACTAAGACCAGGACCCTAAGTATCCACAATAGTGGCATCAAGTGATTTCAGTAAGAGATGATGCAGGATTTACAAAGGTACATATTTTCACAATGAAATTCTGGAGAAGATAAGAAATTATGAACCCCAGTGGTGGGATGGGATATCACCTGTGGTCACATAGTAAAGTTTTTCCCCTCTGAGTATAACATGACCACCATTTTAGAGTAGAGAGACCACCATGGCAGTAGCCATAGCAAATGTGCAAAAAAGTATGGAGGTAGCCAGATCTACATTAATGGTGATGGGGCTATTGACACTCTCTAATAGGAGGAGGAGGGAGTGAGGTCACAGGACCTTCACTGTGACTCTAACCATTACTCCCTTTGGCCCTCCCACAGGTGCAAGTGATCTTGTAAGATGTGTAGGAAACAGAAGGCTAAAGAGAGGGAGCTCCACAATGCATCCTCTAGGAGGTTGCTATCCATCATGGGGTGGGACATTGTGGTAATGCAGAAGTTTGGGTGTTACCTACACTCATGTAAGTAACCCCTTTATCAGGCCCTATGAAAAATCAATAAATAAGTTCATTGGTCTTAGCAAGCTGGACATGAGTAGAACTATTACTCTGGTCTGCCGTAGGTGCCATATTGGATGAATAGACGCGTGCTCACATCTCCCCAGGAAAAGCTAACAAAGGTTCATAACATGCACCAGAGTCATGTGTTCCCACTTCTACCAGCTGCCTCCCTCCCAGTCACCTTCCATGACTCCATCCTCTGATCAGCGATGCACAGAGATTTATAGTAGGTATTGAATGTCCTCTACGTCTGACAGTGCTTAGCCCTTCTAGTCTCATCCCCTGCTATCCCCCATTGTCAGCTGGAGGCAAAGACTAAAGCAAAGCAGCTGTATCCAGAATGCTAGGCAGTAAGAGGTCTGCACGAGACCTTCTTTCTATATTCTCCAGTGCCCAGATGGTGGTTTTTAAATAACACTCCCCACTAAGAGAAGCCGTGGCCTCTTTGAGAAATGATCTGCTACAGGTTTAGGGCCAATAAGGTAAAAAATGAGCTGAACACATTCTATTGTACTGCATTTCTTTTCTCTTATAAAAAATAAAAATAAAACCTTGGTTCCTGGAATAATAAATTTTTTCCACCCTATAACATGCACTAAATGGTTGCCAAAATTATAATACCAGTATTGGCTTGAACACCAGAACATTACTTGGTTGCAGAATATGTACCACTACGCACGCTTGTCATATGACTGCGCTCAAAAGTCACTTGGTGATTCTCTTCAGTGTCATTATATAGTTAAATTGACTCTTCCCACTGACGGGGAATGTCTCAATGTTCAACTTTGTTTTTCTTTAACTTAAGACATTTACAGAAAGTCAAAATCTTGTAATTTTGTGAAGTCAAATGTCAAAATTTTGTAAACTCAAAAACTTAACAAGAGGGTAGACTAGCTTTCATCCTTCCCTCCCCTGTCCTATCCTATCATGTTGCTGAGGGTCCTTGGTGCATCACTCTCTCAAAATTTGCTACCTGCTAGCTGGCCCTCTCCCCTTTGGTAGTATTTTGTCTACTTAGCAGCACATCATGGGGACCAGGTCTATCAGCGCAGAGAGAGCTTGAGATGTGCATTCAGAATCTTTCCAACACGACATTGCTTTTGTGAGAATGATCATCACAAAATGGACATTTTAATCATTTATTTTTAGTTACATGTGTCTGCTTGTGGGTCTCTGCCTGCTCGTGTGCTCACAGAGGTCAGCAGAAGACACTGGATCCCCTCAAGCAGGAGTTACAGTGAGCAGCCCACTGGAAACTTAACTCAGGCCCTTTGTGAGAACAGCAAGAACAGCCTCTCTCCAGCTCCCAAAAGCTGGACATGGTGGCACACACCTTTAATCCCAGCAATCAGGAGGCAGAGGCAGGCAGATCGCTGAGAGTTCCTGGCCAGCCTGGTCTACAAAGTGAGTCTAGGACAGCCAATGCTACACAGAGAAACCCTGTCTCAAAAAACAAAGAAAGAAAGAAAGAAAGCTTTTAAACTGTATTTTGAGGATGGATACGTTTCTTCCTTGGAGTCATTTTTGTCCTAAGCCAACAAAAGGAAGCCTCCGGGTTGGCCCATCTATCATAAGACAATGCCATTACGTCTCCTACATTTCTACTGGGAACATGGTTCTTCTTCATTTAGCCTGCAATAGATGCATAACCATATTCAAACCAAAGTATTTTTCCTCCACAAGAAATGAGCCGTCCCCTCTGCTGTATGACACTATTCCTGGGGAGACACGAGCCAGTGATCCACTTAGCCCCGATGCAGAGCTGAAGACAGACAAAGTGAGGATACCTTCAAAGTCCAACTTAGTGAGCCAGTGAGTTTATTGGGGTCACTTACAGAGACATGGGTGAGCTAAAGGTAGCAGCACAACTGAAAGCCCGCCCCAGTATGGATGGTGACTGGACCCTGGAAAAGCTGGAACCCTGGAGCTTGCTTACAGTCTGCTGAAAAAGTCAGAGTCTCCTCTCTTCATCAAGCCTAATCACTCATGTAATCATAGGGAGTGGGGAGCCTAGTGCATTTAATAAACTTCAGAGACTTCCTGAGACTTGTCAATTGTTTACTTCCTGCACATTAATGGGCCTCCCTTTAGAGCGCTCTGAGTCTTAACAAGTCTTACCATCCCACTGGGATAGAATTTTTGAAGTTGGAGAAATGGCTCTACAATATCATAGCTGGCACATAACAGAAGTACGTACTGATCGTTCATATATGTGGAGGACAGCCACAGGGTAACATACAGAAAAAAGATGGGTTGCAAGGCCAGTGATACCTCAATTCAAATTCCAGCTCAGCCATTGATACCTACATTAGTTATCACCATGTAACAAATTGTACCTAAAAGCAGCTGATTAAAAAGATTACATTTAGCCTGTAGGTAGATTGCTGTGAGTTCAAGGCCAGCCTGGTCTACAAAGCTAGTCCTGGACAGCCAAGGCTACACAGAGAAACCCTGTATCAAATACATACATATATATATATATATACATATACACACATACATATTTTTTTTCCTTATAGCTTTGCATAGGTAAAGAATCTGGCCCAGGGTCTCTCACAGGCTGCCAATGAGTGTCTGGATCTGTGTTCTCCAACAACTGGAGAACATGGTTCCAAATTCACCCAGGTAGTTGCTTGCACCTTATTGAAATGAAGCCTCAGCGCCACAAGGGCTGCGAGCTGGATGGCTCTTTCACTTCTCAGCCATGGGAACTGTCCTATGCAACATGTACATCTAGAGTCATGACAGCAAGCAAGAAGACAAGAGAAAGTGCCTGAGAGAGAAAGGATGAGGGTAGAAATCCAGTCTTTGACATCCTGACTGTGGAGGAGACACCCCTTGAATGTCTCTTATGTTTAGCCTAAACACAAGTGGGTAGTTCCCATAGCAGAAGTACTGATCACAAGACACACAAGAGAAGCCGCTGAGCACAGCAGCGTCTTAACTTTAAACCAGAACACCCAGCTCCTGCTTCATGAGAAATATAAAAATAATTGAGAGTAGCACTGTAGCACTCTCGATTTAAAAAAAAAAAAAAAAACAAAACTGAAAATACTATATGTGAATCCCTAGCCACTAGAAAGATATGCTCAGTAAACAGTCATCATTTGTCGTGAGTTTGGCAATGCTGCCTGACCAACAGCAACACCTCTAGAATGCAAAGAGGCATCAAGAGTTAGGAGGTTTGCTGTTCCTGCAGGCATTCTGGGTCAGTTCTCACTCAAGTCAGACAGTTCACAACCACCTGCAATTTCAGCTCCAGAGGCTACAGCACCCTCTTCTGGCGTCTGCAAGCACCTGCATGCACATATCCATACAGAAACACACATACAAACACAAATACACACACCCACATAAAAATATAAAAATTTTTACAGTTAATTAAAAAGAAACAACTTCTTCTTACCTTTCTGAGCTGCCTTTGTGCTTTTCTGCTCCCAGTCCCCTGAACTTAAATCTGTCCGTGTCTTTCAATATTTCATTAACAACATGTCTCGTGTGCCCAGTATGAGAGCAATTATTGAGATAAAGTGTGTTTTGATAGCTTAGATTCACCAGTTCAGTGTGATAAAAATCAATCAATTTTTCATGTGATTTTCTTTTTTAATCCACTGTCGTCAGTGAAAAGGAAACTGTATTCATTGGCATTGAAGGAAACACTGATTTACAAATTAAAATAGTATTTAAAAAAAAAATAAACTGGGGTGCAAAAATGATCCATTATAAACCTGATAAAGAGCTTGTGGTTTTTGAAAGGTGTGCTATTAAGTTTCAAGGCTGAAACATCTCAAGAGATTGTTGCAAGTGTTGAAATTTCTTTTGTCTTTCTTTCCCCTCCCCCCTCCTTCATTCATTTCTGTCATTCTTTACCATAGCAATAAATTTCCCTGTCAAGGTGGGATACTTTACTGTTGTTAATGTCAGTAGTAACGCTTAGGAAATATATCTTTAGGGCTGGGGAGGCTCCGTTGGTAAAGTGCTTGCCTTGCAAATATGAGGACCACACTTTAATCCCCAGAACTCACATATTTAAAAAAAAAAAAAAAAAAAAAGCTAGACACACACTTATAATTTCACCACTGGGGAACCAGAGGATCCCTGTGGTACTCTGGTCAGCCAGCCTCCTTGGTGAGTTCCAGACCATCGAGAGGCTCTGTCTCAAAACTTACCATAGGGGCTGAGGAGATGCCTCAGTGGGTAAGAGCATCTGATGTGCACCCACGAGGATCTGAGTTGAAATTCCCCACATCCATATGAATAGCCAGGCATGGTCATACATGACCGTGACCCCAGAGAATGGTCCAGAGACAGGAGGCTCAGTGGGGCTAGGTTCAGCGAGAGACTCTAGCTCTAGCGAATAGAGAGCGATAGATTCTGACACACAACGCCTACCTATTCAGGTCTCTACACACGTGTACTTACGATGCACACAAGACAGACAGTGCCTGAGGAAAGCTAGCCAGATGACCTCTGACCTCCAGACACATACACCTATATGTATATTCACACAACCACACAACACACACACACACACACACACACACGGAAATAATGAAGGCAGACAAGCAGTCAGATTTGAAACTCTAATCCTTGGGGATAGCGAGGAAAGTGGATAACTCCAGATGTGAAACCCACATGAAAGACACGAAAAGAAAAAAATTAAAGAGACCAAGAAGGAAAGATGAGTCAGCTCCGACACTAGCCTGGCCTGAGCTCAGGAGCTGGGCCGCTTGGGCCACTCTCGGCTGCTTCAGAGCTCCATGGGAGCCTCCTGGAAACATTTACAGAGTCCTGGATTGCACACCTCCCACCTGCGGCTGTGGGAAGATTTATCATTTAGATACCTCTGCGTGGGGGAAGTCTTGCAAGGAAACATCTTGGAAGAACGGCAAGTTGCAAACGTATTTCGTTTCGTCCTTTGTCTTTGCGAACAGTTGACTTGAAGCTTCCAGAACTCTGTCTTTTAACATCTCCATCAGCACTGCTAGAAAAAGCCTTGCTATTCTCTGTAGTACTACAAAGATCTTTAAAAAAAAAATATATATATATATATATATATATATATATATATATATATATATATATATATATATATGAGTGGACACAAAAAGATGTCAATCATACCAGTACTGAAAAGCTCATTTCTCGCTCCCTATTGTGCACATCACGTCTCTGTAGTGTCCATTGTTTGTAGCTGTATTTATTCATGTTCATCTTCACATGCAGAATATCTGCTTTATATTAAAGGTTTCCACAAGAGTCACCCCAGGTCACACCTAAGATTTAGGAACTGTATTCTCATTATCCACTACTAAATATGTGGCAGTGTCATAATATTTATGTCAGAGCTAATGAAGAGCTTAACCTGCAGTACAGATCCGCCTGTCTGACTGAGGAAGATGGCTCAACGGGTAAAGTGCTTGTCACACAAGCGTGAGGAAATGAGTTCGGCTCCTCTGACCCAAGTAAATCCAGATGCAGTGGGACATGTCAGAAATCCCCGTGTCCCAGAAGAGCCTCTCGAAGCAAGGGCAAAAGGCCTTCTCTCAAACATGGCTGACGGCAGTAGCCAACACCCAAGGTTGACCTCTGACCTTCACAAGCATGCTGTGGCTTATACTCAGACCCGTGAACACATGTGCACACATATACATTTTTTAAAAAAGAAATATCAGTGCCTCTTCCCTGTGTGTTTAGGCTTTGAACGATGTGAGAGCTAAGAAGGGCAGCTCTCCCTCAGCCAATGAGAAGTGGGCTTTGACAATGGAGATGCCGTCTGGAGTCTTGAAGGGAGTTTCTCAGGTCACCTAGACAGCCCCTGAAGTGATAACTGAGTGAAAGTGAGAGTCTTTCCTTTCATTCCCCTTCTAGAAAACTCTGTATTTATTTCCATCACTTCGCAGAACGCCTGTGCTCTCGGGTTGCTGATGCACGCTGCCCTGGCTCATTTGAAGTGGTTGCTCCACAGCTGGAGCTCTGGATGGATACAATAAAGGCACTGGAGGAGGAGGAGGAGGAAAGCCATCGGCCACATGCTGGTCCCAGATTGTAGACTCCAGCCCCTCAGCCTTGAGGTCCAGGCACTGCCCGCCCCCTGGCTGCTGTGCGAGCTTCCCTTTGGCCTCAATGAGGAGAAGCGTGACAGCAGCGCTAAGTGTTGTATGGGGGGTGGGGGGGGTGGGCATCGTCTTTTACTTACTTAAGCACTTTAGGCCAAGTATAGCTGACAATGAGCACTCCTCACTACAAAACAGAAAGGCCAGGGCCAGTATATGGCTCAGCAGGTAAAAGTGCTTGCCACCAAACCTGAAGACCTGAGTTCAAGTCCCAGTAACCCACACGGGGAAAGAAGAGAACCCACTCCCACGGGTTTTGTGCTCTGACCTCCACATGACATGGTGGCCTGTGCGTAGGCACACACATACACACATAATTAACAAATGCCATTTTGTTTTGGGGGGAAAGAGTTAAGGCAAATGCTACCGTTCCCATTAAGAAGGGGAAGAAAATGAGTCTTAGAATGGCCTTGGTGTAGTTCCATGTTAAAGAGGGGGAGTGGGCCAGCGAGATGACTCTGCAGGTGACAGCTCCTACAGCCAAGCCAGAAGCCAGAGCTGGAACTCAATCTCTAGGACGCATGCCCCCTCCTCAAACATTAAATAAATACATTTCAGAAACTTTCAGCAGGTGAAAGCTAAGAATGAGCACCTCCTAGGAGCTTCAGTCTGTGGTTAGCCACTGTCAGTTACAGGTCTAAAGTCAAAGCAGAAATTAAATTTTATTTTATTTATTTTACTTTATTTTGTGTGCACGCGTGCGTGTGTGTCCATGTGTCTATATGGGGAAGGCAGAAATTCTTGGAGGTGTGTGCACACCCATGTGCGTGCGGAGGCCAGAGGAGAGCCTCAGATGTATTTGCTTAAGGAGTTGTCCACCTTTTTTGTTTGTTGTTCTTTTGTTTTGTTTTGTTTTCAGCACGTCTCATTGGACTGAAACCATCAATTAGGCTAGGCTGGCTGGTCAGTGAGCTCCAGGAATGCTCTCGTCCATGCGTCCTTGCCTCCTCAGTGCCAGGGCTCCAAGCGGTCGTCACCACACCCAGCATGTTTTATGTGTGTTCTAGGGGATCAAGATCAGGTTCTACTGTTTGCAAGGCAGGCACTTTACCAACTGGGCTTTCTCCCTGACCATCAGTCTTGTTTGCTTTCTCCTTATGTATGTGTGTGTGTGTGTGTGTGTGTGTGTGTGTGTGTATGTGTGTGTGTGTTTGTGTGTATGTGTTTGTATGTGTGTGTGTTTGTGTATGTGTATGTGTGTGTTTGTGTATATGTGTTTGTATGTGTGTCTGTGTTTGTTTGCGTTTGTGTGTGTACGTGTGTATGTGTGTTTGTGAGTGTATGTGTGTGTTTGTGTTTGTGTGTATATGTGCGTGTTTGTGTATATGTGTTTGTATGTGTGTGTGTGTTTGTTTGCATTTGTGTGTGTATGTGTGTATGTGTGTGTGTTTGTGTATATGTGTTTTTATGTGTGTGTGTATGTTTGTGTTTATGTGTGTGTTTGTTTGTTTGTGTTTATGTGTGTGTGTATGTGTGTGTGTGTATGTGTGTGTGTTTGTGTGTATGTGTTTGTATGTGTGTGTGTTTGTGTATGTGTATGTGTGTGTTTGTGTATATGTGTTTGTATGTGTGTCTGTGTTTGTGTTTGTGTGTGTATGTGTGTATGTGTGTTTGTGAGTGTATGTGTGTGTTTGTGTTTGTGTGTATATGTGCGTGTTTGTGTATATGTGTTTGTATGTGTGTGTGTGTTTGTTTGCGTTTGTGTGTGTATGTGTGTTTGTGAGTGTATGTGTGTGTTTGTGTTTGTATGTATATGTGCGTGTATGTGTGTGTTTGTGTATATGTGTTTGTATGTGTGTGTGTATGTGTGTATGTGTGTGTGTTTGTGTATATGTGTCTGTATGTGTGTGTGTATGTTTGTTTGTGTTTATGTGTGTGTTTGTTTGTTTGTGTTTATGTGTGTGTGTATGTGTATGTGTGTGTGTGTGTATGTATGTGCAAGTGCATATGACTGAAGTGCCTGGAGAACCCAGAAGAGGGCATCAGATTCCTCTAAAGCTGAAGCTATAGGAAGCTGTGGACCCCTGACTTGGGTCCTGAGAACTGGACTCAAGTCCTCGGGAAGTCAGAAGCATCCCTAACCTCTCAGCTGTCTGAGTCCTGTCTCCAGCCTCCCATCCGTGTGATTTTTGAAATGTCGATGGGAAGGAAATGACTCATAAGGGAAGATTAAAAACAGGAACCTTAGAGAATAAAGAGTTGCTGGTGACCAATGGTAATGAATAGTCTTGGAAAATACACTCTGGCAAGACAATAAAAATGAACAAATGCTTAATAAGTACCTCTATGCATGATGTGAAGCTATGGTATTTGGAACTCAGTGGCATCGCCACAAGAATAGACACATGCAGGTAAAGGTGCTTGATGCCTGAGGACCTGTGTCCAGTCTCTGGAACACACATGATGGAAGAGGAAAACATATTTCTACACGTTGTCCTCCTCTGACCTCCACATATGCTCCACATATGCTCCACATGTGCGTGCGTGTGTGTATGTGTGTGTGTATCTGTGTATGTGTGTATGTGTATCTGTGTGTCTGTGTCTATGTGTGTATCTGTGTCTGTGTGTCTGTGTCTGTGTATGTGTGTATGTGTCTGTGTGTGTGCTTATCTGTGTCTGTGTGTGTGTGCTTATCTGTGTCTGTGTGTGTGTGTCTGTGTGTTTGTATGTGTGTGGTTTTAAAAATAAATACATAAATAACCTACTGCCAAATAGGGGAGGTTGGGGAGAGGACTCAGTCAGTAAGTGCCAACCAGAAAACACGAGGGAAGGTGGTGAGTTAGAATCCCCAACACCCAGGAAGAAGCCAGGCATGCTAGCACACACCTGAAATGACAGCACCAGGCAGAGAAGAGAAAAGGCAGATTCATGGGATTTGCCGGGCTACCCCATGGGGAGTGCTGGGTACAGTGAGAGACCTGGATTCAGTTGGCTTGAACTCAGGTCCTGATGCTTGCTCAGCAAGCACTTTGTCAACTGAGCCGTCTGCCCAGCTCCAGAAGCATGTTTCACAGAGGTACTCCATGTGTCTGTGCCATCTCTTCTGCAGTGAGCTCTACATCCAACTAGCTTGCCTCCATTTTGGGTACGGTGCCTCCATTTTGGCTGCGGTACCTCCTTTGGCTGAAGGACATTGATAGTAATCAATATGGAACTGTCCCTCCTCTCCTCAGGCACTGTGTTAGGCCATGTTGACAAGCATGATACTCGTGTGTGTTTATGGGTGGGTATGGGTGTGGCCAGAAGGCAAGCACAAATGTTACCCCTTGGGCATCCGTCACCTGTTTGTTTTGAGACTGAGTCTCTCACTAGTTTGTTATTTATCCCATAGGCTAGGCTGGGCTGGGCTGGCCACTGAGCCTTGAGGGGCCTCTTGTCTCTCTCCACACCCCTCATCCCCAGTCATGGGATTACATGAGTATTTGTCACCACACTGAGCAACACTGTCTAAAGTTCCCGTCGCAACCCTTGGAGCTGGGCCTTGTAACCTTAAGATCTTAGAAGAGAGAACAGAAGATTAAGACCGTACAAATGGAAGTGGGGGGCCGTTGGGATTATTTTTCTGGTCTGTGGCCTCTGAAGCTTCTCTTTTCCCCAGGATGCAACAGCCACCCCAGTCAGAGACTCCACTTGGCTGGGAAATGATGACGTAACAGGGACTGGACTCAGCGACAATGTCTGGGAGCGCTAAAACTGAAAACCACAGAACAGACCAGAAAAGCACACAGAAAGGCTGAGGATGTAGCTCAGGTGGTAGAGTTTGTGCCTAGCAGGCAGGCACCCCTGGTTTGATCTCCAGCATTCATGAAAGCAGGCATGGCAGCACTCGCCTGTAATTCCAGCACTAGGGAAGTGGAGGCAGGAGGGGCAGAACAGTCCGAGGGCACCTTCAGTTACAGGGATGGTCAGTTTTCACCTTTTGACAGGGTCTATAATCATGCCAGCAGACAGTCCCAATGAGGGGTTGTCTTCATCAGACTGGCTTGCAGGCACATCTGGTGGTGGAACAGCTGGTCTCAGTTAACCTCCATAGCAAGAGCTAGTGAAAATGTACAGCACCACTCCCTGGTTAGGGGGCCTAAAAATAGTTTTTAAAAAAATCAACCTGGAGGGACTGGAGAGATGGCTCAGCGCTTAAGAGCACTGGCAGTTCTTCCAGAGGTCATGAGTTCAATTCCCAGCAACCACATGGCGGCTCACAACCATCTATGATGTGATCTGATGCCCTCTTCTGGCCTGCAGGTGCACCTGCAGGCAGAGCACTGTATACATAATAATAAATAAATCTAAAAAATAAAAATCAAGCTGACTCATAAGGATGCGTGTATTCATTTTTCTGTGATCTTGCCTGTGGTGGGACAAGCTACTTCAAGTTTCTGCTGCTTGACTTTCCCCACAGTGATGCACTTTAACCTGGACTTGTGAATAGATGCTACACTATTGTAATGTGGGGGACAGCCTGGGCTCTCTGTCTCACGTTAAAAAAGAAGGAAGGAAGGAAGGAAAGAAAGAAAGAAAGAAAAGATCAGTATAGTAGACTAGTGCCCAGTAGACCTAGGCCAGTTCACTGGAGGTGAAAATCCACAACTGTTATTACAAAATTTATTGCTATAATAATAATTACTATTATTATTATTAGTGTGTGTATGTGTGTGTGTGTGCGCGCACACATGAATACTTGTGTCTATGGAATCCAGAAGAGTCTTCAGAACCTCTGGATCGGGAGTTGCAGACAGTTGTAAGCCGCCTGATGTTGAGCACCGAGACTCAAACTCCGGTCCTTTGGGTCCTTTGCAGGATCAGTGCATGAACCGTACAGCTCTCGAGACCTGAGCTGTCTCTCCAACCACAGGACCCACGGTTATTGAGCCAAATGCCTTACAAGACAATAAGGATTTGAGAGAGTTTTCAATATGTCAGTTAATAAAAATGAGGGACAAAAGAATTAAGTGGGTTGGCTCCAGAGAAGCTCCTGTGAAGGAAGGCGGGGAGCAATAGCAGCCTGGAAGGGTTTAAAGCAGCAAGCTGAGCAGGGGACTGATGCTCCTGCCCCTAGGATAGCCCACAAGAGGAGGGGAAAATAAAAGTAGAAAGGAAAAGGCCATGTTATCACTGAGCTACAGCCTCTGCGAGGGCAGAAGACAGCTCCCAGTTTCTGTTTCAGCTCCAGGAAGCTTTGTTGGGAGTCACCTCCTGCTGGCAGGGGAGCTGCCTGTGTGTGCCTCCCTGCTGCTTTGGCCTCTGGGGTGGAGGATTCCACAGTCTGAACTTGTTTTCTCTTGGCAAAGGGGACATGTCCATTCTTGGGAGCAGAGAGCGAGCTGGAGAGACAGCCTAGAGCACTCAGTACCTGTCCCTTCCCTCTTTAAAAACCACATTTTTTTTTTTTTTTGATGACTGTAAATGAATCAGAAACATATGGGTGAGATTTCTCTGCCTGGTGTGAACAGTTCAGGCTCACATCCCTAGGCAGTGCCCTCCAAGAGGATGCCCGGAATGCAAAGGTTAATGACAGAATCCCACGCCGCTGCCCAGGGAAGGGGCGTGTGTCACGGTGTACACCTCATCCTCATCCCTGCACCCCACCCTGCAGCAAGGCAGACATCTGGATCTCCCCAGGCAAGCAAGTGGGTCTCCCTGTGCAACCATTTGCACTTGTGAGCATTCTCCTACAATGACAGGTCGCGCCTGTGTGTACATAACACTGTGTGAGCACATCTGTCCTCGCGCACTTCCCCTGCCCCCGAAGGACAGTATGAACTCAGCGACCGAGCAGCACAAAGAACATAAACAGACAATGAGGATTTTTACTGACATGATGACATCTTCCTAGAGGCAAGGTAACTTATTAAATTTCACCAGAAATACTAGTATTAGATTGTTGAACACCAGCAGCAAAAATGAAACACAGGCTTGCGGCAGCAAAGTCCTAGTTGTAAAATAACATTGGCTAAGCTCCTCTTAAGGATCTGAGAAGAGGCAGCAACCTCCTAGTTTGGAAACTGACCTTGCAGTGACAATCTATGTTTTAGCGCAGAGCAAGCAAGCTAAATTGAACTAAGTTTTATTCTTGAGTATAGATTGAAAAGGCAAAATGGGTTTTTGTTTTTTGTTTTGTTTTGTTTTGTTTTTTTAGCATCAGGGAGGGCTGGGGAGATAGCTCAGCAGGTAAATGCACTTGCTATGCAAGTGTGAAGACCTGAGATCAAATGCCAGCAGCCCTGTAAGAAGCCAGATGTGGCCCTATGTGCACTGTAATACCAGAGCTGTAAGGAGTAGAGACAGGAGAGGGGCACTGAGGCCTATTTGCTGCTGGATAAGCTTTTAGGCTTCCTGAGTCCACAGAGCCCTTTGTTTCTGGTACCTCTGGTCAACAAGGATGGAAAATATGGAGGAGGGTTAAAGGAACACATGTGCCTTCAGAGAAACACCATCAGGTGCCCCCTCAGCAAATGGTTTGTCTCCCCAATTTCCCTTCTTTGGCCAGACCTTGGACTCAGGTTATGTAAAATTGCTAAGGCCAAGGAGGCCACTAGAGGGCTCAAGGTTGAGGGTGAAGCTCCTGACTGGGGATTGTGGAGCAAAGTCTGGATTGCTGAAGAAGCATAGCTTCTTTTCCTTAGAGCAGTGGTGCTCAGTCCTTTCACAGGGGATGCCTAAGACCGTCAGAAAACACAGTGATTTACATTATGATCAGTGGCTGTCACAAAATGAACCTTATGAAATAGTAACAGAAATAATTTTATGGTTAGCAGTCACCACAACATGAGGGACTGTATTAAAGGGTCTCAGCCTTAGGAAGGTTGAGGACCACTGCCTGCGCATTGACATGAGTTTCATCAACGTGGCGTAGAGACTCCCTTGGCCCAGTGGCGCCAGCAATAACTGAACAGACAGATATCAAAGTAGCTGGATCTACGGTAATGGAGCTGTTGAGACTCCTAGTAGGAGGGAGGACCACAGGCCCCTCACCTGAGATTAAGCTGTGGTTTCTTCCTGTCCTTGCCACCTGCAATTGGAGATACAGAAAATAGAAAATAGAAGGTTGGCTAAAAAACAGACTTCTTGATGCAACTGTCGTGATGTTGTCAACCATGATGGGGTGGTTTGTGTTCCTCATGCTCCTGTAGGTAGCCCTCTACATACACTCCATATGTAAGCAATGAACTCAGTGGCCCTGTGTGGTGTCCTGGTTCCATTTCTGTTGCTATGATGAAATATCCTGACAATGAGCAACTTAGCAGACAGAGGGTTTACTTCAGCCCACTTCAATTCCATCACTGAAGGGAAGTTAAGGCAGGGACTATCTCAAGTGCCCCATCCCATCAATTTCACGGTCAAGGGCATCAAGAGAAGATAGGCATCCCTACTGCTTTGCTGCTTCTGTTCAGCTAGCTCTCTTCACTCTTATGTAAGTCAGGGTCCAGCCTATAAAATGGTCCTTCCCACATTGGCATGAGTCTTTCAACATCAAATAACAAGACAGAAGGGAAAGAAAGAAAGAAAGAAAGAAAGAAAGAACCCCAACCCAGAGACACTCCCACTGTCCAATCTAATCTAGGCAATTCCTCTTTAAGACTATTCCCAGGTGAGTTTGGGCTGTATGAAGTCAGCAGTTAAAACACAAGCGCAGCCAAGCCAGACTTAGGGGCAATCCTTTCATTGTTCTATGTTTGTGCCCTAGCCAGCTGCACAGACATTTGTTTTCCTCTACAGGAAAAGGTGAAGCAGTAGGAAAATGGTGGTAAGATTTGAAGATACACTAGAAAGGGACAGAGTACAGATAACACGCTGCAATGTGAATGAACTTTGAAAACTAAGCAATGCTAAGTGGAAGGAGGAGTCAAATACAAAAGCATACATATTGCAGGGCTGGGAGGTGCAGGGCTGGGAGATGCAGGGCTGGGAGGTGCAGGGCTGGGAGATGCAGGGCTGGGAGATGCAGGGCTGGGAGGTGCAGGGCTGGGAGATGCAGGCCTGGGAGGTGCAGGGCTGGGAGATGCAGGCCTGGGAGATGCAAGGCTAGGAGGTGCAGGGCTGGGAGATGCAGGGCTGGGAGGTGCAGGGCTGGGAGATGCAGGGCTGGGAGATGCAGGGCTGGGAGGTGCAGGGCTGGGAGATGCAGGCCTGGGAGGTGCAGGGCTGGGAGATGCAGGCCTGGGAGATGCAGGGCTAGGAGGTGCAGGGCTGGGAGATGCAGGCCTGGGAGGTGCAGGGCTGGGAGATGCAGGGCTGGGAGATGCAGGGCTGGGAGGTGCAGGGCTGGGAGGTGCAGGGCTGGGAGATGCAGGCCTGGCGAGAGATGCAGGCCTGGGAGGTGCAGGGCTGGGAGGTGCAGGGCTGGGAGATGCAGGGCTGGGAGATGCAGGGCTGGGAGGTGCAGGGCTGGGAGATGCAGGGCTGGGAGATGCAGGGCTGGGAGGTGCAGGGCTGGAAGATGCAGGCCTGGGAGGTGCAGGGCTGGGAGGTGCAGGGCTGGGAGATGCAGGGTTGGGAGATGCAGGCTTGGGAGATGCCTCAGTGGGTAAAATACTTGCTGTGTAAGCATGAGGACTGGAGAGCAGAGAATTCATATAAAGCCAGACATGGTAGCACACACTTGGCACCCTATTACTACTTTGGGGAGACGTATGGTGGAAACAAGAGAGTTCTCAGACTCTTACAGGCCAGTCAGCTTTGTGTATATATCTGAAGCAAGAAGATCCTGTCTCAAAATAAGTGAAAGATCAGGACTGTTGTCCTCTGATCTCTACACATGTTCTTTGGCATGTACACTCACATACACAGGAGTTCTTAAAGGCCACATATAGCATAATTTTATGACTATGAAATGTTTCTAGCATGTTTGCATTCACATAAATAAGAGTGTAGTTTTCTGAGGGAGAGGTGCCTATAAAAGTGTTATTTAATGAGATAAGCAATAGACATAGAAATTGTATAACTTTCTAAAAGCACCGACTTTTAAATTCTCTGACACTGTGTGTGTTTGTGTGTGCATGTGTGCGCATGCGTGCAAGTGCACCCAAGTGTCAGGTGTCAGAGGACAACTTACAGTAATCTCATCTTCTTCTACCTTGTGGGTTCCAGGAATCCAATTCAGGTTGTGAGGTTGCTGTAAACAACCTCATGAGTCCCTCAGTTGTGCACTTTACTGGATTTTTACTTTTTGTTTTTTTGAGACAGGGTTTCTCTGTGTAGATTTGGCTGTCCTGGACTCCCTTGGTAGATCAGGCTGGCCTCAAACTCACAGAGATCCACCTGCTTCTGCCTCCCTGAGTGCCAGGATTAAAGGCTTCTGCCTGATTTGCACGCTTTTAAAAGGTAGGTTTTATGTGCCATTTTTTTTTTATTTAAGGAAATAGCATAAACCATTTGAATTAGCACAAAGCCCCGCAGATATAAATGCTGAGAAAATCCTATTGTGCCTGGCTTTAGCATTATTGAAAGGAGTAAAAGAGAAGAAAACAGTTCAGTCAGTGAGAGATGAAACACAGTATTCCTTGTTTTTTTTCTTTTTAGTTGTGTCTATGTGCATATGTGTGTGGGTACCTGTGATGGCCATGCACATAAAAATTTGTTCATAGATAGGTACATGTGTGTGGGTGTATGCAGTGGCCAGAGGTTATCGTTGGCTGTCTTTCATAGTTACTCTTCACCTTGATGTATTTTCTCATTTATTTTATTAGTGTGTATGTGTGAGAGTTGTGTATTTGTGTGAGATGTTCACCCGCCCTGCCGGGGTTCGACTAACGCTAGGGAGGAGAATTTTCCTGTATAGGGACAGAACACAAGACACAAAAAAGGAGAGCAAGTTTTTGATGAAGCTCTCAAATTTTATTTTTCAAGTAGAAGGTTTTATAAGGCAGGGGGCAAGGAAGCATATTGCTATGGCAACCCAGCTGCAGGCTATCTCAAGATGTGAGGAATTCTAAGCAGGTCACAACGTTCTGCCACACCGAATATTTTGCTATCTTTATCTAATCTAACTGCTAAACTACAACAGGAGGGCTCCATCTAAATCTTATCTTTAGTCTAACTGCCGAACCATGACAGGGTCAGCTGGTTTCTGGTAAATGACAGACTGTTGGAGAAATAGGAGCCTAAAGGTGTAGGCTCTGACAAGATGGCTGAACGTTGACCATATGGCCTGTCCCCAACTAGATACATGTGGTATGTGGATTCACATGCCTGTGAATATGCATGCAGAGGCCACTGAATGTCCTGTTCTCTCGGTTTCTGCCTTAGTTCTTTAAGACAGAGTCTCTCACGATGCTTGGGGCTGGATAGGCAGCCAGCAATCCCCAGTGACCCTCCGGTCTCTGAGCAAGCCTCACTCCGTCCACAGTGCTGGGATTACAGGGAGCCCGCACATCCTGCAGACAATGCCAGGTAGCCACACACACACACACACACACACACACACACACACACACACACACACACACAGGGCTTCTTTGCACAGTGCTTCCTGGCACAGGGTAAGGCAGTCAATAAGCCAGAAGAGTCTTCCCTTTTACTTCCCATTAAATCCCATTCCTGCACCGGGTTCTCGGAGCACAGCTGGAGCTGGCCAAGAGTGGGGCTTCCTTCTCTGGAACTAATGAGAACCCAGCAGGGATGCTGGGTGGGTCCTATCATGAGAAGGATGCTCCAGAGAGCCCCTGGCATAGACTAAGCAGGAAGGGGAGTGAGACTCACCAAAGGAGGAAGTGCAGAGACCACAGCAGCAAAGCACTCCATGCAAGTGCATGAAGTAGGTCTCAGCAGCCAGAGTGCAGGCTGACAGAAGGGTCCAGGGACAAAGCAAAACAAGCAAGGTCTGGGTCTGGAGCTGAGACAGATGGTGCAGAATAAAATGTGAAAAGATATCGGTGGAAGTGCCCAAAGCAAGGCTCTAACCATTTATTTATAATACAGTAAACTATGGCTGGGGGGTGGTTTAGGAAAGGCACGCTCCACAAGCAAAGGGTTTGGTTTAGATCCCAGCACCCACATACAAACTGCTTTTTAGTGTAATCTGTAATCCCAGGACTAGGAGGGCTGGTGGGTGGCAAAGCCATGTGGATCCCTAGAGCTAGTTGTCTATTCTACCTACCTCAAAGACCCTATTTCAAAATGTTAGATAACCTTGGAGATGACTTAATGGGTAAAGTGGTTGCTATGCAAGCATGAGGACCTGAGTTCAAATCCCCAGGACTCAAGTAAAGCCAGATGTACTATTGGGCATCTACAACGCAGCATTCCTACAGTAAGGTGGGAGGCAGAGATGGGAGACTCCCCCACAGCTCACCAGCTAACTAGGCTGACATGCAGAGGGCAAACAAATAAACAACCCAAGAGACTGTTTCAGACAAAGTAGAAAGTGAAGACCTACACCTGACATTGCCCTCTGAAGTTGACACACATACAGTGTCATAAACATGTCTACACACACACACACACACACACACACACACACACACACGCATGCATAAAGACACTAAACTATATTGGATCTAAGACCTGATATCTGTTACCCTCAACTAGCCTGTAAATCATTCTTCCTGTCATAGAAGCCTATGGAACGGGAGAGGGGGAAGGGCAGAGTGGGTCCCGGGGTCCTGAACATCATTAATCATCACCATCTCTCTCAGGACAATGCAGTTCAATGCGCAGCAGCTGGGGGTGGGAAATCCTTCTCTGGACCTTTTCCACATCTTATCCCACAGTCCGGCAATGCTGCTGCCAAAAATGTCGTCACAGAGTAAATCTAAGGACAAAATGCACTGATTTGTTAGACGCACAATCACTGAGAAGAGAGACCCTTTACTCCAGAGCTGAAATTACTGCATTGATAAATGTCTGTCTGTCGCTGCCAGCCACGACCCAAAGGGTGGGGGGCAGAATTTGATCCTCTGAAGAAACTCCTCCTCGCTGTCTCTTAATCTATTGGGTGATCAATATTGACACTGTTGAAATACTTAAACTTTTCCTCTGTGTCGTCGTCCATCTACATATGAATTCATCACAGAGGCCCAGTGCAGGGTAATGCAGTGTCTGCAGATATGATCAGCAAAGATTACAGCTAAGGAAGTAGTTCAGTGGGTAAAAGTATTTGCTGTGCAAGCATGAGTACCTGAGTTCGAATCCCCAGCACCCGTGGGCATGGGTGCATGTAAACCCAGTACGATGAGAGATGGAAATGGTAAGATCTCTAAAGCTTGCTAGCTGCCAGACTAGCTTCAATGAGAGACACTGTCTCAAGGAAATAAGATGGAGAATTATAGAGCAGGACACTGCATGTCCCTCATGTCCTCCCCCTACGGCCTTCACAAGTACACAGGCATGCTTGACCCACATGTGCACACATATGTACACACAAACACACAATCCACATATAGACTCACACCAAAGGGGGTAGAGAACGAGGAAAGATTATTTTATTATGACATACACAGAAGGTACTTGGTCAGCATAATAAATGACACCAGGCTCCAAACAGGGGGGCATAATTCAGATTTTCTTCCTTCATTCTTCAACAGAGCTCAAAGGCCATTGGATTTCAAGGCTGAACAAGCACATGTGGTTTTGCTTAGGGCTTGCAACTGCAGTGATGTCCAGGCTGTTTCTCAGGGACCTGGCCTGTAAAGCTTAGAGGAGCTTGGGTTTGCAACAGTGTTTCAATAATTTCTCCTTTCAGGAGAGCATCCTGTATCCCCAGGCAGAGACTGAGGTTTGGAGCCTGCTGGGAACCAACTACAACAAAGCCTTTGGCAACCCAGAGGATGCTGGGCCCTCTGTTGGCAGCAGTCCACCTCCTGATTTGCACATTCGTCCACTTCACTGGCTGACACACATGCCCACTTACCTATGCAAATTTAGATCCCATTGTGCAAGCCTGTTGGCATATATTTCTCACACACTTACTGAGCACATATCCACGCATACCCAAGTATGTCTGAAAATACTAGTACAGCTGAAAATACTAGGTTTGGGGAGATGGCTCAGTGGGTAAGCTGTTCACTGTGCAAATGTGAAAACTCAAGTTCAAATCCCCAGAACCAATGTGTGTGTGTGTGTGTGTGTGTGTGTGTGTGTGTGTGTGTGTGTGTGTAGAAATAGAAGACAGGGACAAGAGGAAGTTCTCTGGGCGGTTAGCCTGATGTCCTCCACAGGGAGCAATATGAGACTTTGTCCTAAGCAAGATGGAAGGGGAAGACTGACCAATGACCTAGGCTGTTCTCTGACCTCTATATTTCCACTGTGGTACACGAGTACCTGAACTGACATACACTGGAGGCACACGTACACCCATAAATATGCATGGGTGGGAGAGAAGTCTATAAACCACAATAGGCATAACGCTCTCCGAATGTCCACATGCATATACCCGTGCTCATAAGCCATGTTGGTTCTCCCAGCCAAGGCATGGGTTCTATCATGATTGGGTGGCCTTGGTATTACAGCCGTATGAGCCATCCTCCAGACAGTTGCACCTCATTATAGAAGTGGCAATTCTTAGGGGACGTAATGAAAACAATAGCAGCATGTGTTCCACCAGACCCCTCTAGACTCTGTAATAATAGGGAGAAGCAAAGCATTGTTTGAAGTGTAACTGCAAGATGACCAGGTATGGGAGGCGCCAGTGGAAAACAGCCCATTTGGACACTAGGAGTGTCTTTATTTTTTAAACCTCTGTGTTTGTGTACTGTGTGTGTGTGTGTGTGTGTGTGTGTGTGTGTGTGTGTGTGTGTATGAGCACTACATGTTATGTGGAGGTCAGAAGACAACCGAATGTCCCCCTACTTCCACGTTGTTTGAGCCAGTGTCCTTTTTTGTTGCTTACCCTTGCCACAGGCCAGGAGGGCCAGTCCATCAGCTTTGGGGGATTCTCCTGTCTCTGCGTCATGTCTGGTTACATGGCTACTAGAATTACAGACATAAGCACTGTCCAGTGACATGTATAGGTTCTGGGGATCTGAGCTCTGGTTTGCACCCTTGCACAGTAAGTGCTTTCCCCGACTGAGCCATCCCCCCAGCCTGCTACTTAGTTCTGAAGGTGTTCAGAGTGAAAGGTGATGAAAGCCCGCGGTCCCGTTCCATCAACCACACAGCTCTGTGCCTTCATGAGTTCCTTCTGCTTTGAGGATAGCCTTTGCTAATAGGCTTTCAATGGCTTCCGATGAACGAACCCTTCACTTACCCATTTTCTAGATGGATGAAACCACACCTTGGAAAGGAAACAAGAATTTTGGAGCAGTTCACCAAAGACGAAACACCCAGTTTCCAGACATCCAGGCTAAGTCTTAGCGGGTTATATTTGTTCTTAAATAGTTGGCAGTGGGAATTATAATTTTCTTCAATGCGGCATTAGTAATCTTTGAGTTTCCACTTTCTCCTCCTCCTAACTAGAATTTCCCATACCCCACACCTATTTACATCCTTACAGACAAACTCTTCAACCTCTGACCCCAGGGAACAGGAAGCAACTGTAGTTTCCTCTTTTTTTTTTTTTTTTTTTTTCAGTTCAAGATTGCTCTCTCAGGCTGCAGTAACTAGTGAGAGTCGGAATCCTCAGGCTGAGAAATTGGAGTGGGTGGAGATTGGGGTTGGGTTGGGTTATGGGGGTGGGAAATCAGGAGTCTGGGCCCAGGGTGCTGCCTGGAATTCCAAAATGGGAAAAGAGACCTCAGCTGCTTTCATATGGAAATTGTCCTGGAAGCTGACTTTGTCTCTGCTTGGAACCCAAGCCAACACCAAGTTCAGTGAACCTAACACACTGTTCAATCAGCCATTGAAACCCAGCAGAGGAGCAGGCCAGCCGGGAAGGGAGGGCAGAGGGGCGGAGGAGGCTCGCCTTTCATCTGGGCTTGGTTCCGGAGGAGGCCAAAAGGAGAATTAACCCGGGAAGCAGTGTGAAGGCAAAAGTGAAGGTGAGTTTGCTTTGGCTTTAAGTGAAAGAGGAGAAGAAAAGAAAGCAGGGTCGGGGGGGGGGGGGGGAAGGGGGGGGGGCTTAACATGCTCTCTGTGCCCTAGAGATGGAAAGGCCTTGCCTGTAACCAGCTCCCACAGAGGCCCCATCCCCACCCTTCAGAAGATTCTTAAGGCAGATACTAACTAAATTTCTCAAGATTCCTTCTGGTTTTGCCTTTGAGTCTTTTGTGTTGCCACCCTCAAGGAGAGCTGAGGAAGCACCTGCCTCCGCAAGAGACTACTGTACCTTCTTAGACACTTTTTGGGGAGACTAGTTTCCTGTCTTTTGTCCTTGATTTATTATTGCCTTTATTTGTTCTCCCCCATTTAGTTCATTTTATTCTTATTTTAAAAGAACGGCTCACAGGCCTTTCTATTTTCATGGAAATTGCTCAGCAATAACAATTTCAGATAGCTCGCAAAAGAATAATCATCACACCAAGGCCCGTTCACCCAAGATGCTTTGCAGGCATTTCACATAACAATTTACTAATTAATGACAAATTAAATGGAATTTAGTAAGAAGAATCAGAGGTTAGAGTGCTGGTATATATTATGTATTTAAAAAAGGCATGCAAATATCTTCAGCCCATTTGTGGTTCATCAGTGGGAAAGAATGGCCATTCTACTCAAAACTCTCACAGACAGGAGAGCCTTGCAGAGAGGCAGTACTTGGAAATTGCATATAATTCTAATTTTTTAACAGTTTCTTACATTACGCATTGTGCCTCCCTTTTCTGGCCACAATGAACTTAGTCTTCTTTGTTTTAATAGTTTAGGGTTATTGAAACTCACCTATACTTTGTTGCTTATATTAATTGCCCATTGAGAGGTTAGAAGCCATCTTTGGAAAAAGTTTTTACTACTGTTGTAGTTAGCTTTGATTGTCAGCTTGACATAAACTGGGATTGCCTGAGAAGGGAGTCTCCATTGAGAGACTGCCCAGATCAGATCAGTCAATGGACATGTCTGGGGGCATTGTCTTGATTGTTAATTGATGTGGGAGCCTAGCCCACTGTGGGCAGCACCTTCACCTGGGCAAGTGGTCCTGTGCCAGCAAAGCATGAGGCTGTGAGCCAGCCAGCAGGTTCTCCGGTAGTTTCTACTTCAAGTTTCTGCTTGAGTTCCTGTCCTGACTTCCCTCAGTGATGGACTGAGACCTACAAATACAAGCCAGATAAATCCTTTCAGTGTTTTATCACAGCAACGTAATGAAACCAGAACAATCACTGATTTCAATCTCCTACCGCAGACACTGGGAAACTATAGCTCTCTTTCTGGTTTTATAAGTAAAGCTTTATTGGAATGCAGCTCCATGAATTTATCTATAGATTGCTTTAAGGGCTGCTTTTGAATTACTAATGCAGAATTGCCACTGACATGTCAAGCATATAGTGATTACAACATTTATGGCCTTTTGCAGACAAAACTTGAAAGCCACAAGGTAAAGCTGGAAAGAATATTTGTCGTGAAGAGCAAATAAAAGCTTTTAATGGGAAATAACACTAAGAAATTAAAGGTGTCCTATTACCCATAAAAGTCCATAAATATTTATTATCATTCCAACAAACCTCCCAAACATTCTCCTTTGTGTGTGTGTGTATGTGTGTGTGTGTTGGAAGGTGTGACTTCCTTCTCTCTGCTTCCTTTCTGTAGGCCAATGAATAGGCAGTCCCTCTCAAGGGAACACAAGCCACAAGGTGTACCCACTTGTGCATTAGTGGCATAGTTATTATGGGTGTAACCAATTATTTTGTGCTTAGATTTGAAACTAGCTCCACCGGAGGGAATTCATATCTGATACTGTAATCTCAACCTGGTCAAAAGTCCATGGCTGTGGAGGTCATAGGCCCTCAAACAAACAAGGAAGCAAGCAAGCAAGCAAACAAACAAACAAAAAGAACAAAAGAAAGTAATAGAAAGAAAGCACAGGCCACCCTAATAAAGAAAAACTTCATAAGGAGGGAAGTATACTTTGTCACCTATGGAAGCATAGGTTTCCCAGGTCAAATAAGATAATTGACTTGAACATATGTCAGTTAATAGATGTTTACTATGTACTGTGCCTAACTTTGTGAGACAACATATCTATTTGGATCTCCATCCCAGCCCCGTGGGTAGAATTGTAAAAAGGGAAGGTGAACTTGCAGAGCCCTGAATTTAGATGACCCAGCAATCACTCCTCACTTTATTGGACTGGTCAACACAAGTTACAAGGTCAGTCCACACCAAAATTCTTTCTTTTTTGTTTTTTGTTTTGTTTTTTTCATATGTGTGAGGGGGTCCCACTCAACTTTGCATCAGGTCCTTTTTTCAAGCGCTACAACAAGTACCTGAGATAAAGCAACTTCTAAAAAAGAAAGATTTATTTTAACTCATTGCTTTGTAGAGTTTAGGCATGATCCAGGGCCCCAAAAAGCCTGGGACAGGAAGCAAAAAAGAAGGAAAGAGACTGAGACACGCTTTCAAGATTTCATGCAAAGGGACACCTCGATTAGGGCTGCTCCCTCACTACATCCTACCTCATAATTTTCATCACTTCCAAATGCCAGGAAGGGAGGATGTCTCTGGTCTTTAGGGGGATGACTCCAAACTCTAGCAGTGCAGAAACAGAAATGCACTGTAAGGACAACATATACAGAGAATGGGAGATTTGTGTCTTCGTTTGTTTGTAGCCGGGTCTCATGTAGCCCAAGGTGGCCTCGAACTTGCACTATAGCGGACTTTGAATTTCAGACCCTCCTGCCTGAGTCCCCACCCCTGCACCATTTTGCCTAGAGAGCCCAGATGAAACCCAGGGCTTCCTACATGCTAGGCAGGCACTCTATCAATTGGGCCACACCCACAGCCTTTTATTCTAAGCTCCATAAGTACTTATTTCAAAACTGCTGGGTGGGGACGAACTGACAAGCTGCCTGACACCCTTTATGGCACCTAGGCCTTAAATCCTGACTGGTCAGTTGTCAGTTGAAAAGGCTAAGGAACCTATAAATACGCCTCAGAGGGTGGTGTGCCTACATCCTGGTGAGGCTAACAGACAAATGCAGACCTTCCATTTCAAGGGCTGAGGAGACGGTTTAGCGGTCAAGAGCACTTGCTGCTGTTTTTGCAGAAGATTAGAGTTCTGTTCCCACCACCACTCTGAGAAGTCCACAACTGCTCGGAATTCCACTGAGTGCAACTTAGGAAGCACCCAGTAGTTTGTCTTCACTCACTACTCATCTCTTTGTAGCCAGCAGAGTTTGTGCTAGCCATTTTTGAAAAAGCTTGGCCTCAGCTGACAGGCAGATTTGATCTCCTAATGCACCTCGTATTAGATGCTTGCCTTGAGGAAAACTCTGCCTGTGTTTCTCCATCTGTTCCACGGACAAACATAATCAGTACTGTAAGAATTAGCAGAAATGGGGTGGCGGGGGAGGGGCAGGTGGGGTGGGACCCTAAGGAGATGACTAGGAATTAAAGGTGCCTGCACTCGAGTATAAGACAAGAGTTTGCACCGCCAGAACCAATGTAAATGGTGCACAGGTGTGGCAACCTACCTGAAATTCTAGATTTGAAAAGCAGAGGCAGGGGACTCTCAGACTAGCTGGCTATGTATATTAGTCATATTGGCCGCTCTGGGTTTGAGAGACCCTGCTTCAGCGAGTCAGGTGGGAGAATAAGGAAGAATAATGACTCCCAACATCAAACTTGGGCTTCCAGACATGCGTGTTCACATACATGTGCCAGCAAGTAAACAATCATACACATATATGCACGCAGCACGCAGCACACCACACACACACACACACACACACACACACACACACACACACGGAAATGGAAACCAACAAGATTGCCACACAGCGAGCATTCGGCAAATGCTGGTGGTGGCCACTGCTGTTGAGTTTAGTTCACTGTAGCCGGAGATTGGCAAAGAGAGGCAGGATTGAGCTTGAGTTTGAAGGGTAAGTAGAAATTGGGGAACAATTTTAGACAAGGCAGACAAGGACACGCAGCACTGTGTATCATTCAGTGGGAAATAACAAAACACTTGGCTGGGTGCTCTTCTCTCTAAATCCAACCCCTCTTTCCGAGGGTTCCGGAAGTAGACTAGGGGAAGACCCTTAGGCAGATGTGCAATGTATGCCTGAGGAGCGCTCAGATATTTTTTGAGTAGACTATTGAAGGCAACGGCGGAGGCAGGTAAATGGAAAGCAAGTAAGCACATCCGGAAGACTGGTTATGTAGCGTATGCGTGAGAGGAACCTAAAGGAGGAAACCACAGGGAATAGGACCTTGAGCCTATCTTCTATACTTGGAGGGGCTTGAAATTTCAGCCAGCAGTTCTCTTATTTTTAAGCGTTTAGTTAACATGTATTAAGTACACATAATGGGTTTCATTATGACATCTGCGTACATGCAGATAGTGTATTGTGATCATATTAAACCCCACTATCCCCTTTTCTCTCCTGTCCCCTCCCACCGATCCCCTCCCCATTTCCAGCTAGCTGCACCCCCTGCCCCTCCCTTCCCTTGCCCCCCCACCCCCTTACTTTCTAGGCTTTTTGCATGCAAGAGCTTATGCATTCAATTAGGGTTACTCAGAAGAGTATGGGCAAAGGGTTGTTTACAGGAACATGGGCAACCTACCCATGGCCTCTCCACTGAAGAAATCATCTTTCCTACACACACTCATTCCTACCCCTCTAGCCACCACTAACTGCTTGTAAATCCCCCGGGAGAGGTTATACCTTATGAGCCCACCTCTCCGGCTCCAGCAGGAGCATCCATGTGCCCAGTATTGTGCAGCCAAGCACAGATCTTAACACTCCTCCTATGGGAAGATGAGCTTTACCTCCCATCACCTTGGAAATGATTCCACCTTGGTGACTCGCCTCTAATGCAAGGCCTGAGGCAGATACGTCACAACAGGACTTGCAGGGCTAGGACAGGCTAAGTGGCACTATATCTAGCCGGTCTGTTCTCTATTAGGCTCATGATTTAGAGCTCAGCTCCAAGCCTTGAAGAAGCCAAGTTACCCCATTGAAAAGCCATATTGTGTGCTAGGCCCAGCCTCAGCAGCAGCCCTCACTCACAGCCAGGGTCAACCTCAGGCATGTGAAGAAGACAGTCCCCAGAGGAGCCCAGCACCAGCAGTCAGCCTTCGCTTCCCCCCACAGCTGCGGGCACATGGTGCCAGATGAACTTCCCCTCAGTAAGTTTTGCCCAAACTGCTGTTTTCGAGTAAAATAAATATTGTTGATATTTTTAGTCACTGACTTTCGGGGTGTTTTGTTACACAGCAGTGGTTAACTAGAAGCAGCTGCCCGAGATGTGGGATAGGCACCACATACTGTTTATTCGTATGCTTTTTTTCAGAAGGCAGGGCCTGGAAATCAAAATATTTGGATGGAACGTTCCCTACCCCATTGCCTTCTCCATTTTCTTAGTAGCGTTTATCATGATTTGCCATTGTAATCTTCATTTGCTCCTGTATTGATTTATTTGGTGTGTGTTTGTTTTCTCTCTTCCTCTCCCATTAGGATACAAGTCCCTTAGTCCCCTGATCTTGTTTGTCTTGTTCGTTGCTATATTTCCTTACCTATCCTAGGGCCTGGCATGTCATGATCACATTGTAAACATTTGTGGGGTAATGAACAAGCAGATAAACACCATGAAACTGGGACGTGTCCGATTTCATTACACAGAGACCACGGTCAGAAAGCATGTGCCCAAGTTTTTAAAAAGAGGGGGGGGAAAAAAAGAACATACGATTTAGGGCTGCAAACCAGGGAGGAAGGGGTGGGGGTGGGGGGATGATTTCCCCCTTTTGTTTATTTGTTGCATATGTGTGTAAATGTGTGGTGTGTGTGGCTGTGTGTTTGTTTGAATGTGTGTGCAAGTGGGTATGCACAGGTGTGTGTGTGTGTGGCTGTGTGTTTGTTTCAATGTGTGTGCAAGTGGGTATGCACAGGTGTGTGTGTGTATGGAGCCCCAAGGTTATGTTTGGTGTCTTCCTCAATAACATTCCACCTTAAATAATGACTCTCATTTAACCCAGAGTATCCTTTCTGGAAGCCCAGCTAGCTAATGTGCTCTGGGGATGCTTCTCTCTGCCTCCTGTATGCTGGGATTGCATGTAGACCATTACACTCACCCAGCATTAATGTGGGGTCTGAAGAAACCAGTTCCAATCCTTACTTTTGTAGGAAGTACTTTTGCCACTGAGCCATCTCCTAAGTAAGTCTATGTGCATTTTTTTTTTTCTTTTAATGCATTGGTCCTAAGCAGTCCATGTCCCTTAATACTCCCACGCTATCTGAGCTCATAGAAAAAGAGATCATCTTTGGATACCTACTCTGGCAAACACTGATGTACTCCATCTCATCAGACCCTCAATAGCCCCACAGGCAGATATCCCTACTCCCCATCAAGGGACAAGGATATGGCCTCACTACTTTATCTCTCTCATCACAGTTCTAGAGTGAAACAAGCAAGCTACAACTTTGAGCGACTGTTCTTGCATGAGGCAACGCTACTGTAGTTCAGGTAGATTAGGAAACCATAAGGAACACTTTACCTTTGTGTGAAAATGACCATCTTAGCCCAGTGAGTTCCATCAGCAAGTCCCATGCCAGTGAGAGGTCCTGTCACACACACACACACACACACACACACGCGCGCGCGCGCGCGCACACACACACACACACACACACACACACACACACACACACACGCATGTACTCCCCAGTCCCCCAGCATCAAAAAGAACAGAAATGTCTCCCCATCCCGAAGTCTGGCAAGGTTTAGAGCCTAGAGAAGATCAGCGTCAGCTCACTGTGTGTCCTCACATGTTAGAACAGACCCTGAAGTTCTGGGATGCCTCCTAAAGGCCAGAACGCCACTTACAGGTGCTCCATCCTCCTCGCCCTCTTGCCTCCACCTCTGCAGCGAAACCTGCAGGCCTATGCCACCACAGCCCACAAAATCACTCTCATGATCCAATCACCTCCTAAACAGTTCATCTTCAAGTGTAATCATATTTGTGATTGAGTCTCAACATATGAATTGTAGCCGACAGAGTCAATACTGTAGTCTCCACTCTTTCACTCACCAACAAATTCTCCCTCCTCTCTCTCTATATATGTACACAGATGTATATATGTGTGTGTAATATATGTTAAATACAGACACATATATGTAACATATGTTATACACAGATATATATGTGCATATATGTATGTATGTATAATATATGTTAAATATAGATATATATTTATGTAATATATGTTAGATACAGATTTGTATGTGTGTTATACAGAGATATGTGCGTACGTGCGTGCGTGTGTGTGTGCATGTGTGCCTGCACCATGACACCCATGTGGAAGCCAGAGGATGACTTTTGGGTATTGATTGCTTCCATGAGTCACATGTGTGTCCCCAGGGTTAATCTCAAGCTGTCAGATTTGGTGGCAAGCACCTTTACCTGCTGAGCCATCTTGGGAAGGGAAAGGCCTTGTTTCCCTGGGAATCTGATCGAAGCCTCTACCAGCTGAGAAGCAACAGTTCTAACACTTAACAGCATTTGCGTAAGGCCTTTCCCCTTTCCCGATTATCGATCTGTAATTTTCTAGAAATCGCACTAGAAGCCCCTGTGCCAGCCTAGTGGCTCCTGCTTTTGTTGTATCAGATTAATATCTCCAAGGTAGCTCCAGAACCACCACCCTACACCCTCACTTTCAAAAAAAAGGGAAAAGAACTGCTGTGTCTTGGCCACCCAAATGTGGCTAAGGCTGAGGCACTTCACTGTGACTGTCCCCTGAGAATCCTGTACCAGACCTGGATGTGGCTTACTCTTTCCCTAACCCCTGTCCTCAAGACACATGTTTCTGGTGTTGCTGTTTGTTTTTGTTTCTTGTTTTGTTTTGTCTTTTTTTTTTTTTTTTTTTTTTTTTTTTTTAGCAAGCTGCATCTCTCTCACCAAGAAGCCCACATCCATGTTCTAAGGTGGGCTTTAGTCTTCCTCTGGTACCTTCGTTTCTATTTTTAATAAACTCTAATCTGGCGTCATAATGGCTCGTTCTGAAATTCTTTTCTATCTGGAAGCCAAGGATCTGGTTTTGCCTAAGAAGCAGTCCCTAGAGACCAAAGGAAGCCCACTTGCTGCTGGTGAGCAGGCCTCACTATCAAAGTCACCCTTCAACACATGTCACCATTCCTTTGAGCCCCATAAGAGTACTTAAGACTTGGAAGGAAGCTCTCATCTGGTTTCCAAAAGCTCTCACCATCTCTGCATCCCAGGCTCAGTGTGGACAGCACCATCCTTTCTCGCAACACGTAGCTTTCTCCCCCACCCCCCCCACCCCCCCGTGGTAGAAAACTCTGAGATTGGAGCAGGGAGTTCGCCAATGACAGGCCTCAAATCAATTTTAACTGGATACCCGTGACAGGATAAAATGTTTTTGTTGTAATATTGTCTCCATAAAAGATACTGTAGTATTTAAAAACTAGTATTGATCCTTCAGCTCGCGTCATAAATTCTCGCGGGATTTGAGACTCTGACTGCAGAGGACACGCCAGGACACTATGTGCCCTTTGATTTTCGTCGGCCACCCACAGGAAAAGAGCTCAGAGGCTCCACCAGAGTGGAAGAGAGATACTGCAATCCCCCAGTGACACAGAAGAACTGGAGAAAAACTGTTGGAACTAAGGAATCAAAATACGAAGCGAGATCAGCCCTTTTACTTTTATTAGGTCTTGTTCAGAATCAATACAAGCCCCGGGGCCTGGGGCTGCGTCCCACTGAAAGGGAATACATACTTTCCCCTCTAAAAAGGAAATCAGGCCCCTTAAGTAAAACAGATGTTAGCGCTGAGCTCCCAGCCCCCTCCGTCTTCCACGCTGCTCCCCAGCTCATCCTCAACTGCACAGAAAAAGATGGGTCTCCCAGAAACCCAAGGTTCAAGTCTAGTTGGAGAATTGTGAGCCTTGCAGATGTCTCCTTCCCAAGCTCACTGAAGTTTTCCTTTCTGTTTACCAGGACGAGAGTAGGGGAGAGAGAGCGAGGGGAGGCGGCAGCCAGCCTGTTCGCAGAGGATTTGGAGATACTGTGGCGACCGTGAATGGAGAAGATTTTCATTTCCTGTGTTATGCGGCGCAAATAATATCAGTATGGAAAACCTGGCAGGGAGATGGGAGATAGCAAGTTTTTACATTGATAAGTATTTGTTCATTTCCTAACAACAAAAAGAAATATAAATCTCTCCAGAAATTAAATAGCCTGGCTTGTTGAAACACTTTTTTTGTGGAGGTGCTGCGTGCGGGGCCGGCTCCCTTTCTGGGCCCCCGCGCAGACAATCGAGGCAAGGCTATCATCTGGGATCACGCGGGCTGTGGGGGCCCGGCTCGCAGGGCCCAAGTCTCCGACTTTTTTTTTTTTTTTTTTTTTTTTTCCTGTCACTTATTTTCTCGGCGGGCCCGATTTGCATTTTAATGGAAGTAGTTTATAGACTTCTCTGCTGCCTTTGCTGAGCCACAAGTGGCATCATTAAGTGAGCTAAGCCGGATTAATGCCGATAGTAAAGTCAGATAATACAATAACAGCAGCCTCCATTCCATTTGCATTAGGTGAGGAACGCCAGGCTGCCTGGTGCCTAGCGATAATTTGTAAGCGCGATATGTTGTACTTGAGAGGATAAGATTAAATTTAGTGGGTTTAACTGTCATCCCGGTAAGTCAATTACTTCATCTTTTCAGCCTTTGAATTTCTTTTATAAATAAAATAAATGGAATATTGAGCTGCTCCCGCAGCCATTTCGAGCTCCCATGAAGAATTACACAGGCTGGGCCAAAAAAATAAATAAATAAAAAGGCTGCGGATTGAGCTCCATAAACAAAATATAAACTCCATTCAGGTGCCGACGTGGCGGCAGCCCCGAAATATTGTCCGTCTCTCATATCACAAGCATGACGGATTCCATTGTGGCTTCAGTTTTTCCATAATAGGAAATATTTATGTCGTGCACTGGGTCTTTTCTATCCCTATCCTCCCATTGTAGGAGGCAAACACAGGCAGACAGAGCCATGGGCTCTGCCCCCTCCTCCCCTCCCCGGGCTCCTCTTGCCCCAGTGCTAAATATTTAGCGATCTGGAGGATAGGAAGGAAACCCCATGACCCAGGGGCTTGCATCCAATTTCCAGGGCACTTTCAGATAAACGGGGACAACTTCCCTCAGCTCTTCCTCTTCCGGACCATGGACTAGGGCCCTGGAGATGGATTTTTCTGGTAAAAAAAAAAAAAAAAAATTTTTTTTTTTTTTTGAGCTAGGAAATCTTGATAGGTTCTTACAGCAGAGGATGCTGAGATGGGTGGGGGACGGGGCTGGGCGGAGGCGGGGAGGGGGACAACAAACAGAAAAAGAGAACTGACTAGAGGTAGAAGGAAGAGAGGAAGGAGGGGCTGTAGAAAAAGACAGGAGGAGACAAGTGAAGGAGGAAAGGGAGGGAGAGGAAGGGAAGAAAAGGGGAGGGAGGAAGGGGTGGGGGGGAGGGTGGGGGGGAACTGAGAGGGGAAAGTACAAGGAGATAGAAAGAGACAGAGCCGGGAGGTAAGGAAGGAAGGAAGGGAGGGAGAAAGGAAGAAAGAAGACAGAAAAGAACCAAGCAATCAAAGCCAGCTGGAAGGCACCAATCGGTAAGCGCCATCTTTAAGAGATGCGAACCTATTGGCCTTCTACGACACTAAGAGACATGCTCACTAAAACACAAAACAAAGTAACAAGGGCAATTTGAACAAGTGTACAACTAAGTGGGTATATGATGCACTAGAGATGCAAAGGGCAAAATCTGTGTGGAACCCCCTATACGCTGGTGGCTAAAGAAATGTAGACCAGGTTGGCCTGCACTTTGATACATAGCCAAGCATTGACCTTGGACTTCTGCTCCTTCTGCCTCGGCCTCCCAAAATCACTATTAAAACAGTGCTGACAATATTGTTCGCATTCAAAGCATTGCCTATGACACTGCGTGTGATACATTTTCACACACGCAAAGGTGGATGTCAGCCCTCTTCATCTTGTGTTGTGAGGTAGGATTTCTCAGTGAGCCTGAAGCTCAGCATTTTAATGTTTCAGCCAGGCTTTCTGTCAAGTGAGTTCTCCGAGAGCCTCTTGCCTCTCCTCCTCCAAATGCTGGAGTTGCAGACACGCGTGGCCATGTCTGGCAATGTCTGCCTTTCATGCGCCTGCTAAGGCTTTGAACGTGGCGCCTTTCACTCTCACCGCCATCACTCTCACCCAATAAGCCATCCGACCAACCAAATGGCTATTACGCTTTACATAATTTTGATGTATGGGCTTTGCCGATGCTGATTCCTTCGGAAGCTATCTACAGCGGCCACAGTTGGGAAGCATGGACCAGTAAACAGACATCATAACGAGAAGAGCCTGTGTGTGCACACCCAGGTATGTGTGCCTCTCTGACTTCATTCCAAAGCCAAAGATATAAATGACTTTTAGATTGTCCCTTGTTTTGTATTATCCACGCCTCTGCCCTTCACTAGTGCAGATAATCGAGAGCTCGCTGTACTGTGATTAATTATATGGCCAGGGCTGAGAGCCAACTGTCGTTGAGAGCAAAGGGTTTCAGGCACTTTTTAAAGGTGGAAGGCGTCTGTTTGCCTGTTCAACTGTCCTTGACCAAGTGTCCACTCTGTGCCAGGCTTTTTACCTTTTACCCATGTCCTTCCGTGTAACCCTCTGAGCATAGCATTCCTGCACACCGAAGACTGCAGGTGCCCTCATGTCAGAGTGGGGCAGCTAGGGGTCCGAGAGATACATGACCATCCCAAGTTACAAAGACTTACAAACATCCAATAAAATACTATCGATTCGACCAGTGGTTTCCATGTATTGCCTAAAAATCACAGACACTAAATGTATTTTTTGCCTCACTGTCATAATAAAGTCCCTTCAACACTGAACCTCACATGCTTTGTAGGTTTTCCATGTGGACAGCACAAAGTCTATTAATGGATGAGTAGAGCAGACTTTGATCTCTTGGACCTATGGTCAAGCACAAGCCTTAGCTGACAGGCCTGAGGATGTTGCTAGTATCTTAGGTGGTGCTGGGCACGTGTCTGCTTTCAACACTCTGGTTTTAGGGTGTGTGTGAATGAGACTATGTGTGTGAACATGTGTGTGCCTGTGCTTGTGTGTGTGCGCATTGTGTGCATGTGTGTACATGTGTGTGAGTGTGTGTATGTGTGTGCATATGCATATATATGTGAGTGTGGGTATGTGTGTGAATGTGCATGTGTGTATGTGTGTGCATGTGTATGTGCTTGTACATGTGAGTGTGTATGTGACAGTGCATGTACACACATATGTGTGCATATGTATGTGTACAGGTGGATGCCAGAGGTTGGCCTTAGGTGTCTTCTTCATTGTTTCTCTGCCTTATTTTATTTTGAGACAGGTTATTTCACTCAAAGATCCACCTGTGTCAGTGCCATGCTGGAATTAGCTGCCCCCTGCCTGTTTTTTTACCTGGATAACGAGCCTGAGCCATCTCCATAGCCCTCATGTCAGAGACCTTTGAAGAGCTTCCCCTCAGTAAAAGGGGGGGGGCAGTCAACGACCACGGAGGAGTATGTGCAAGGCGCCAAACACACTCATCCCACGCCCAAAACGTTAGCACCGCTTTTTTTTTTTTTTTCTCAGCACAGAAGAACACAGGACACCAGGAAATAAAGAGTGCTCAAAGTCACCTACGCTATGTGGATCTCAGAGTTCATACTCTTCCCAGCTCCTTGGAAGTCCAGGTTCTCCACCACGGATCCACAGTAGTGTTCGTACGATGCCAGCAAATTCTATGGGATGTCAGCTGGTATCATAGTGATATGTCACAAAGCTGGGCAATGGGATTTCCAGGTTATTAGGTCTAAGAATGATGATTTATTTCATGTCTTCTCCTGTGAAGAATTCTCTGCCTAATTAAAAAAAAAAAAAAAAAAAAAAAAGCTTTTGTGCTACTTGTCTGAGGACTAATTATTGTTTGCTTTTCATCCCTAATGCTACCATTCATGTTTTTGTGCCTCAGCCTTATTCCTATATCTATACTATATCTAGGTGTGGTTTAAAAGCCACCCCACATAAGAAACTTGTCCTTAAGAGATCTTTGATTGCCTATTTCTGTATCTCAATGTTGTGATCAAAAGTTAGTATATGCCCGCATGCACGCACAGATACACACACATGGATGCTCATTCATTTATCTTTCAATGATATTTTATTTACTTACTGGGTGTGTGAAGTGTGTGGGTCTGCCAGTGCCATGTGTGGAGGCCAGAGGACAGCTTGCGACAGTCTCTTCTTTTTTTTTTTTCTCCTCCCATTTAAGCCCCCCAAATCAAACTCAGATCATCAGGCTCCACAGCAAATGTCTTTATGCACTGAGCCATTTTGCCAGACTTAATTTTTTTCAACTGTTACTTAATTAATGATAACAGTGGGTATGTACCCAATGTGTGCGTGAGTTGCAGGCACATGTGTGACATTGTGTGTGTGACAAGGTCTGAGGACACCTTCTGGGAGTCCAGTCTCCCCTTCCACCATGAGTTCTGAGGATCAAACTCCAGTCATCAGCTTTGCTTGTCAGATACTTTTACCCATTAAGCTGCCTGTGTAGACCTTATTATTAATATTACAACTTAAATTTTGTTTCTCTGCCACAAATGAGAAAAATCTGGTTGCCATAAACCCCGTTGTAGAGTACCCTCATGAATTTGAAGAAAATCACTTTACTAACTTATTTTTGTGTATACACACACACACACACACACACACACACACACACACACACGCCAAAGAAAAACAGATTTAAATGGAATCCATCATTTCAGAGCTCATTTGCCTGAATAGTTTGTACTTGGTCTCTTGAAACTGCTCGAAAGAGCCAGCGTGCCTTTTTTCATTTTCATCCTTAGGAACGTTCTTCTAATAATAATATTTCCCAGCGCTGACACTGTTTCAAGGTTTGATTCTGTGAGAGGTGGAAGTGCTAATCCTCGTCCCAAGCCTGCGTGTTCTCGCAGATATCAGTGTCCCATTTTCTCTAAAATTAGCAATGTCACGCAAGCTTTCAGACGCTGTAATTACAACAGCGACAGACCAGAAAAGCTCCCAACACCCACCCTGTCTCCTGTGGCCCTGGGACCAGCCATCTGTAAACTCAAGTCTTCCTTTCCTTTTCTTTCTTGTGTATCTGTGTGTGCTATGTATGCACGCACATGCTTGCATGTGTATAGGTGCTCACACATGCTCATGTGGAGTGTACAGACAGACTAAGGTTAGGTGCCTTCCTTGATCGCTCTCTGCCTTGTACACTGTGGCTCAGACTCTCACTTTGAACCCAGAGCCTGCAGATTCAGCTGTGTGCAGCGGGGCTCCTCTGTGTCCATCTCCTGTGTTCTGGGATTACAGGTGCGCTGCCTCACCCACCCAGCACGTAGGTAGACGCTGGAGACCCGAACTCCAGCCCTCCTGCTTGCCCAGCAAGAATGTCACCCATTGAGCCACTGCCCCAGCCCCTCCTTTCTCCCTTTCATCTCTGCTTCTCACAATTACTGCCTTCTGCTTGATTCCTATTCTTGTAGGCCCCCAACACAATCCAAGGCAGACCGCACCCCCTTACAATATCATTACCGTCTTATGGTGGTTGTGTGCATCTAAACCAACACTGTCCTCACACCTTTTCTTTGAGGTACCAGGTCACAAAACTCTGCATCTGTAGACACACCGGCCTCAAGAAGGCCAGCAGAAGTCTTCCAGGAGGCAAAGAGAGTAGCCATTTGTACAGATGTGGAAAAAGCTGAGAGATGTCATTTGCTCATATAGCTGACCTGTTTCTCCTGCTGAGAATGCCAGCATCACCAGCTCCTTGGGGTTGGAGCCATATGGTTGAGGATCTTGTCCCCTCTTTTCTCACTGAATACTCCTCTCTAGTGTCTAATTCTTCCTTGTAGGAAATAGTACCTTCCCGGTGAAAGCAAAGCCCCCTTTCTCCTCCCTCAATCCCAGCCCCTGCGAACCCTTCAATGAGGATGAGGGTCAAATCTCAGGATGGCTTAGCTCTGTGCAGCCTCAGACAGATTATCTTAGTGTTGGTTTAGGGGTTTTCTAAAAACATTTTAATCTTTATTTTAACTATGTACAGGGGTTGGTGGGCTTGTACATGTGAGCATAGTCCCCTAAGAAGCCAGAAGAAAGAGGGATATCTTCTGGAGCTGGAATTACAGTGGTTGCAAACCATCCTACGTGGGTACTGGGAACTGAACCTGGGTCCCTGCAAGTGCAGCAAGCACTCGTGTCTCCTGAGCCATTTCTCCAGGACCTTGTATTTTTTGGTTTGGTTTGGTTTTTTTTTTTTTTTTTTTTTTTTTTTTGAGATAAAGTATCATTTTAGCTCAGGTTGCCCTGGAATTCACTAGGCAACCTACCTCAGCCTCCCAAAGGCTGTGTACAAATAGACATATCTGGACCGCTGTTTAGGTTCTCCTATAAGAATGAAACACAAACCACTTGCTGCATCTTGCTCAAAAGTGTCCCCAGACTCTCTAAGTACCCTAAGATATCATAGGAACTCAATTAAGATTTGTTGAATATGTAAACAAGCCACATTTTTATGTCCTGAAAAATCATGTTAATATTTATTGAATAAAACACATAAATGTAACTGAAAATGATATCTACCACAGGGTGTTTTGAAAAGACGGCTATAAGGATTAAATGAAATTATCTGCTTTATATAAGATTGTTCATACCTCCCCAAAACAAAGATTGTCCTCTTAGTCCATTTTCCCTACTGTATTTTAAAGGCATAGACATGGCAATTTATAGAGAGAAGGTAAGAAGTTAATTGGCTCATCTTCCTGGAGACTAGGAAGTCCAAGACAACACGGGTTGTCCTTTGAGGGGGCCCTTTAAACTGAACTGCAATGCCACAGAGGAAAGCACAAAGTGAAGCCAAGAAACCCTGCTTTCACAGCACAGCTGTCCTTTCCATCACACACAATGCACTGTCGTGTAGCTCAACTCTCAACTGATACGTCCCTTCATGGAGGTGACCATATAGGGACTCATAAGAGAAAGGATGAGAGAACACACCAGTCTCTGTGAACTCCAGAAGTCACAAGCCTCACAAGGCCCCACCCTAAGGTTGGACATAAACAGCAATGATTGCTGGGAGAGTAGACTCTCCAATGGAGAGCTACCTGGAAATTGCGCAGGGCCCTTGAGGTGCGAAGTCTATGGAAGCTGTCACCTCGGGTCCTGTAACTCACCATGCTCCTCCAAGTAACACCCACTGGCTCATCAACCTAGACATGTGAGGAACCGTTTCTTTGGTTTGCCATCGCTGTCTTATCTGGACTGAATACCTCTGTGCACATCTCTGCAGGAAAGACCATTGCTTGCTATACAATGTCTCTGCCTCTCAATACTGCTGTGCTGTTATAAAACTCCCTGACCCCCCCACCCCAAAAAAAGGAGGAGGGGAGGAAGGGGTTTATTTGGTTCTAGATCACAATCTATCACTGAGAGAATTCATGTCAGGAATCCCAGGCAGAAATCTGGAGCCAACAACCATGGACTACAATGCCTGCTGCCTTGGCTCTGGCTCGCTGACAGACTCATGCTTGGGGAGCTTTTCTTACATAGCCAAAGACCACCTGCCCAGGGATGCTGCTGCCCACAGTGGGCTGGCCCTCCCGCACCAACTAACAATAAAGATAAGCCCCACAGACATGGCTGCAGGCCAAGCTGATAAAAGTGACTTCTCAGACTCTAAGCCATGTCCAGTTGACAATTAAACCTAACTAGGACAAGGACCAAATTGTCAAGAGATGGAATTGAGAGATGCTTTCGAACTGTACCATTGAGTAGGAGAAGACTTTGATCTCCCTATGTCTCCCTAGCAGAAGAATGGAATTTAAATGTGTTTTTTAATGTCACACAGTATTTGATAGTCATAGTCTGTCAATAAAGGTCATTCCTGTTTCCTTCCATCAGATTAAAAAAAAAAAAGACAAAATAAAACATTGTCCAAACACTGAGTAATTAAAAAGATCCATCCTGTGGTTTTAAATGTCCACAAAAATTTTATGCCCCTTTCCTCAAGGGTACAGCCTAATTATCTTCCCTTTAAGCGGTCTGTACTTTGCATTATTAAATGAAATGAAGGTTGTGGTTTTTCAGTCCTGGAGGCCAGGTCTTAAAAGGCTCAGTAGCTTATGGCAAGCAGATCACTCACTCTCAGGCAGCCACAACTGTGTTCTAGAGAGTTATCCCCTGATGAGAAACCTGAACTTTCAGGCAACACTTTGCTTGTAAGTGGTTCCTTCTCTCTAGCTCAGGAAGGTCTTATGCATTCATCCCTGGCCAGTATTCTGGCCTCTGAGGGCACCAGTTGCACATAGGGTGCACAGATATACACATAGGTAAAACACTCATGCACATTAAAAAAATAGTAAAGGTAACAGGCCTCAAAGACAACAAAGAAGAGTCAACAAAAGATGGTAGAGACGTTTGGAGTCAGGTAGATGAAGGAGAAGCAGTGGAGGAGAAGCAGCCTAAATAGAGTGTCTACAGAGGAAGAGCTATTTAAAAGCCACCTTAGTTTTCTTGAGAACAACCAGGGACTTTGAACATGAAACTTCACAAAGACATGACGTAGGTGCTAAGGCTCTCGAGAGAAACAGAACCAAAGGGATATCTGAACAGATGGTGAATGGATAGATGGGTGTGATGGATGGATGGATGGATAGATAGATAGATCATAGATAGATAGATAGATAGATAGATAGATAGATAGATAGATAGATAGCATATAGCAGATAAATAGATGATAGATAATAGGTGAAGGGGGGAGAGAGAGAAATAAGAGATAGAGAATAGGTGTAAAGGGAGAAAGAGAGTAGACAGTAGGTGGTGCAAGGCACAATAGCATGCATTTGTGATTGCAATGCTTCTATGGAAAGAGAGGGAGTGGTAACAGAAGAATTCCCAGGAGCTTTCAGGACAGGCATATAGAAAGGCAAACAGTAAGAGACACTCTCTCAAGACAGGTGGAATGCGAAGACTGTCAGCTGAGATGACCCTCTGACCTCCCGGTACACAACCCTGACTGTGGTCACACACACACACACACACACATACACACACACACACACACACACACACACACACACGCATCACACACAGAGAGAAATTAATAAATCAAGAAGTAGTTTCCAGACGATGTTCATGAGGATGCCAGAAGTAGCTAAAGGATGTTGGTTGAATTCAATACTATTGAAGTTTTGTTTTGTTTTTTAACATGTGAGATGGTGAGTCTTAATTGTGAACTGGGATGAAAACAAGTCTCTGGAAATGTTACGGAGATTATACTTTTAGTTAATTGAGAAGGGACAACCCACCCTAAATATGGCCAGTAGAATCCCATGGTATAAGCTCTTATTTGAATAAAGAAGAGAAAGTGAACTGAGCATTAGCTTTCATCTCTCTGCTTCCTGACTATGGATGCCATGTGACCAGCTGCCTCATGCTCCCGCTGCCATGCCTTCCATACCATGGTGGACTGTGTGCCTTCAAACTGTGAGCCAAGCCAAAGCCTTCCTTCTTTAAGTTGCTTTTATCAGTATTTTGTCAGAGCAATGAGAGAAGCAACTTATACAACATACGTATGTATTCATTCAACAAAAACGTTAATGGACATTTTATATAAAAATTAAAATTTCTTGTTTCTTTTAAAAATAATAGGAACTTGTACTGCAGGCCATGCATTCTGGAGGGAAATTATCTGAGGGCTGAGCATGGACAGTTATATTCCCAGGTCCTATGTCTTAGTGCTCACAATTGCCTGTAGCTTCAGGTCCAGGGTACCTGACACTACACTGGTCTCTGTAGCCACTATGCTTATGTGTACAAACACACACATGCATGTACACACACAGAGATGTAGGTGGCAAGGGTGAATAATATAAGTCGTTGGTGGCCAAAGCTACTAGCATTAGGGCAGGAGTAAAACTCTAGCTGGGTAGTTCCCTGAAGTTGTCCCCAATGACTAAGGGAGGTGGGTGATGACCCATGACAGAATATATAGGATTTGTTTTCATTGGCTGCTTCCTCTTCTACAAGTCATAGTGATATGCCCAGTGGCCACACTAACCGAATGCTAGCTGTATCAAGACACTTCTGTGGGTGGGGGTGAGATAACTTGGTCTATCAGCTCCAGGATCTGAGTTCAATCCCCAGGTCCCATGTTTAACTCAGTGTGGTAGAAGAGAGTGAGGTAGCATTTGCATGTAATTCTTGCACTAAAGAGTCTGAGACAGCTAGATCCCTAGATAGGCCAGCCAGTCTAGCCTACTTGGTGAGCTCAGGACCAAGGAGAAACCCTGTCTTAATACAAAAGTGGGAGCTAGAGAGATGGCCATGTGGTTAAGAGGACGTGTTACCCTTGTAGAGGACTTGAGTTCAGTTCCCAGCACAGATTTCCAGCTGTAACTCCAGCTCCAGGGGATCACACACACACACACACACACACACACACACACACACACACACACACATACATACACACATACACACACACAAATGTTGTTACAGAACAAATAGCCCAGGCTTTGCTTTTCACACAAGTGACTAGTTTCTGCTTTTATTTAATCTTCACTTGCAGACCACATACTCTTCACCAAGGTAGAAGCCAAGGATCCAAATTCCATTTCAGGTTTTGGAAGGATGCAAGGCATCCCCTAGATTGGGAGTCACTTCGAATGGGCAGACCTGGATTGGCAGCTCTGGGTGGGGGGCCTTGAGGACCCGATTTCTTGGGAGGCCCCTGGTGAGCATCACATTGAGAGATCTCCAGGGCCAGGGTCTGCTTAAATTATCCTCTTTCCCCAGAGTGACTCAGAGTCATCATTTTCTGTTCTTGGCTGCAGCACAAACCTTTCATTTGGACCTGATGGACTGTGTGAAAACAGGAGTACACAAGCCATTCGTCGCCAGCTCTGTCAGCCAGGAGAGCAGCAGGCCTCACAGAGGCCGTTTGCAGGGAAGTTGTGTATTCAGCTCAGCGAACACTACCAGTTCCTCAGCTGAGCTCATCCACACCTTAGTGGCTTTCCCTCTTCAAAGCCCGCTGCCGCATTTCTCCACCCTTTGATATAGTGCAGTCCTTATAGATTGATAAGGCTGCATGACACCCACACGTAAAATCATAAAATCTAATTATCTACAGAACGCCCCACCTTGCTGTTACAGTAGGAGGGGGCACACTCAAGCTGCCAACACAATCGGTCGACTTCAGCAGGACTCTGGGCACGGGTAGCACACTACCGTGTGTACACTCAGAATGCTAAGCACTTTTACAGATTTTTTTTTTGGGTGGGGGGGGTGGGGGAGGCAGTGTGCAGAAAATCTTGCAATGCATATTCTTTCCAGATGTGAGGGTGAGCTGGCTCCAACATCTGCCACCCAATACATATTTGTAATACTTTATGGTACTTTGTGTTTACAAGGCTGGACTTCCCTGGATGGACAGCCCCTCATGGGCCAAGACTGTCTTAGCCTGAGTAGACAGAAAATAACCCAAAGCCTGCAGAATAAATGGGCCATGCTCACTAATTGATTTATTAAGTGTGGCAAGGGTCAGGGTTCCTGGAAAAAAATACTTATTGTGCATTCCTACCCAGAGAATCCTGGGATTTGGAGGTAGGACTCTGAGGTCATCCTCCATTAGCTCACCCTTGGCCTTCTGGGAGGGATGATGAGAATTTGGAGACACTCCATTTGAATTGCAAGACTTTGAAGGCTTGGTTAATATTGGAAAGAAACAATGGGAGAGGAGCAGGAACTGAGCACCAACTGCATACCAGGCCTTACATAGGACAATGCTGTCATTGTGAGATCTGTATTATAACTTCTGTTTACACACGAAGAAAGCAAGTCTGACAGAAGAGCTTCTCCAGAGAAAAGGGGTACAGATGTGACCAATCACACTGGCTCTTCTGACCAGATCTCTCTCTCTGTCCCTCCTTCCCTCCCTCCCTCCCTTCCTTTCTCTCTCCCTCCCCCATCTGTGTACATATGTGTGCATGTGTGTGTGTTTTCCTGTGTGTGTGTGTGTGTGCATGTGTGTGTGTTTGTCTGTGTGTTGTTGTTGTTGTTGTGTGTGTGTGTGCTGGGGTGGGAGGGTGGACACATGGATACCACAGTGCACAAGTGGCAATCAGAGAACAAACTCACTTTCCGTTGTTTGAGACAGTCTGCCACCACATATTCCAGATGATCTGGCCTGTCCCCTTCCACAGGTTCTCCTACCTCCTTTCCAGTTGTCCCAAAGGAACACTAGGGTTGCAAATGCAACTGCACTTGGCTTAACATGTGTGCTAGGGATATGAACACAGACCCCCTTGCCTATGCAGCCACCTTTTAACTCACTGAGTCATTTCCTTGGCCCCTGGCAGGCTCCTGCTTAGGCTGTTCTCTTGGCAAATGATGTTGACAGTTGAACCGCAGACAGTGATCACTATAGTCAAGGCAGGGAGAGGCTCAGGCTGATGCTAACTAGAGGACCCATGTGTGTGTGACATCCTTAGAGAGCTTGGGGACAAGATAAAGAAAGGCTTTGATTTCCAGAAAGATATGGGGGAGGCATCATAAGTCAAAGGCAGTCAGGAAGGCTGGGGCGTGGCTTAAGTATTTGCCTCACCATTCTGAGGACCTGAGCTTAGGTCCCCAGGACCTGTGTAAAGCCAGATGAGGTAGTGCACGTCTCTAATCCCAGTACACCTGTGAGAGGTGAACACAGGAGTCCCCCGAAGCTCACAGGCTGACTGGTCCAGTGTATGTAACAGAGAACAAGAAGACTTGTTCCAAAAAGGTAGGAGGTGAGGTACAACACTTAATGCTGTCCTGTGACCCACACACAAGTTCACACACACACACATGTCACACACATATACTCATTATACACACACACACACACACACACACACACACACATACACACACACCACATTACACAGCATTATCAAACACATTCTGCCTTTCCTAGACTGTTGAATATGCATCCCATTCAAAAGAGATCTGAGCCAGCATAGGGAATTTCAGCTAGAACTTTTAGTTTTATTTTTTTTCTATCCACGTTCAGAAACCTTCCCACAGATTCTCCAGGGAAACAGCCAAGGACCGTCCCAAACCTCCAAATTTGTGACTGGATATTTTATCTAAACTACTGGCTGTTTCTTGAACCACGTTTCCTGAAGCCACAGATTTCCTACTCACTGCCCCCATGACTCATTTACCCCTTTATTGCTGACAAAAATACTGAGTTTGCTTTTCCTCTCTATCAGTGGAATATTAGTCATTAGCTCAATAAATTAGACTGTAGTTCAAGCATGTGGCTTAGGACAGTGGCAAATCCTACCATGCCACACACCATCCAGGCCATCTCCTTCCCCAGATAGTAATCAGAACAGGTCTTGTTAATTTTAGTATTTTCCAAAGGTCTAAGTTACAAAGGGCAAACTGGTGGGCTATGTCATCATGTGAGTTTTCCTGAGGAGGTATGAACAAATATCTATTTGCCATCCGATAAAACAAACCAACAGAGATCGAAGAAATGATTGCACCCAACGATAGCCTGATGAAGCCGTCAGTTTATTGGTACTACTTGCAGGATCTTGGGTGACTCAAAGGCAGTGAGTGACATCACACAAAAATCCACCTAGTATGTGTGGAGACTCATGAAAGCTGCATTTCTGGAGTTCCCTGCATGACTTCCAGACAGCTGCACAGCTTAGAGCCTCTTCTCTCCAATAGTCCCTTGCTGCCTATATAAGTGTGAAGAAGGAGGGGGTTTTGTGAACCATGCATGTTTCAGGGACTTCCTGGGACTTGTGACTGAACCTTAATGACCCTCCCTTCAAGATGCAAAGTTTCCATTTTAGAAAGACATTACTACACAACATATGTTTTAGTTCCATCCCACTGGCATACTTGGTCGGTACCATATTTGGAAACACCCCCTGACAGCTGGAAATGTTTCCCAGATAGAGTAAGAATTTTTAGCATCTCCCAAAAACTTGGACCACAGATATAACCAGCTAGAGAGGTAAGGTAGCCACTTCATGACTGCGCCAATCCCACCTCTGTGATCCATGATCTATTCTTCATTGTCTTGTAGCCAGTCTGTGTCTGTCATCTTCCTGACAGCCTCCTGACACTGGAAGGCTTTTAAGACTTTTTACCTTTGATTCGTGTATAGTTTGTGTGTTTGCAGGTATGGTTTACATCTCAGCTTTGTGATCTTGTATCAGCCCTGGGCTGTTTTCTTCTCTTGTGTGCACACACATACACATACACACATGCACACACATACATGCACATGCATGCATGCACAGTGACTACATAGACCAAAGGTCACCACCAGGTGTCCTCCTGCCACATTACTTTTTAAAGACAGAGTCTCTCACTGACCTCACCAATCCACCTGGGCTCTGGCCAGCAAGTCCCAGCGATCCTCCTGTATCCACCCCCTCTGGTACCGGGATTAGAGAATCCATCATGCCATGTGGGTTCTGAGGATCAGATCAGGCCCTCATGCTCTTCCTACAGGCACCTTGCAGCTTAGTGTTTTTTTTACTCAAGATACTTTCAATACAGAATAGACTCATTATGCAACGATTGCAAGTTGAGATGCACCTGTTCTTGTGTCTGTCTCCTATGAGATTCATATATGCCAGAGGAAAGGGCCCCTTTATTCCCAGCACAAAGGTGGGATGGACAGAGGAAGCAAATAAAAATGTTAGATGCTCAGGTTCATTTTCATTTCAGAGACAGCAGGCAACTTCTAATTATAAATACATCCCATGCAACTTTTAAAAAAATATTTGTGCCAACACAGTATTAAAAGGTAACGCCTTGGTCGATAATGTGTGAGCAATTTAAATGTACGTCTAAATGTAAAATATGAGAAATATACTTTTAAAAGTGTGTTCACTGATGATCTGAAACTCAGGGCTGTTATTGCCAACCCTAACGTAGACCGTAGCCTGGAATTGGACATGTCTTCATAACATTTTGTGAAATGCATGAATATAGAAATATGTGAGTGATTGACATCTCAGCTGCTTAAATTGGTTGTGATGAATGGCTGGGTTTTTATAATCTCTGCAATGAAGAAAAGGAGTGAGAGGAAGAGTGGGAAAGGGAAGAGAGGAGGGGAGACGGGAGGTGAGGTTAGGTGAGGAGAGGAGAAAAAGGAAGAGTCTCTAGGCATTAGACAAAGATGATACCCTAATAAGATCTGATTTCACTACTAGGGCTCAACTGTGGACAACCAATCTTTGCTTCTGTTTCTGTTTTCACATCAAAGCACCGTGTTAAACAAGGTCCGATGCCCTGATTTCAGACTGCAAGGACTCTTGAGATTCAAACAGGGAGTTTAGGCACAGTAACTTTGCCTTTGGAATCATGACAGCTCTTCTGCCTCTCACCAGCTCTTCAGAGGCAGGCACAACAGGACTGGTAGGCCTCCGTTTATTTATGGAGAAACTGAGAGACTAAATGATTTATTCAAGATTGCACAGCTTGGAACTGATAAAGGCGCACTTTGAACTGGGCTTTCTAGCTTCAAGGCCAACTGCCTTCCACTGGATCACGTTACCTCCATAAATATGAATCACAGCTCCATTTGCTCAGCAGAGCCCTTTCCTTAAGCCAGAGAGGAGTCACATGTGTAAACAGAGGTTCAATCCACACGCAGACCCAGTACCCACCCTTCCTGGCTGTGGATGTCAGCCAACTCTGGCTGCGGCTAGGAAAGTTCTAGGATAAAGAGGGCATCCCTTTAAATATTTTGTTCAACGTAAAAGACAATCAATTTTACATTCAGTCAGCTTCAAATGCACTTATTTCATGGAGCTGGCTCCACAGCGGACCAAAAAAAAAACTGTAGACAGAGTCTAAATTTGGGCTTTAAAATCTGTTTCCAAGTATTAATTTTGAGTGGAAACAATTTTGGTTGAATTTGGGGATTATAAATATTCCCCAAGAGTTTTGGGGCTCTTGGCTGCTGTCTCCAAGGCTCACTCTGGTTTCAACCTAGGGGGCTGTTAGATTGGAAGTAGACAGCCTTGGCATGTAGCTGTTCCATGTGCCTGTAGCTGTCTTCAAAACATGATCTCGAAATGTTGATATTATAAATGATCATTTTTTTTCCAAAATAAGGTTTGCAGAGTTGCAAGTGGACCCAGAAGCCAAAAAGTCTTCAAAGAAAGATATCCATTCAGAGAGATCTGGTTACCTAGCTCCTAGAAAAGTATTCAGGTCTAAAACAGTGCACACCATGGGGACAGGGGATTTGATAATCTCTGGATGAACTAACTTTACCCACCCATTCAGGAGTCATGGATAATTTTAGACAGACAGGTAACTGAACAAAGTCCCTCAGTGTCATTTATAACGACAAAGATCATATGATGAGCTGTGCATAGCAACCCTGGTGGATAGTATACGAGGGGAATTATTTAAAAAGAAATCAAGGTATATTTTAAGTGAGTTCCGACTTCTAGGGCAGGAGTTCAAGTCTAAGCCATACTTGATGAAAATGTTATCATTGAAACCACGGTGGCTGTAAGAGGACCCCATGCATGGAGGACCTCTGTGCCTATGAACTCAGCCAAAATGTATGAGAAACTGACCCCATGACTGTTGTGTGCAGCCTACAGCATGATTATTATGTGGTGGTGTGGTGTTTGAGGTTGGTGGATGGAAAGAGTAAGGTACGACTTGTAAGGGCAGAAATTCAAGAATCCAGCAGCTTAAGATGGAGGGCAAGGAAGAGCAGCCCCCAGCATTAAGTCCTGGCAGCTGAAATTATAATGGATAAAATTCTTGCCCATTTTCCCATCTAAGAAGCCAACAATTGGCAAGAATCTAGAAGCAATCATAAGACTTCCAATGGAGAGAGCCACCATGCTGGATACAGGAGATGGAGCTCAAACCATGCTGGATACAGGAGGTAGAGCTCAAACCACGCTGGATACAGGAGATGGAGCTCAAACCACACTGGATACAAGAGATAGAGCTCAAACCACGCTGGGTACAGGAGATGGAGCTCAAACCACGCTGGATACAGGAAGTGGAGCTCAAACCACGCTGGATACAGGAGACGGAGCTCAAACCACGCTGGATACAGGAGACGGAGCTCAAACCACGCTGGATACAGGAGGCGGAGCTCAAACCACGCTGGATACAGGAGGTAGAGCTCAAACCACACTGGATACAGGAGATGGAGCTCAAACCACGCTGGATACAGGAGATAGAGCTCAAACCACGCTGGGTACAGGAGATGGAGCTTAAACCACACTGGATACAAGAGATAGAGCTCAAACCACGCTGGGTACAGGAGATGGAGCTCAAACCACGCTGGATACAGGAAGTGGAGCTCAAACCACGCTGGATACAGGAGACGGAGCTCAAACCACGCTGGATACAGGAGGCGGAGCTCAAACCACGCTGGATACAGGAGATGGAGCTCAAACCACGCTGGATACAGGAGATAGAGCTCAAACCACGCTGGATACAGGAGGTGGGGCTCAAACCACGCTGGATACAGGAGGTGGAGCTCAAACCACGCTGGATACAGGAGGTGGAGCTCAAACGTTAGCGTTTGGCCTGAGAGCAGCAGTGCTTTGAGGACAATGATGTCATTTAGGGCATAACTATCAGGGACCTCCACAAATGGAGCTCCAATTGTTGCCTTCAGACGCAGGGACCTCTCATGCCTAGATTGCCCCTTTAGAGTTATCCATTCCTGAGGCACAAGACCCAGGCTTTTAGAAGCTCCGTTCCTTGCCCATCCCCAGGAGGGACAGACTACACCCCTAAATGCTGAGAATGCTTCTAGCAGCTAAAGGAATATACCTTCCTCCCCCTTAAATGGGATGGGGGTATGATGGACCTATGCTTGACTCTAGTTCTGTAAACCATTGGGGATTTATGTGTCTGACCAGTTGTTACTAGTGTCAGGGCATGCCGCAAAATGAATACTGCCAGCTGATTTGGAACATTCTATCCCCAAAATCGGTCATCAGTGTATTCGTGGAGGTATAGTAGTCACACTCCAGCACTATTTTATGGGATCCCTAAACTACTGTTTTCTCCAAAGAAATGTAGCTAAACTCCCTCATCTAAAGATGAAAACAAGTAAATGTCTTATTACAGTTAAAATAAAACAATGGATTATTTCCCAAAACAGAAGATAACAACTAGTAAAATGATGACTTGCGATTCCCTCTTATGTCCATACTGTTTTATTTTATCTAGAGAAACAGTTTCACTCTTATGTTTTGTTATTAGATATACATTCCATGACATAACCCAGGTGAGAACAGGGCCCTTGAAGACCCATGGATCATAGTCTACAGTTATTAGCCAGAACATTTTGTGAAGCAAATATGGTAAGCCTGTGACACAGGCTGAAGCTGTTCAGGGAAATAAAAAGTTCAAGGCCTACCTTGACAACTTAGCAAGACCCTGTCTCAAAAAGTTTTTAAAGAAAAAGCTGAGGATACAGACAAGTGATGGAGTGCTTGCCTAGCTTGTCCAGGGCCTTAGGTTTGGTCTCTCTTACTAAAAAATAGGATATAGGTAGATAGATAGATGATAGATAGAATATATATACATATATATATATATATATATATATATATTTGATAAAAAATTAGCACAAATAGTGCTCACTTCAGTAGAACATATACTAAAATTGGAACGATACAGAGAAGATTAGCATGGCACCTGAAAAATGATGACATGCAAATTTGTGAAGCATTCCCTATTTTTTTAGTCATCAGGGAAATGAAAATCAAAATGACTCTGAGATTCCCATCTTATACCTGTCAGAATGACTAAGTTAAAAAACTCAGGTAACAGCACATGCTGGCGAGGATGTGGAGAAAGGGAACCACTCCTCCATTGGTGGTGGGAGTGCAAACTTGTATAACCACTTTGGAAATCAATCTGGAGCTTTTTCAGAAAATTGGAAATAGCCTTACCTCAAGACCTAGCTATACCACTACTGAGCATATACCCAAAAGATGTTCCACCACGCAACAAGGACACTTGCTTAGCCTATGTTCATAGCAGCTTTACCCATAATAGCCAGAATCTGGCAACAACTTAGATGTCCCTCAACCGAAGAATGGATAAAGAAACTGTGGCACATCTACACAATGGGATACTGCTCAGTCATTTAAAATAAGGAAATCTTAAAAAATTTCAGGCAAATGGATGGAACCAGTGAGGCAACCCAGACCCAGAAAGACACATATGGTGTGTACTCACTTATAGGTGGATTTTAGCCATATAGTACAGAATAAACATACCACAACTCACAAACCCAAAGAAGATAAATAACAAATAGGATCCAAGGGGGCCTCACCCGGAAGGGGAATAGCAGCTGAATTGGTTGAAGAGAGGGAGCAAGTAGGAGAGAGAGCATGGAAAGAAATGAAGATGGGGATCAGACCTGGGAAGAGTAGGGGAGGGAGTGCAGAGGCCCTGCAGAGAAAAGAGAGCCATGGATGGGGGCATCTCTGTGTCAAGCTGGAGACCTAAGTCAGAATAGCCCTCTGGGAGGATGTGGGGGACTCTAGCTGAGACTCCTAGTATCAGGGGTTATGGAGATTGAAGAGGACACCCTTTAACTAGACAGGACTCTGAATGGAGGAAGGAAACCACCAACCAACACACCCACAGAAACTTTGGCCCAAATTCTATTCTGCCTACAAGATGTGCAGGGATAAAGTTAGAACAGAGATTGAGAGACTGTCCAACCAAAGCCTGGCCACAATTCAGAGCCACACCAAGGGAGAAACCCCAATTCCTGACACTGTTAACGATACTCTGCTACGCTTGCAGACAGGAGTCCAGCAGAGTTGTCTTCTGAGAGGCTCCACTGAGCAGCATGTCTAAACAGATGTTGAGACTCACAGCCCAACTTTGGGCAAAACGTAGGGAGGCTTGTGGACAAGTGGGAGGAAGGACAGAAGGCCCTGGGGGCGGGGAGACAGGAGCCCCACAAGAAGACCAACAGAACCAACCAACCAGGGCTCAGAGGGGTTTGCAAAGACTGAGGCAGCAACCACGGATCAAGCATGGAGTGTACCTAGGCCCCCTACAGAGTTGTGGCCCATGGGCAGCTAGGTTTCATGTGGGTCCACTAGTAAGGAAAGCAGTGGCTGCCGCTAACGTGGACCCTGTTGCCTACTTATTCATCACGTCCCCCTGGTGGGGCTGACTTGCCAGCCCACAGGGAAGAGGATGAGCTTAGTCCTGGTATGACTTGATATGCTGGAGTGGGTTGCTGGGATTGTGACTCCCCTTTTCTGTGGAGTCAGGGAAGAGGGATAAGGGGAAGAGGAATGGAGAGTGGGACCCGGAGGAGAGGAAAGAGGGGGCTACAATCAAGATGTAAAGCAAATAAATAAATTCACAAAAAAAGAAAATTAGCACAAATAAACAGATCAATACATTAAAAAAATGACTTACGTCTCCCATTTTGTGCTGCCTTTTTTCTCTAAATATTTATTACCTACTAGTGTGTTATACTGCTTTCTGTTTTTCTTCTCTGTGATAGTAAGTTTAGTGAACACAGAGGCTGTGTCCAGTTTGCTCATGGATACATCCTAAAATCCCAGAATAGTCCCTGCATACAGTTGTCACTCTGGTATTGTTATGTAAGAACCACGCGCACTTCTTCGTGCTTAAAACTGAACTGCTCTTTCCCATCTGAGGCATGTGTGCTCGGCCTAATCTCATCAGAGGACAGATACTGTTCATCTCATTTTTTTTTCAGCCCATTCCCAGAGCAGTCTAGAAATCTGAAGCCCAAACCAAGGGCATTCTATGAAGACAGCCTGGTGAGGCTCAGAGGGGACTGGACCATTCATCAAAGTCTCGTTCTGGCTTTTGCCATTGTCTTCATACCCCAAGCTTTGAGAACATGCTAGGGTTTGTGAAGGAGGCAGGGGCCTCCCTTATCAGCCAGAGGCAGGGAAGTTGATGCAGTCCATATGTTCTGTCTTCTAGGACTTTCTCCCCTACTGTTATAACGATGCCTTTATTGCCAGCATTATTGATCAAAGCTACCAGATCTCCTGTCCAAAGGAAAAAAAAACTTCCTGAGTAGAAGGTGCCCCTTCATAAGTCTTAATAAATGGCACAGAGTCTTCCCAGATAGCCCAGGACAGTGAAACTTTTCCTTCATGGAATGTCTCCATCATCAGGCACAGCATGGAAAGAGAAAATCCCAGGGCTTCCTGTTATACTTTGAATGTGAACTGCTCCCTGGGCGCATGTGTCTGAATTGGTGGTGCCATGGGATGCCATGCAACGTTTAGGAGGCAAAACCTTGAGGGAAAAAGTGTATCACGAGGAGCATGCCTTGAAGAGCCCAGCCCCACTTCCTGCCCGCTCTCTGTGTCCCGACTATAGGTATGATGTCACTATCTGTCCTCTGGCTCCAGCTTCCATGCCCTCCCTGCTGTGATGGAATACAGGCCCTTGAACTGTATTATCCGGGATAAACCACCAAGTCCCAACTCACCATGATCCCTTTTCAGTGGGGACCTGCCCTATAAAGGTTTCACTTGTAAACGTCCATGAAAAATGGGTAAAATGTCAGGGGTAGCCAATCTTCTGACATCATAACGTGACACTGTCACCTACAAATGTGTTGGGCAGGATCTCTAGCTATAAAGGAGAGGAAGATACCCAGGGTTCCCAAGTGCCAGTTTGGACACACCTGCCAAATTACAGGGTCTCCAACTTGAGATGCTTTGACTTATGCTTTTCAATTTTATTGTGGTCCAAGATCAATAAGCATCCTGTAAAAACTATACTTCAAATCTTTCATCTGGATCTCTTCTAAGACTAATCTCTCTATGAAGCCAGCCATAGTCTATAGTGGATTATTTGTAAGCTCTGACACTCAGTAGGTTGTATGCATTAAATGCCTTTTGACACAATGATAATTTCAATTTATGATGTATACGAGGACATAACTCAATTCTAAGTCAAGGAGTGGCTGTAGCTTCTTTGAAAATGTTGTTAATTACATATTGAGTGTACACTGTTCCTGCCTTCCCGCTTGTCTGCCTGCCTTTCTCTTTCCCTCTCCCCCTCCTTTCTTGCCTCCTATTATCATCTATGTCTTTATGAGAAAAATATAATCTCTTAAGAGGAAATATAATTTCTTATAGTTGCATTACATGCTGGCTTGAGTTGAGGCTAACAGATTTGTAGAATGAACTTCATGTATTTGTGTGCATTTGACTTAGCTGTGACAACGTGCAATGTCTAATCAGAGAGGAAAGAGAACGCCCTCGCCATTCCAAGGCCCCTGAAATAGTATTTCAGGCATAACTAGAAGCAAAACTGCCTGGAACCTATTTAAAGGTATGGATAAACATTTGGGAACCTGCAGATACACTGGAGTTTTACACTTTCTCCACAAAAGATCAACATTTGTCTAAGTCAACTTGCACGCCCAGTGTGGAGGCATGCAGATGGGAAAATGTTGACATGGTGAACAGGGCCAGGAGGTGTGAAATTTAAGCACATTATCACTCACTGTCAAGACTAATGACTGTCATCAAGGTAGAGGAGATTGGTATAAACACAAAATGATTTTCCTTGGCAATGGAAGTACTGGAGAGATCTCCACAAATTACTTAGGCTCTTGTTTTTCTAGACAGTACTTCTCATCAGTTCTTGCCTGTGATGTGCTTATGAGAACAGAGGCTATTGTGCCCCCTCTGAAGAATGCAGTTCAGACAACGCTTCTATGCATAACACACGTATTTCCCAGTATAATGAGCACAAACAAGGTACGTGGGAAGAGGCATGCTTTGCAAACCTCTTGACTTATGGGAATGCACAAATCCAAAGACATACCAAGAGATAAAACAGGTCTAACTGTTTCATGGAAGATGGCTTACAAATCATGTTATGTAAAATCATATCATTGTGAGCCCAAACAAAAAATCCAGTTAGGACTTTGGGTGCTATTAAAGTGAACGTTTTTATTTCTTAAAAAGAAAAAAAGACTAATCTCTTTTATTGTGTGTACATGAGTGTGTCTGTGTGTGAGTTTGTTCATTCGAGTACAGTCACCACAGAGGCCAAAAGAGGATGCTGGATGCCCTGGGACTGGGATTATAGGTGGTTGTCTGTTGGGCCATGGATCCCTGGGATTGGGGGAAGCTAACCAGGAGCAAGCTTGGGGTCAAGGCATGTCCACATCCTGGGAATCTCATCCTGAGATTGGCAGGAGTAGGATCACTCACCTGTCCCAACTGCCCTGGCCCTCTGTGTCCTGGAGCATGGTAGCCAGGTTAAACTTCCTCTCCCTTTGTAAGGTCCTGTCAGGCAGCACCTGGAATTCCTCCTTATGCAAATGAGGCATCCTCAGTGCCCTGGTCCCAGCCAATGATGTACACTCACCCCTGAAAGCCCCTACCCATCCCCTCAAAGGTTTAAATAGCCTTTACTCCCCTAAGTAATCAAGCTGTCTTGCTGAAGCTGTCTCCCAAGAGACTGCTGGAGTCGCCATTCCAGCTTCATAGGCCCTCTCGGAATCCACCAGTCACCATCATGGGCTGATCACAGACTTATCACTCCGGGACAGAAGAGGAAGCAGAGCCTGACCAGCAGGTTCTGTGCTTCCAGAAGTGGGTGCTTGGAAATAAACCCCAAGTCTGCAAGAGCAGTGCAGATTCTTAACCGCTGAGCCATTTCTCCAGGCACAACACTTATAAGAATGAAAATGGAGGAGGAGCAGGAGGAAGAGGGGGAGTGGAAGGAGAAGGGGGAGGAGGAGGAGGAGTGGGGGAGGAGGAAGAGGAGGAAGCAGAGAAGGGTTAGTCAGTAAAGCCATTGCCCTGGAAGAATGAGGACCTGAGTCCCATCTTCTACAGCTCCCCTTACCCCCCAAGAAACAAGACATGGTGTCTTGTGCTTATGAGTCCAGCACTGAAGAGGCAGAAACAGGGAATTCCCTGGGGCTTCCTAGACAGAATTGGTGAACTCCCGGTTCAGCGAGAGAACCTGTTGCCAAAATTAAGGTAGAGAGAGAGAGGCACAGAGAAAGACACTGAATGCCAACTTCTGGCCTCAACCCACATGTGTACACACATACAAGAGCATTGACACACACAAATAAAGAAACAGATGAAGAAAGTTAAACTAATTTACTCCAAGCATTTGTCAGCCGCGGAGTTGTTCAGATAATGAGCACAGTGAAATTGAGGGCGCGCTCATTGCTATTGGCGTGAAGGTTCCATTCATAAGCACGGCTTGTTTTAATAGGTTTATTGCATCGTTGTGGGCATGTGCTATTGCACTGGATGGATATGCTGTGAATATTTTTATAATTGTGGATAGTGCAAAAGTCATTTTCTGTTAGATTGCACAAATCCATTCCGTTAGGAGACGGATACATTATTGTAACAGGATTAATGCGCCACACATAAACATAACCAGTCATATTCTGTTTGATAAATTATCTCATTTTAATCGGAATGTAAAGAGATTTTGGGATAGCTCCTCGTTGGATTTGCATAATTGTATTACAGACAGGCAAATTGCATTATATTCTTCATTAACAATAGATGGCTTGTATAACTATTGTATTTTTGAAGGCACTGCTCTTACATGCATGCTGCAATTTGTCATTTGGTAGCATTACCCAGGAGTTCAGTCGAAAGAGAAAAGAGGCTGAAAAAGATCACTTGATTTTCGCTTAGTCCGGTTAACATCTCCTCATCCGATTGTGCCACGGTTGTGCTATTGTTTGTTTTAACAAATTGCGACCCAGTGGCTAAGAACTTCTTTTAAAAATCCTCTAATGTGAGGACAATTCAGCCCTTATAGATTTCCACAGCAGAAATGTCAGCGCTCCTAACAAACTCCATGTACAAAAATGTGAATTAAAATTAAATTAGAACCATACGATTGATTTTTATGTTTGACTCTGGTAGATGCCCTCTCTAAGGGAGCTTGCCTTTGCTCTCTGTAGCCCAGACAAAAGCTAACAAGTTGTATTTCCTCGTGGGAAGTGTGGTGTTTACAGTCACTCAGTGGTGGTTATTACCGGCTGCCTGATGCTCCCTACTGACAGCTGTCAGCAACCCCTTAAAAGCATTGTGCAGCTCTCTTAGCATTTCAGTGGATCTGCAATGCTTGCCTTTCTGGGCCCATTTCTATGATAGGTACCCTCTTCACTGGGGATCCCATCAGCTTTGCAGGAACCTTGGGTCTAACACGTGGGCTGCATTACCACGCCCATCCCAGAACCGACAGAGGCATGGTCTGGCTTTGTGCCTTCACTGAACATATGAACGAATAAATGAGTAAATGAATGGACATGGAGAAGCATCAAAACTCCCAAGGTTTCTGGATGGAAAACTGAAGAAAAAAACAAAAACAAAAAACAAACAAACACAAAAACAAAAGCTAGCAAAATTCTTTCCTCTGCTTCCTTCACTAGATGGAATGGAAAACCCCCTTGCCACCTCCTACCAATCCCAATCCCCGCTTGCACTTGGCGCTTGAAAGCTTCTAAGACACCTTGATCTTTATTTCATTAGTGCCTCAGAACAGCCCTGTGACACAGGTAGAAGCAAAGAACGACACAAACAAATAACGGTTGCCTCGAGGAGGCATAGGGGGGATTTGAGGGGGGGGAGTGTGAGGGAAGATCACAAAAGCTGAGTGTGTGTGTGTGTGTGTGTGTGTGTGTGTGTGTGTGTGTGTGTGTGTGTTCATGTGAGGATGTACACATTTGTGTGGAAGCCAGAAGTCAATAATTGGGCTCTTCCTCAACTATTTTCCACTTGATTTTTGAGACACAGTCTGTCACCGATTTTTCTAGAGATCTCTTTTGCTATATGATCCCCAGGGCTTCTCCTATCTCTGCCTCCTAAGTGTCTGGATCAGAGACACCTGAGCCACCCAAAACAACTTTTCACATGGGTTCTGGAGATCCCAAGTCAGCTCTCCAAGCCTGCACAGCAAGCCCTTTACACCCTAAGCATGAGAGCCCCTCAGTTGCCTTCTTCATTCTTCTCGTCATCTTTTTGTCCCCACTGGGACTGTGTTCTGTGCTTAGAACCATCTTCTTTCTCCTGCCACCTCACAAAGTTCTACCCTGCCTGGGACCACCAGCTGATGACCAGTCCCATGTATCTATCCTTGTGGGGAGTGGTTACCTTCTCACTACAGCCTTACCCCTTCCCGGGGTTCTACCCTTCTGGAGGGGGTTACCAATCTAGCTACCTGGGTTATGTGAAATTTTGTGTGTATGAGCCTACATGTTCTAACTCACATGACAATTCTTCTCACATGTGACAAATAGCCACAATGTGGTCGTTCAAGAGGCAGGTTCTGACCCTTGCAGGGATCCTTCTCCTCTCCAGCCCTCAGCCCTCAGGCTCAGTGAGCTCCTGAGTCAAAGTTCTCCGCATGGTGTTTTCTGACCCAAGACCCTGCAGTTTCCTGGAAATTGCTGTCTGCATGTATTGCTGCACCTTTCTCTGTATACCCTAGGTATTTCCAGGGACCTCCTCGTCTGAGGCAGTTTACTCAGGAGATGTCAGGTTGCTGAGCCAGGAGCCCTGTCATGTCACAAGTTCTGTGTGGTACAGTATATGGTATATTTGCAACAACTTTCAAACTCTTTGAAACTTATGTTTGCCCTTTTGAACTTCCTCAAGCCTCATTGTGAAGGAGTCATGCCCGGACACTTCCTTGGGAATCATCCCACGATACCTCAAACTCTGAGCTCCTGGAGCAGGCCAAGTGGTCTGTAGAGACTTCTGTATGGATGAGTTAGTGTGAGGATCCAGGGAAACCATGGTGTAGTGCACTGTGTACTGTGGGCCCAACCTTTAAGAGAGGAAACATGAGATGATGAGGGAACGGGGTGGGACAGAGGAGAGAAGAAGAGAGAAGAGGTGGAGAAGTAGGGGAGGAAAGAGGACAGAAGAAAGGGGGAGGAAGAGACAGGGAGGGAAGGAGACAGGGCGGAGAGAATGGAGAGGAAGAGAGAGACAGGATGAGGCAAGGCTCCTGTCCTAGCTAGCCACATAGGAAGACAGAAGAAGAAGAAGAAGAAGAAGAAGAAGAAGAAGAAGAAGAAGAAGAAGAAGAAGAAGAAGAAGAAGAAGAAGAAGAAGAAGAAGAAGAAGAAGAAGAAGAAAAGAAGAAGAAGAAGAGAAAGAGGAGGAGGGAGGGAAGGAGGAGGAGGGGGTAAGGAGGAGGAGAAGGAGGAGGAGGAGAAGAAGAAGACATAGAACCCAGATTTCATAATCTGTGGAATAAAAGAGGGAGAGGAAGGGAAGGAAGGGAGTAAGGAAAGATGGAAGAAAAAAATGAAGGAGGGACACAAGGCAGGAAGGAAGGAAGGAAGGAAAGAAGGAAGGAAAGGAAGAAAGAATAAAGGAAGGAAAAAGCAAAGGGGGGATGAAGAACCAACCAACAAAGCATGGGAAATACTCTGACCTCTGTGAGTGGTGGGGACAGGGCTCTGGCTTCTGAATCTTCCCCTTACCTTCTGGCTATTCAGACAGAGACCACAGAGGAGCTCAGCTGAGAGGAGAGGAAAGAGAATCCCTAATGCCTTTTCTCTCCATCAGCCCCAAGCAAGAACAATGCAAATAAAATGTAGTCTTTCTTTTTATCATGCAAGGAGCATAATTAGGAGACAATGAGGAATGACAACTAATAATGAACATCTTTCCTTCCTAATTAAAATTTAACGACTGTATTTCTTCCATTATTGCCCAGAGCTGCAGTGTGAAGTGTGTGTTAAGAAGACCAGCCTGCAAATTGTCCCACCACTCCTGCCTGTGGCTCGCCCAGCCCTGTTGGTGCAGACCACTATGGCCTCACTACGGCCTCACTTTGGCTATAGCTGAGTCCTCAGAGTCCACTGACATGAACTAGTAGTGGGAGTCAACTTTAGGGGTGTTTTCTTATGCATAATGATTGACAAGTGTTATAATTCCTTGGACTCCATGGAGAAAATGGGCAGGGTTTGGTGAAAATTCAGATAGGGACAACTGCCTGCTGAGTGACATTTGGGCAAGCTACCTAGTGTCTACATCCATGAATGAGCTTCATCTATGAGACAGAAGAAAACACCACAACCATGTTATGGTGAAATCGGAGATTGGGGATGAGATGCTCAACCTGGGGGTGGGGGGCGGGGCAAGGCAAGAAAAGGTTGTAGATGCTTGTCATTTGCAAAGCCTTTGATCATCCTCTCAGCATTCTGATGTGTGTGTGTGTGTGTGTGTGTGTGTGTGTGTGTGTGTGTGTGTGTGTGTGTGCAAGTATATGTAAGTATATGTAAGTGTGTAGGGCAAAGGTCAATATCTCCTACCTGCCTTAATTTCTCTCTGCTTTATATTTTGAGAGAGGGTATTTCATTGCTCCTGAAGCTTACTGATTCAGTTAGACTAGCTGTCAATCACAGGGGTTACAGACAGTAACCGCCAGGCCCAGCTTTTTAACATGTCTTCTAGGGAAATCAAACGTGGGTCTTCTTGCCTCTATACCAAGCACTGTGCCTGTTGAGCCACCGTATTGACTCCTGTACAGATTCTTTATCACTCTCTACATTTTAATACTTTCCTTGTGCATAAAACCTGTCTTTGCACAAGGGATCCACCCCAACACTGCATCTCCCAGACCCCATTTTTCTTAGAGGACAAAAGAGACTGATCACAGAAAAAAGGACGAGGCTTTGATTTGGGACAGAGTGATAGAGTAGTCAGTGAATCACATCTCACTGGAGCAGAGTGCGGTATGGTGGCTGTCAAGGGGACGGCTGAAGCTACAACCTCTTGACGGTATCAGAGGGTAAAGTTCCCTTGGCAGGCTGGTTCTCCTGAGAGCTGGCCTAGAATCAGCATCTTTGGATAGCCTGGTGATTCTGACTTCTCTAGCTGTATCCATTCCTACAATGGCCACAGTCGATCCTGTTAGATTATGCATCGGCATACACACACAGTAGATTATGTACCTGTGACATCAAGGCCTGATCCTTACAGGAGGTGATGTGAGCACAACATCTATATCTGTGGTGGGAGAAGTGTTGACTAGAAAAAGGTCTAGTGATTATTTTGTAGTTGGAGGAATGAGACCAGGGGTCTATAACTGGCGTTAGTTACTTTTTTACTTTGCTCAGAAAAGATAACCAACAAAAACACCTTAGAGGAGGAAGGGCTTACTCTGGCTCACAGTTTGAGGGTTCACAGCTCATCATGGTGGGGAAATCAGGGCATCGGGAATGTGAGGAAACCTGTATCTGTACTCAGTAGGCACAAAAAGGTGAGTGCTGGTGCTCAGCTTGCCTTCATCTTTTATTCAGCCTAGGATCCTGGCCTTTAGGATGGCTCCACTCACATTTAGGGCAGACCCTCCACCTCAGGTAATCCAGTCCAGAAAGTTTCTCACATGTTTGTCCAGATGTGTGTCTCCTTGGTGACGCAAGCTGACAATCTGGATTAACCACAAGCAAGTTATTTATACCTGAGGTCTACCATGCACACTGATCTATAGACACCCCCATTCTCCCATCAGCACCTTAGGTTCCAGCCTAGGGTCTCTTACGAAGAGTAAGAGAAAGACTGCTACAGTGGCTCTGGGCCACTCTCGAGCAACCATGGTGAGCTTCAGTGTAGCAGTCACCTCCCCTTTTCTCTACCACGATGCTTCATAGACTTTGCTTTGTCTTTGTCAAAGTCAGAAATTCTTGCCATGGCCCACTTGATCCTACATGATCTACAACCCTCTACCTGCCTCCCTCCCACACACACCTCCACCATTGGCCACAGCATACCTGATGCACACAATGCTCCTGGAAGGACCTCTTCCCTTCCATACCTGCTTCATAACCAGGAAGGTGTCCAGCCAGTAACTCTAGCCTCTCAACCCGCATTCCTGTCGTATCTTAATCCTGTCATACTTTCTAAGGATTTCTTTGTTGTCCTTGGCTAGGACAATACTGCAGAAATGTTCTAAACCCCTCTTTGATTGCATCCAAACCCTTTACGGGAAGTTCTCATTCAGAGTTGGTCTGCTAGATATTTGTGATCTATGGTTACCACCCATGCTGTCCTCAGTCTTGCATGAGTCTGGATAGAGGTGTGGGGACACATGATGTAGTGAATGTTACTTCTGTGCAAAAGTAGTTCTGTCCATCAACCAAAGAAAAACAAAGGACACTGTGGCCCTTTAGGGAAGGGTTCTGATGGGATCTGAAATTAAGAGGATCATAGGAGCTGGAAATCTGCCCTCTCAATACACATGTTAAAGTGATATTGAGAGAGAGAGAGAGAGAGAGAGAGAGAGAGAGAGAGAGAGAGAGAGAGAGAGAGAGAGAGAAGATTGGAGGTGGGACTATGCCTCAGTGGGTAAAGTCATAGGAACCTAAGTTTGGATCCCTAGAACTCATGGAAGTTCACATCTATAACTCTAGAAATTCTATGGTGAGTTGGGAGCCAGAGATAGGACAATCTTTAAAAGCTTACTGGTCTATTAGCCTGATATAGATAGTGGAGACCAAAAGACATCCTGTCTCAAGGCAAAGGCACACACACACACACACACACACACACACACACACACACACACACACACAGAGAGAGAGAGAGAGAGAGAGAGAGAGAGAGAGAGAGGTTGGCAGACAGACTGAAAGAGCATCAATTTTCATTATTGGTTAAATTTCATTGGTTAAAATACCAAGATTTAGGTCTCCAAGCACATGCTATAAGCCGGCTGGGATGCTGAAAAATTACATGAACTCTCTGTTCCCCTCCTCTATGTCCCAGCCCTGAGCACCTCATGACCTGCTGGAACCATGACTGCATCATTGTAGGCAGGCCAAGGATACGCATACAAATGCAGTAGGAGATTACCAACTCACACACCGGGACATGTGTTAGAACAGAAGTGGACTATTCTTTCTACAAGTTAATGGTCTCAAAATCAGACCTGGTGGTACCTGGAAATGAAAGACCAAAGACACAGTATTTCCACACAGCCACCCTGTGCACGCCAAAGTCTTCTTTCTCTCTCCCACTGTGAGCCTCATATCCACAGAGTTCCCAGAGAGAGCTTCCAGAGAACAGCACACAGTGCCCCCATTTTCCTCTCCTTCATAAATAGCTGAGTGACTTGATGGCTCAATTGAAAGCAGTGGAGTGTAGGAACTATTTCCTCTCTCGGTGCCTGTGTGTGCTTCGACTGATGTGTATATTTGTACTATGCATACATACGTGGAGAATGAACCTCGCAGTGCAGCTAAACTGAAACCAAATACACAGTGTGCTCACGTTTCCTGGCAGGGGGGACTATAAAAACCCTTCTTAGGATTATAAAATTTTATAACTGCAGAAACTATTTTGCTACCACCCCTTACTTTATGGCTGGGGAAACTGAGGCAGGGACAGCCAACAGATTTGCTTCTAGCCAAATAGTTATTTGGCACAAAGGCCAGACTGGTTTCTAAGCCCCCATTCCAGAGACCTTCTGACTTCTCTAGTTTGGGACTTTGTTTTCCTATAGATTAGGGCAGTTAATAAGATCTGGCTGGCACTGCAAGGGTGGCTGTGAGTAAACTCAGGACTTGGCCACATAAGGGTCTGTCCTGGATAGCAAAAAGACACCCGCCAGCCTCTTGTCTTGACTTACGGGCTCATATCCAGATGCCTCTTCTCTTTGTCCTGTCCTTGTGTCCTATATCTATGGCTTAACCCCACTGGAAACTCTCATTGTAAATACCACTTGTTAAGTACTGATGTGTACTCAAAAAAAAAAAAATGCAAGAAGTAATTTCATACAGTTCTATCATCTAGTGCAAGGTGGTGTTTTTGGTCTAACTCTACAGGTAAGAGAACGGGGACTCAAGGAGGCTAAGGAGGACAAAAGAGCATGTTTAGTTGGTAGAGTGTTTGCCTCATGGTGAGATGTTTTCACTGGATGCCACCCACAGCTCGATATCATGCCATCCTTCCTTTGGTGGCACATGGGCTCTTTCTTGCCTGATCTTCTCTCTCTAGGTATGATGAGATGCCACCGTGGATGATTGCACCAGCCCAGGCTAGCCACAAAGCCTACAGTGTTGTACATTGGCATGCTGACACTGGCAAGGGTCACATGAAGTCCCGTGTTCATGCCTGGATGTCATCTGCATCTTAATGCTGGCCTTTTCTATGTGCCCATATGCTACCTGGATACAAAACAGTTTTGCACTCATTTTAATTTTCTGCCACAGAACTCACACCACTATGACTGGAGAGGGGAAGAAAATAGAGCATTTAAACATATGTTACAAATATAAGTCATATATATAGTATGCATATTCATAGTCACATATATTATCTACCATGTATGAATACATAATATATACTATGTATGAACATGGAATATAGACACATATGTGCAGATATACAGTTTTATATACACATTTTATATCTAGTATACAAGTGATGACATATTTAGTCTGTATATGTATTCAGCCTGTGGGTATATGTATGTGAGTGTATCCAACATGCACTCACATTTATGGCAACACTGATTGCTCAAAACTAACTGTCTACAACACATGAAGACCATGGAACTGCTCATTTTCTTTCTACCAGAGTATGCTCAAATCAAAGGAGGGATCTCGTACCATAGGCTTCTTGTCCTCAAAAGTCAGTTTCTCACTCCTGGAGGTTCCTCGTGGCCCCAATTCCTTGAATAAGACCAGTGCACTCAATGGACATTGTGTTCTTCTAACCAATCAAGCTCTCTGGTTTCTCAGGTTTCTGATGCATGGTAGTTGCATCTTCCTACACACAGGCTTCAATAGAGACTCTTAACTTGAGAACACATCATTTGCCAAGAAACCATGCACAGAACTAACTCTGCTTCCCAGAGTTTTTTGCACCAACCTTGTGACAGCGCCTTTCCTTTTCAGCGATTCACTACCCCAGAGGCACTCAGGAGTGGCCTGAAGAAAGAGCTTTTTCCTACACAAGCATGTGAGCATATTGTATGCATGCACATTAGAGAGAGGGGGGGGGAGGGGAGAGAGGGAGAGAGAGAGGAAAGAAGAGCCTAGACCACATTCACTTCAGTGTGATTCTCAGCTGCTCTGCCCTCCTACTCACCCCAAGGAAAGAGACAAGGAGAACTGGGTCTTCTGAAGATCAGCCAACGGTCTGTGACTCTATCAGATATGCATACCATGGATGAAAGTGAGTTGGGATTCCTCAACTGTGCCATGGAAGAAGAAATGAAGGGCCAGGTAAAGAGTGGTGGGCACAGAAGGGCACTGTTTAACCACACGTTCTTCTGGCCAGACTATAGACACTTCCTGAGTTTTCCCATGTGTGACCATGGTCATATGATTGGTGCAACCTATTTCCATGCAGAGTAAATATCTCAGCACAGAAATTCTATGGGTCATAGCCAGGAAGGACACATACTGTAATACGGTCAGCCAAGAGACTAGAGAGATGGCTCAGTAGTTAAGAGGACGCACTGCACTTACAGAGGACTAGGATTCAGTTCCCAGCACTCACATCATGTGGTTCACAACTGCCTGTAATTTCAGCTCCAGTGGACCCAACATCCTCTTCTGGCCTTACTGGGTACCCATGCACAGGCACGCGTGCGTGCACACACACACACACACACACACACACACACACACACACACACGCTGGGGTGATCTTTTTATACATTGTACAAAGATCGTGCTTGTATTATTCAAATGCTGGTTTCTGTACCCAGAGAGCTAGTACAGGTCAAGCATTAATAATAAACATAAAAGGGCTCTGTGTCATTATCTGGGCAGCTGGTGGCAGAACACACTCCAGCCTAAGAATAGGTCCCAAAGCACAGAAGCCCTGGTTTCTCTGGTCAGATGTTAGGTGGGGAGCAGCAGAACCACCTGCCTGTTCCCTGTGAACAGTGGGCTGGGTCAGGGTGACCTAACAAGACAGCGGTGACTGCAGGCTAACGGAGCCTATGAGCACTGCCTCACTCCTCACCTAACACACAGAGAAGCAGTCTGAGTCCAGAAGAGGGCTGGACTGACCAAAGTGGGGCAAAGCCAGCCATCAGCCACCAGCGCCACATTCTAGCAGAACAGCAGTAGGGTCCTGGGCCTGCGGAAACATGTTGGGGAAGAGAAGCTTGGTGGGGCAGAAAAAAATCACACCAGCTGTAGACACGCGGAAATGGCAGGAAAAGTTGAGAAGTCATCAGATTTGATAAGATACCTGGGAAGTCTGTAAAGAGAGAGTTAAGTAAAACTAAAAATAATAAGCATGTAAGGATGGAAACTGCCATAAAACAGGGCTTTAGGACCCTATATAGTGCTGTATTAGATGGTTTCAACTTAGAAACAGAAAATGAAAGATAAATGACTTAACTGAGATTGGTCCAATACTGTTTATGATATTATCATTTTGGTATTTTGTATTTTATTCTTTTTATATTTTATTCTTAATAGATATAATGCTTTTGTTAAGGTTTTTTTAAAAAAAAAGGGTTTATAGTCACAGGAAAATTCGTATCAAATTGAGAAGATTGATAAAAGACATGCCTTAGAAAAAAATTAGAAAAATTCATAAATAAAAATGATGAAAGATACTCAAATAGAGACAGAGGAATTAAGATAAGAGTCTACCATGCCACTGTATAATGAAATTAAAGGTCAGCTAAAAGTTGTTTGAAAACAAACTTTAGTTTATCCGATTACTCTATGACAAAAACCAGTAGACAATTGGCAACTCCAAGGTTATGAAGAGTTTGGATGGCATCCCATAGAAAAGCCAGATTTTTAAAAAGAGTTTGTAATTCACCCCTCTTGAAGCAGATATTAAATTTTTGGATGGTTCAAAATTGAGAAATCCCACAAGACTGGAAAGATAAGACAAAATCAATATTAGAAGCTGGTCCTCGGTTACAATGGCAATCATGGTGGGAGGAAGAAGCTAAGGAGATAAAACAGAGAAATGGGGCTAGAGATATCAATATTTCTCAAAATCAGTTGCTAGGTGAGGGTGGATATGCTGAGGTATGAAATAAAACCTTACTTTTTAAATCAATTTACAAAAATCTATACCAATATGTGGTGGATATAAACATACATATATCCATATATCTGTGGGATTGAGATATATATATGCCCAAAACAAGAGCCATGGCTTTTTGTCTTGCATGTTCATCCCTCCACTGTGAGACTCTCCTAGAGAGAACCATTTTGGTGAACACTTTAAGGTTCCTGGTTCCAGCTGCTGCTCCCAGTTCCAGCGGGTGAGGTTGCAGTCATGTTCATTGAATTACTGGTTTGCTGTTTAACGGGTCAGCTGGAATCCTACCAACTATGCCAGTAGAATTGTTACAAGGAACTGAATCTGAAAAGGTCTACTTCTCCTGTTTCCGTTAACCTCTTTCCCCTCTTATCTATCGTAGGTGGGTTGGAAAGGAAGTATAAACATTACAGAACCCAAAATAAAATAGGTTTAAAAAAGTTTAAAGCCTACACCAATATAAAATATTTGGCTTATTGATACTCTTTAATTTAAGGTAGATTCAATAATAGACCCTTTTATCCTGTCCTTCCTATGTTCCCCCTTTTTACTTTTCATCCTAAGTTTGGGATCCAAGCAGTCCATAATGTGTGCTATAATTTCATTTTTACCAAGTTTTCTTCAGCTTCAGCTGATAATTTTCTTGAACTACTTAAGTCTTTATCACCTTGTAAGGTTTGAAATAAACTATTCAGCTCTTGAATAGTTAATCCAATTATGGACCTTAGCCAATTAATATCTCCTAACACTGAAAATCATTTAAGACTCAGTAATTGGTCTCTCTTGATTTGTACCGTCTGTGGTTGAATTTTCTGTAGACCTATCTTACATCTTAGATAATGAACAGAAACTCTTTTTTGTATTTTTCAGGAGCAATTTGTAATTCCCAACAAGGCAAAATTCTCTTTACTTCATCATACATTTTTTTCCTAAGGTATCTGCATCTGAATCTCCCAGTAAAATATCATCCATATAATCATATGTTATAGATTGAGAAAAATGTTTATAAATTATTTCCAATGGCTATTGTACAAAATATTGACATATGGTAGGACTGTTTGGCATTCCTTGTGGCAAGATCCCTTAATGATATCTCTTTATCAGACAACTATTATTACAAATAGGTACTGAGAAAACAAACCTTTCCCTAGCATGTTCATGCAAGGGGATGGGGGAAAAACAATCTTTTAAATCAATTACTATAATAGGCCATGCCTTAGGTAATAAAGAAGTATAAGGGATTCAAGGCTGTAAGGAACCCATAGGCTAAATGACTTTATTGCTCTCAGATCTGTTAACATTCTCCCCTTTTCAGATTTCTTTTTAATGACAAATATTAGGAGAAATTAAGGACTGGTGGATTCTGCTATGTGTTGAGCCTCCAGCTGTTCTTAGGCTAGCTTGTTCTAGTGCCTACAACTTTTCTTTTGTCATCGACTATTCTTCTATCCAATTAGGTTTGTCAGTTAACCATTTTAGCGGTAAGGAAGTTGGTGTTCCATCAGCAGTCACTCCCCGCCGCCCCCGTCCCCGTATAAAGCTTAAGATGATCATGAATTGCTGATCCTCCTGCCAGCACCTCCCAAGGGCCGAGATTACAAGCCCACACCACCATGCCCACTGGCAGTGCCTTGTGGATGGACTCCAGGGCTTCATATTTGTGAGTCAAGCGTTCTTCCCACTGACCCCATTTCCAGCCCAGCATGCGCTATTTCTAAGCTTCACAGTGCTCCAAGATAAGCATCACCATCGTCAGAACATGAGAACAGTAAGAAAGGCTCAAAGTGTTCAAAAGAAGTGGTCAAGTGTGCTTCTCCTCTTCGCAGCGGGGCTGATGGCCACCAACTACTGAAGCCAGAGGAGCAGAAGAGAAGGTGCAGAGCTTGGAAGAGAGTAAAAAGGATGAAAATCAAACACTCCGAGAGCCATGCCAGCAACTAGTTCAAATGTATTTGTTTGTTTATTTGTTTGTTTGGTTGTTTGATTGGTTGATTTTTTTTTGACACAGAGTTTCTCTGTGTAACAGCCCTGGCTGCCCTAGACTCAATTTGTAGACCAGGCTGGCCTTGAGCTCACAGAGGTCCACCTGCCTCTGCCTCCCAAGCACTGGAACTAAAGGTGTGCACCACCAAGCCTGGCCTAGTTCAACTTTAATCAGGGAGAACAAAGCTATCTAGCCCTTGGGGAGGGAGGGGGGGGGGTTCCAGGATAGGTGTATGTAATTGGCTGGAGCCAGGCACTTTAAGGATGCTTGTTTTACATTTGGCAGCATGCTCCTATCATATGAATGGCAACGCATTACCTAATTATCCTATAGGTGAAGGGAGAGGAGAGCTAGCTAGGAGCTGTGCCAAGGGCCACGTATTAAATGTGGTTAGGGGCAACTATGCCTAAGACACTCTCCAGATGGAGCTAGAGGCCAGGCCCTGCTGCAGAGAGGAGTTCTACACCTAACCAAGCTCAGAATTGCTATCTGGACAAGGAGGACGGCAACCTCAAACAGCAGGGTCCTTCCAACAGTCAAGGTCTTTGAGGCAGAACCTGTCTGAGTTACACTTCTGTTGCCGTAAACCCTGGTTGAAAGTAAATAAGCAAGGGGCAGGGGAGGGATATTATTTGGCTTACAATTCTATGATACCTAGTCATACCACATGCACAGTCAAGGTCAGAGAAACAAGCGCATCCTTGTTTGCTTCTGCTTGGTTACTCAGCTAGCTTTCTCTTCTCTCATACCGTTCAGGAATCTGGGGCCTGAAATGGTGCAACATGCAGCAGAGTAGATTTTTCCACACCAATTAGCAATCAAGACAATCTCCTCACAGACCAAGCTGATATAGATAATTAATTACTCACTGCAATTTTCTTCCTAGGTTATTCCTAGGTTGTGGCAAGTTGACAGAAATAACCAGCCTAGAACAAAATATAAGTTCCCAGCTTCCTGAATCCAAGTCTTTGCCCTATACTGTGTGTAAAATCTCCCTCGCCCCAAAGACAACAATGAACATTACAGTGAGAAAGTCAGTAAGGCTAGGAACACACACATGGCATATGTCCAAAGAAGAAAGAGCTATGCCCTTCTGTGGGTAGTTCATACTTTTTTGGCTCCAGTCAAGGAGACTTTCCATGCCATGTATGTGCCATGCAGACGTGTCCAACCTGCAACCCACAGGCTGTGTGAGTCCCAAGGATAGTGATAAATGTGACTTAACACAAAAGCATAAACTTACTGAAAACATGAGCTTTATTTGCAGGCTTTTAAAATATTAATCATATTTTTATTTATTTATTTTGTGTAGGTGTATATATGTGCATGGGTGTGCTATATGTATGTGATATATGCACATGCCTGTTTGCAGGTGTTCGTGTGTGTGTGTGTATGTGTGTGTGTGTGTGTACATTCAAAAGCCAGAGGATAATCTCAGGTGTCTTGCTGTATCATTATCTACCTTAGTTCTTCAACATAGGACCTCTGGAACAAGACAGGCAGCCAGAAACTACCAGTGATCCTCCTGGCTCCTCACCCCCAAAATGTTGGGCTATGGGAACACACCACACCACACACACACGCGCACACACACACACACACACACACACACACACACAAGCCATGTCTGGATTTTACATGAGTGTTGGGACCTGAATTCAGGTCTGAATGCAGCAACCCACTGAGCCATCTTTTTAGCCCTGTGGGTTTGCTTCTGTAACTTGTATGAGTCTTAAATGTGAACTGTATAGATGGCGACATCATATTGCAATGTCAAAAGGTGTTTCTGAAATATATGAAGACCAAAATAATTAGCACTAACATATCACTGATTGGCATGCATTCCTAGACTCATGAAACCTACAGAGGCCACTGTCAAGGCTCTGGATTTCAATATGGAGGGATTGGGGTAGTTCATACAAAAGAGAGTTCTGTCCAGCCATGTGTTGTGAGCACATCTCAGCTTCCTGATCCCATGTGTTCCTGGCTCCCACGGCCTGTGTTAGTCTCTTTTCTGTTGCTGTGACAAAATACCCTGACACAACTCAGCTTAGAGGAGAAAGGGTTTATTTTTGGACCACCATGCCAGACAGAAATGATCCATGATGACAGGGGAAGAGGAAAGAGAAGAACATGGAAGCAGGAGTATGAGGCTAGCCTGGCAGCCCAGGAGCAGTTTGAACAGGAAGTCAAGCCCTCAAAGCTTGCTGTCAGTGAACCCCTCCCTCCACGGAGACTCCACCTCCTGAAGGATTCACAGCCTTTCCAAAGAGTGCCACCAATTCAGCACGTTGAGCCTGTGCCGGCCATTTTACTTTCAAAGCATAGCCCTATCTTTAAGGTTCAAGAAAGGCGTCTTATGCTTATTCACACATGTGGAGGTGCACACCTCTCTCTGAACCTGGAGCTTGCCCTACCAATTCAGTTACTCTGTTGAGGCTGCTCTCCCTAGGGAGTCCCCCTGTGTCTTCCTCACACATGTGGGGACTACAGACAGGCTGCCTTACCATCCCATACATGCACAGCTTCTCAACCAGACTCTGGTCATTACCCTTGCATTCTCTCAAGCCCTCCCAAGTAAGTTACTCTGCCTCATTTTTGGAAAGAGTGTCTCTCACTGGACCTGGAACTCACTGACTTGGCTACACTTCTTGAATTTCAGGTGTATACCTCCATACACAACTTTTGGTGTGGGTGCTAAGGACTGCCTTCTGGTCCTCATGCCTGCACAACAAGCTCTTTTACCAACTGAGCCATCTCCCCAGTCCCTCCCTTGCTCTAATGTGGATTGAAGTCCACTGGCTGCTATAAACATTCTGAAGCTGTGAGGACGAGAGGAAAGCATATGGTCACATGTCCTTCTTGACCACAGCACAGCCTGCTGAAGAGGTAGCAAGGGAGTCCAGGAGAAGGCACATATTGCTGTGTTGTGGGAAGAATTAATAACCAGACCCCTTCCCACATTGTCAATGTCATATCACGCTGGCACCTAATCAACACTTTGGAGCATTAGCATTGTTTTAATCATTCTCCTATTGGAGAACAAATGTTGCATGTATAATTACACTGCTGCATTGTACTGTACAAATAACCATGTAATGACATCGTCAGAATTTCTTGGTTCTTCATGGTAATGCCAAGTATAATTACCATGTAATCTGCCGAGAGCAAACAAGGTTGTAATTATTCTGTAATCCAATCTAATTATGGGGCAACGGGATTGTTATTTGTGTTTAGGAGGAAAATATACTTGCAAAGAGCAGGAAAAGAAATACATTCTCCTTAGCTGAAGGAATGCAAAAAAAAAAAAAAAACGGGTGCATGAGGGCTGTGTTCAATGAGCTACCACTGACTTTGACAGGACAGACATACTTAGGAGATCAAGGGTTGGAGCCCTCTTTGGAGGATCAAGGATTTGGGCCATTTGTAGAAGGCCAAGAATGTGGGTCATCCTTGGAAAGTCAAACATTGAGGCCAGTTTTGGAAGGCCAAGGTTTGGGAGTATCAAATGTAGGGGTCATCCTTGGAAGGCCAAGGAATGGGAGTATCAAGTTTAGGGGTCATCCTTGGAAGGCCAAGGAATGGGAGCATCAAGTTTAGGGGTCATCCTTGGAAGGCCAAGGAATGGGAGCATCAAGTTTAGGGATCATCCTTGGAAGGCCAAGGAATGGGAGCATCAAGTTTAGGGGTCATCCTTGGAAGGCCAAGGAATGAGACCGTTATCGTTAGTGTTTATTCTAGGTTCACAGGGTAAATAACGCAAGGACAAATCAGAGGAGTAAGAAGGAAAGTATGGGTGGATGGGGCCTCTGGAGAGATTGAGGGAAAGGAAAATATACCTCTGGTAACACCTGTACTGTGCCTCTGATATAGGCCTAAACAAAACAAAACAAAACAAAAACCACATCACTGTGGATACACTTCCAGTCAGTTCAGTTTAATTCATCAACCATATTGTTTTCCTCACTCTAGGCCTTTTCTAATGGATGCAAGATTGATACAAGATTGAGTCTAACTTGACAGAAACAAGGAAGACAGAAGACTGAATTGACAGAAAGGTGGAAGGTATCAGGAAGTGCTGAGTGGAGGTGTGTGAAGAACTGTTAGCTTCCTAGGGCTTCCATAACAATGCGGTGGCCTGGAACAAGGGAAATACATTGTCATGCTTCTGGAAGCTAGAAGTCCTGATGAGATTGAGACTGTAACAGAATCACAGTCCCCAGAAGCTTCTAGTAAAAAAAAAAAAAAAAAAAAAAAATCCTTCCAGCTTCTTGCCACTTCTACACTTGTCTTAGCCTCTGGGCTTCGGAGCCCAGTTTCTGTCTCTGTCTCCAGGACACATTGTGAGTGTATCACTTCATACGGCATTCTTTTATTTCAAAAAAATTATAATTCTTATTTAGTATTACTGTATGTATATGTGCACAGTGTGAATTTGGTGTGTGCATGGCATGGTGGTCAGAAGTGGAGGAAAGAGGACAACTTTGTGGAGTCATTTCTCGCCACCGTTACGTGGTTTCTGAGGATTGGTCACCAGGTTTGCATAGGAAGAACCTTTACCCATGATCCATCCTATTCACCCTTTTTAAAATAAAAGGTTTAACATAAACTTCAATCAATATAGCAATTCTATACCAGCCTTAGCCACCTCGGATTAAGAGCTTGCTATACTCCAGTATAAAATCAATAATTAACTGCAAATTCTATTGAGTATATATTTAGATACCTTGGGCATTAGGACATCAACATTTTCCAATCAGTTTCACAAAACGTGGGCTGTCCCCAGGCTCACTGTGAAGGCAAGAATGACCTTTGACCCTGATTCTCCTGCCTTCGCTGCATGTGTGCTTGGATGACAAATGTGCACCAAATGTCTAGCTTATAAAGCACTGAAGGTCAAACCAGGGCTTTGTGTGTGCTAGGCAAACCCTCCAGCTGCTGAGCCATACCCCCAAGCCAGGACACCAAGCAGCCTATTTGAGAGGCACTGTAGTTCACACCTTGAACAATGGCTCACACTCCAAAAGCCTGTGTATTGACCCGTTGGTCACCAGCTGGAGGCGCTGTTTGAAGGCAGAAGAACCTTTAGAAGGCAGGATTTAGTGGGAGAAAGGTCACCAGCAGCGTATCTTTAGGGAGAATAGTCTTTAGGGAGAAAATTGGGACCCTACTCTGTTTCTTTCCTCACTGTGCTGCCTCAGACTCGAAGCAACAGAAGTGAGAAACCATGGGCTGACATCTCCAATGCCATAAGACCAAGTAGACACCCTTCTTTCCAAATTCATTACCTTGTTATAATAACATAAAGCTGACTTGCGTAAGGGTGTGTAGTTCAACCTGTAACAGGAGCCTTTTGTTAACACATGGATTTGGCACCCGGCTATTAAGCATCTCTTAAATATCTTACATGCGTCATTTACCTACCTCTTCTTTTATATGTGTGTGTTTATGTGTGTGCATATGCATGTATGTGGAAACAGGAGGTCAATATCAAGTGTCTTTCCTTTGGTATCCTCTATTCTGTTGTGTGAGATAGTTACTCTCACTTGCCAGGGACTCAGATTAGTGTGGGTTAGCTGGCCAAACAGCTCCCAGCATCTCCCAAGTCTCCCAAGTCCTAGGGATCTTCCAACTTTGCTTTTATTTACTTTTGACATGGGTTCTAGTAATCTGAACTTGGGTCTTAATGCTTACATGGCAAACACTTACCAAATGAGCCATGTCCCAGGACTCCTCTTTTATTTTTGTAAAAATAAATATTCTGGGGATGGAGAGCTAGATCAGTGGTTAAGAGCATTGGCTGTTCTTCTAAAGTACCAAAGTTCAAATTCCAGCATCTACATGACAGCTCACAACTGTCTGTAACTCTCAGGGGCTCTAACACTCTCTTTTGGACTCAGCAGACACCAGGTACACACATGGAAAGCAAACATCTAAGCAACACATCATCATCATAATAATAATAATAAATTTTTAAATCCTTAAAATAAACCTATTTTTAATTTCAATTTTAAAATATTTATTTATTTAATGTGTTGGTGTTTTGCCTATATGTATGTTTGCGTACCGTGTGCATGCCTGGTGCTCATGGAGTCCAGAAGATGACATTAAATCCTTGGGATTACAGACAGTTGTGGATTGTCATATAGGTGCAAAAATTGAACACAGGTCCTCTAGAAGAACAAGCAGTGCTCCTAACTGCTGATCCATCTGTTCAGCCCCAACCCCTTCTTTACTTAATTGAACATTTATTCTATGTACCACACTCATGCTCTCCCTTAAGTCTTTAGGAATTCTGCCCAGTAGGGATGGTTATTCTTATTTTGCATCCGAGGAGGCTGAGACTAAGGTTGATTAACTCAGGCTCCAGCTGAGACCCAAGACCAGGGAGTCAAATGCCAAGGCCTGCACTGTAAGCTTCATAGGGAGCCTTGCTAAGCACTGTACTGAGAGGTCCACAGATAGAAATCAGAAGGGTTGAAAGTCCAGATCATGAGAAAAGTTCAAGAGGACAGCACTGCACTGTATACGAAGAGTTATCTAACAGACTTTCTCCCACAGCTGATGGGAGCTAGGAATGGGCGCAGAGACCCACAGCCAGATATTATGTAGAGAGGTCTCCATTGGGTCCCTCTCCTCCCCTCGGAGATTGCACAGAAAAGGGAGAAGGAAGACTGTAGGAGTCAGAGCGGGTAGAGGATACGAGGAGGACGTGGCCCACTGAAGCAACTAAGCAGAGCTCACATGGGCTCACACAGACTGAAGTGGCAAACACGGGACCTGCATGGATCCGTACCAAGGCATCAATCTACATCTTACTGCTGTTAGCTTGGTGGTTTTGGTGAGACTCCTAACTGCGGGGACAGGTGTATCTCTGACTCTTTTGCCAACTCTTGGGACTCTTTCTCTCTTATGGCATTGCCTTGTCCAGCCTCAACATGAGGGCTTTGCCTTTTCTTACTGTATCTAGTTTTGTCCTGTTTGGATGTAGTTATTTTTGGAAGCCTGCTCTTTTCATAAAAGGAAACAGAGGGGGAGTGGATCTGGGGGAGAGGGGAAGTGGAAAGGAAATAGGAGGAGTGAAGGAAGGGGAAACTGTGGCTGGGGTGCACTATGTAAAAGAAGAATCTACTTTTTAAAGATGTTTTTTAAATTTATGTATTTATTTATCTTTCTCTCATATATTATATCCTGACGGCAGTTTCCTGTCTCTCGTCTCCTTCCAATCCCTGCTCCACCCCACCTCCCCTCTCCCAAGACCCACTCCTCTTCCATCTCCCTTCAGAAAAGAGCAGGGATTCCAGGGAGATCGCCTAAATGTGGCAGAAGTTATGATAAGAGGTCCTAGCTCAGACTCATACAGGCTCCCTGATTGTTACTTCAGTCTCTGTGAGCCCCTATGAGAAGTTGGAAAAGACTCTACTTTCAAATTAAAAAACAAAAGGAGTTCTCTGAAACTGGGCATCCAGGAAGCAAGCAGAAACTGAGAAAGAGAAAGAACAGTTAAGAGTTAGGAAAGAACAGGGGACAGGTATAATTTCATCATAAGGAGCCTATCAGATCACACCAAAGGTTTCCAAGTTAACCTAGACCATTTGTTGAGATCTTTATGAACAGTGAAAGAAAGATCACATTTCAACTTGCAAGCTACAGTCCATTATTGAAGGACGTCAGGGTAGGAACTTGAGGCAGAAACCATGGAAGAACACTGCTTGCTGGCTCACTCATAGGCTTATGTCTAGGTAGGTCTTTGTTTGTTTGTTTGTTTTTGTTTCTTGAGACAGGGTTTCTCTGTGTGGCCTTGGCTGTCCTAGACTCACTTTGTAGACCAGGTTGGCCTCAAACTCACAGTGATCTGTCTGCCTCTGCCTCCTGAGTTCTGGGATTTAAAGGCATGTGCCACCACGTCCGGCAGGTGTTTTATATAACCCAAGACCACACGCCCAGGAAATGGCACTGCCCACAATGGGCAGGGCCTTTCTACGTCGATTCACACCCACTACAATCCCTCACAGGCATGCCCTCAGTGCCTCTGATGTGAGAAATCCTTCAGTTGAGGAGTCTCAGATGACTGCAGGCTGTATCAAGTTGATGGTTAAATCTAACAAGGGCATCAGTCATGAGATCCTCCTGAAGACTTCATGGAAGAGAACCTCCGCTGGTCACAGTTCCTTTTTGTCTTCATTTCAGAATCTCCCTATGAGTCTCGTGGCCCCACAGACACCCCCTCGCCAGAAACTTGCTTTGGGAAGAAACTATAGTTAACCACTCTTAAACAGATTGTAAATTCTTTAGGGACTGTTTTGTTGGGTTCGTTGACCCTGGTGTTGGCTGGTTTCTAATCTAGAAATCAGATAATCCTTACTGCTCAGAAATTAATCCCCTGGAAAACAAGATGAAAAGTTATTTGGTGAGGCAATATTTAAAGACCAACAAACAGAGGCATGCTCTATGCCTCCCCCCACACCACCGCTTATGTAATTTTGTTTCTGGGAAAAGTTCAAACACCTGTTTGTGTGAATGATGTGGGGACTTTTATGGCTGATCTTGTGAGCTGATGCTTTTGATGAACAATGTAGGAGTGTTTAGACTTTAAGTCGGGAGGCACAGGGTGTGAGCACATGTATTTATCAAACACGGCACAAAAGGCAGATGGCTGCCTGTGGGGCAATGTCAGAGGGTGTGGTAAGGTTGAAAGAGATTGTCTAATAGGGAAATGTCAAGGGAAGGAGGGCAAAGGGCCCTTCACCAGAGCTCTCTGACAAAACTGATGTTAATGGTTAGCTAATACTACTTGGCACTAGTTTCAATTGGACTATTCTGCAAGACTTGATGAGACATCCATCCCTTAATCTTCTTGGTGATCACAACATGCTACAGTAAGAACTACCGTTTTGATAGAAAAGGAAATGAAGGCTCAGAGCAGTAGGATAGAGGCAATGGTTGTTCTAGCCATTGCTGTGGAAAAAAAAGCAGCTTAAGGGAGGAAGGGTCAACTTTGGCTCACAGTTGGAGGATGTAGTCCATTATTGTAGGGAAGGCATGGCTGCAGGAGTGTAAAGCAGTTAGTTACATTGTATATCCACAATCAAAAAGTAGTGACAAATGCCTGTGCTCAGCTTGCTTTCTTCTTTGTACTCAATTTAGGACCCCAACCCATTGGCTGTGTCCTACTTTGTTGCTGTAATAAAATACAAACCACAACCAATTTGGATTCATTTCACCTTATACTTCCAGCTAAGGCTGAGGAAAATCATGGCAGGAACCTAGAGGCAGGAACTGACACAGAGGTCACAGAAAGACTGTTTGTTAGCTTGCTTTCAGCTCAGCCTACTTTCTTTTCTTTTCTTCTTTTTTATTTCTTTTTTTTTTTTTTCAAACAAAAGAGCAACAAGGACGAAAATAAGGCAAGAAATAGATTTCCTAAGACAAAAATCACCCAAAGAAAATGCAGTGAACTTGAACAGCATTTCATGTTCTCTAGTAGGAAGAGAGAGAGAGAGAGAGAGAGAGAGACAGACAGACAGACAGACAGACAGACAGAGACACAGAGACACAGAGAGAGAGACACAGACACACAGAGAGAGACAGAGAGACAGAGATAGAGAGACAGACAGAGAGAGAGAGAGACAGAGACACAGACAGAGAAAGAGAGACAGAGACCTTACAAAAGGAAAAGAATATAGGGAGAAGAAAAGTGAGCTAGGAAAAAAGAAAAGGAAAAAACTAGCAATGAAAGCCTTATTAGAAACAAACAAGACCATTAACTAACAAGCAAAGGTGAAGTCAAATATATTGCAGGACACTTTAACATGGGTCATATGAAGACCAGATTTTTATATTGGTTTTGGACTTTGGTTTTGTTTTGTTTTGCTTTCCTTTCCATACTACTAAATTAACAGCCTAACCTCTCCTAGGAGCCTTATTCCTTTTTCCTAACACGCTACATTTTGTGTCCCATTGTTGTCTCTCTACCTTTTGATGTGTGTGTTGGGGGAAATCCTGGGATGAAAGCAATACTGGGTCTTCATCTACTATGTAAGATCTCTACCACATTTATGCTCCAAGCTCAAAAATACTGTTTGAGGTGCCTGGGGAGATGGTTCAGTGGATAAAGCTCTCACTGACCACTTGTGAGGATCTGTGTCTGTACGCCCAGCACCTACATAGAAAGGCCACAGGGGCCTGAGGTTGGGAGGAAAGACAGAGGATCCCTGGAGCAAGCTGCTAGTTAGACTAGCTGACTCTGTGGGCTCTGGGTTTAGGGAGAGACCATTTCTCATCAAAATAAGATACAGAATGATGGTGGAAGTTACACAACATGAACCTCTAGCTACCACATGTACCTTCATATTGTGGGTGCATATGCATCAGCACTTGTGCCTCCATACATGTGAGCATGTATCACACACACATACACACACACACACGAGAGAGAGAGAGAGAGAGAGAGAGAGAGAGAGAGAGATTACTCTTTTAAATAGTACTAAAAACTGAATCTCAACAATCACATCATACCATATATAAAAATCTATGTAAAATGAATAAAACACCTCAGTGTACAAAAGCTGGTAGAAGTAAGCATAGGGGGAGTCCGTGTACCTTGTGCAGGGGAGGAGTTCTTCAGTATAATCCCCAGAATATAAACTAGAAGAAGTAAACAAACTGAAAATCAAACTTGTACATTTTTGGTTTTCAAAAGAAGCTGCTATCACAAATGAAGAGGCAACCCAACAAATGGAGAAAAAAAAGTGTGCAAATGTATGTTACAGAAATTTATATCTAGACTATATAAAGAACTATTGCAACTCTATGTTAAGTGCTGTTTGAAAAATGGGTAAAATATTTGAACATAAACTTTAGTGCAGAAAACACATAGAGCCACGCATGGTAACATTGTATCTGACAGGTGGGAGTTGGAAGCAAGGATAATCTTTTCTTAAATTGAAAATAGATGCTCTTTTCATACAATACATCTGAACAACAATTTCCCCTCCTTCCACTCCTCCTAGCTTCTTCCCCTGCCTCCATGCCCATCTCCCCAAGACCCACTCGCCTATGCTTTCAGGGCCTGGCCTACACCAAGTGCTCTACATATACACTTTAGCTGTTAACTTGGAGTTTTGTGGGACTCCAAACTGTTGGGTTGCCTTGTTGGTGACAGCATGATGGCTTTTGCCTTGTCTTATTGCATCTTGTTTTGTTGTGTTTAGTTGTTGTATCTTGAAATTCAGCCTACTTTCTTATATAACCCAAGACCACCTGCCATGCATAGCATCTCTCACAGTAGGTTGAGCTCTTCCACATCAGTCATTAATCAAAAAGATTCCTCGCAGACGGACCCAAAGGTCAACATGATAGAGGCAATTCTTCAATTGGACTTCCTTCCTCCCAGGCAACTCTAGGTTGTATCAAGTTGACCAACCTGAAGTAACCAGCACAGTTGACCTTTGTCAACTTGACACACAAATGCAACCATAACCTTTCCTGTCCTGTTGAGCCCTAAGATCTCATATCAATGTCACAATATAAAACCAAGCATTACTTTAAAAGTCCCACAGTTAAAAAAAAAAATCCAAGGGCTTGTAACTATGAATACTCTAAAATAAAACAACAAGTTAAGTACTTTCTTATTTCAAGATGGAAAGATAAAGGCATAGGAACAATCAAATTAAAGCAAAAACCCGAAGCCAATAATGGATACTTGCACCTGCACACACACCCATCACCCACAAATAAGCATGCACACACATGAAATAAGCATGCACACACATGTACTTATGCAACCACACACACACCACACACATGCATACCACATACACAAACATAAGACTGGGAAAGAAAGCAAATCCTTAAAGCTCTACAGTGGGTCTGTACACATTTTTCACTCTCAACCTCTTTTGACCTTAAAAAACAAGAAAAAGATAAAAACCTTCTCTGTGAACCTGGGTGCAGGTGTGTGAAGTAGGCATGCAAATCAAACATTTACTGATAATAAACTCTAAGGAATTTTATTTTAAAACAATTCTTTGATATGCATATCATTTTAACATTTATTAAGGACAAAAAGCAAATTTGCAGATTAATGAAATGGGTGTGTTTGAATATTTTTAGGTAAAAAATTAGAGGGATGAATATTTGATGCTGCAGGCTAGATAGAATCTTCAGTGTTTGTCCGGGTTAGTCATTGATTTGATTTGACATTGAAAACACTGCTTCATAAAGTACATAATAAAATAGGCAGAAGGACCATTTTAGAAATTATTAGAAATTCTGTTCTACTCTTAAATGAAAAGTCATTGCACAATTTCTAATGAAACTCTGGCTAGCAACTAAAACAGCAGTTTTGAAAGTTAAATCTTCTAACACAATTTAATCCAAAGATATACTAATTTGACACATGTTAAGAAGTAACAGTGGGAAAATACAAAGTTTCTTTGTTTTTCTGTGATTAAAAGAATTTTTTAATATTTTATTTTTTAAATGTATGTCTGAGCTACTGTTCCATTGCTATAAAGAGACACTGTAACCAAGACCATTATTGCAAGAGAAATCATCTAATTGGGTCTTGCTCATAGTTTCAAAGGTTTAGTGCATTATCATCATGGCAGGAAGCATGGCAGCCCACAGGCAGACATGGTGCTGGAGGAGCCAAGAGTTCTCCATACACATCTACAGGCAGCAGGAAGAGAGAGAAGAGAGAGAGACCTCAAAGCCCACCTCCAGTGATACACTTCCTCCAGTGAGGCACACCTGCTCCAACAAGGCCACACCTCCTAATCCCTCTCAGCCAGTGCCACTCCCTGACGACCAAACATTTAAATATAGGAGCCTATGGGACCATTCTTATCCAAGCCACCACAACTTACACATCTGTGTTTGTGTATACACACAATGAGTTCAGTGTCCGAGGAGGCCAGAAGACGGCGTCGTCCTACGAGTGCTCAACTTTCAGGTAGTTGTACGTCGTACAATGTGAGGGCAGAAGACTGAGCTATGGTCCTCTGCAAAAGCGGTAAACTTTAAACCCCTACCCAGATCTAGCCAATGGTCAGAAATTCTCCACAGTTGAGTGGAGAGTGGGATATGACTTTCTCACGTACTCTGGTGCCTCACATTTGACCATGTCCCCTGGAGAAGGAGACCTGGTGGCACTCAGAGGAAGGACAGCAGGCTACCAAGAAGAGACTTGATACCCTATGAGCATATACAGGGGGAGGTGATCCCCCTCAGGAACAGTCATAGGGGAGGGGAATAAGGGGAAAATGGGAGGGAGGGAAGAATGGGAGGACACAAGGGATGGGATAACCATTGAGATGTAACAAGAATAAATTAATAAAAAAAAAAAAGTGGTAAATGCTTTTAACCACCTCTCCATTCCCCCAAAAAGATCGCGTTTCTAAATAGACACGGAAATTTTTACATGTACACCAAAACACTGCATTTCGTAACAGAATAGCCTTGAATCCTAACTGAAGCATTTCAGACTGAATTTACACGAACACTGCAACACGCACACATTGTGTGTTCAGAACTGAGGCTGCAGAGAAGTTGTGAGATGCAACACGGGTGAGCACTGTCAGACACACGTGGCATCCTGTTATACAACCGATTTCCAATGAACCTTTGTTCCTTGCGTGTTCAGAGACCGTTTACTGTGCCCAGATTATTCCATGCTCCCCACAATCAGTTATACAACTCATTATGGGATGGAGAAACTGAGGCGTAGACAATGACCACAAGTTTTAAGTATCTGCTTATGTGTGTTTAGTGACGGTGAACACATTGCTTATGGGATAGTGTACAGTCTTAGAGTAGCTGTCGGTGTTGCACTGGGTCAAAGGTTATCTATGGACATATTCAAAGCCAGCTGGATATGATCTGAGTCTCCTTGCTGGGCATATGTTTTTAAAGAGATACCAAAAATCTTCCACATTGAAACTCAGCCCCTCCCGCCCCCCCCCCCCCCCACCTCTCTCTCTCTCTCTATCTATCTATCTATCTATCTATCTCTCCCTGCTATCCCCTGTTGAATTATGTGATTTTTCTCAGAAGTTTCTATTTGTGCAAACACTGTGTATGTGTGTGCACAGGAATTCATGTATTCTGTGTGCAGGTGCGTGCATGTACAAGTGCACCTGCAGGCTAAAGGTCAACCCCAAGTGTTGTTTCTTAGGAAGTGTCCACCTTTGAGTGTGTTTTTTTTTTAAACCAAGGTTTCCCTGTGTGACCTGGAGCTTACCAATCAGCTAGGCTGGCTGACAGCAAGCCCCAAGGATCCTACTCTCTCTACCTCATGGTGCCACCAGTCCTGTTTCATGTCATGCTCGGGATTGAACCTAGATCCTCATGCTTACAAGGCAAGCCTTTACCAACTGAGCTATCTCCCCAGTCCTTCCTGGCATACCCTTGTTCCACTTCTATAGTCTTATGTTTCCTATGCAGAAGGAGGGAACTTCAGAGTCTTCGTCCTATTCCTTGAAAACCATGACTTTCCTAACAGCAGCTTGCCCTGTGCCCTGTATGCACAAAGTTTAAAGTATTAGAGGTTCTTGACACTCTTTTTTTTTCTTTTTCTTTTTTTATTAATTTATTCTTGTTACATCTCAATGGTTATCCCAACCCTTGTATCCTCCCATTCTTCCCTCCCTCCCATTTTCCCCTTACTCCCCTCCCCTATGGCTGTGCCTGAGGGGTTCTTCCTCCCCCTGTATCTGCTCATAGGGTACCAAGTCTCTTCTTGGTAGCCTGCTTTCCCTCCTCTGAGTGCCACCAGGTCTCCCCCTCTAGGGGACGTGGTCAAATGTGAGGCACCAGAGACACTCTTGCACTCAGATCTAAACTCTCTACAGACAACAATGTTAGCACAAAGAGAAGAAGCGGTGAGGAGCAAGCAGGAGGCCACAGCTTGCTCCTGTATTGTCTTGATCTGCAGTGCCCTGCAGACCCTCCTGCTAAGATCGCTCTTTTGTTTTAGGATGGAGCTCTTCCCTTCTCTCACAGGGGATCCGAGAGGGAGAATGAAACAAACATTAATGGCAGGGTTGATAATCCTACAGCCATTGACTTGAAGAGGATTCTGAGCAAGGGGACCCTGCCTGCCTAATGCGATGTGTTGATGCACGCTTTTTCAGCAGGCTTTAATTGATGGCTTATTGACAGGGAGCAGGGGTGTAGGCTGAGAGTCTTCAGTGTGAGAGACTTCTGGGGAGAGATTTGCTCTGTACGTGGAATGTAAGGGCTTCTCCAAAGCTCTTATCTGATGTTGGGTCAGGTGTTAGTCAGACTCCTGTAGAGCACCAGATCCAATAGAACGAATGTACGTAATTTAATAGCTCGGCTCACAGGATGGGATCTACGTGGTCCCACATTGGCCATCTGCACACTAGAGAGGTTGAACACCCACTAACTGCTCAGTCTGCAAAGTGGAATGCCTTGGTAGTCCTAATGAGATGCTGAGGGTCTGAAAGATTCTAAGAGAGTTGCTTGTCTTCAGTCTGTATTAGAAGGCTGAGGAAGCTGGGTTCTGATGCAGCAGCAACAGAGAGCTAGGTCAGTTTATCAGTAACAAGTCAAGGCAGGCAAGCAGCATTGTGTTTTCCTTGGACTTCTTTATATGTAAGCAGGCACTTGGGAATTTGCTCTCTCAGGAGGAGGGGGTATTCCCACCCCCCCCCACCCCCACTTCATCCTTCCTGCAAATGGCCTCAGGGTTCCTCTCAGAGCTGTATCTTAGTTGATTCCAGACTCAGTCAAGGACACAATCAAAATTAACCATCATAAATCAGGACCAATAAAACCAGCTCTGAATGATATCCCAAGCCACAGCCTTTCTCCTGCTTGCTTGCTCTAGTCCTTCTGAGGCCAAGTATCTTCACACTCCTCTAAAGTCACTGATAGGCCTGTGGCCCACACTACTGTACAGCCCAAGCAGTGGCTCTCATCCCTTTATACCATCAACTCCTCCGTCATTGGTAGGACCAGAAGGAAACTTCAATAAGAAGAATCCCAGCGCTTCTTGTCCCTGCATTAAATATACGTGGCACCCTGTCACCTCCTCTGCTTTTTTTTTTTTATCTCTTCACTTTCATCCCTGTACACTCAGTTCTGTCTAGGGCCGGGGGTATGTGTGGCAGTGTGTAGGATTAAAACCTTCCCACGTGTGCATGTTGACTTCCAGAAGCAAAAATAATGAAATCCCTGACCCTTCACCTCCCATCTCCCATCTCCACTTCATTGTTCTGAGGAGGGTTGGAGCAGTGAGCTTTCCCTGCTGTGTAATTTAAAACTGAGTTCACACGTTAGCTGTGTTCTGCTGTTCAGGGTGTTTCGGCGGCACGCACTACAGTTCCTCATCTAGGGCTCAGAGAGAGGCCATGCACGCAGAATGTCTGTGAGGCACTGCGTTAGTGGCTGCCTGGAGGCTGGGTGGTTGCAGATGGAAGTGTTTAGGTGCAAAGCGAAGACTCCAAGCCAAGGCGCTGCAGAAAAAAAGTGGGTGAACGTAAACAAAACTGTGGCATAGAATTCCTTCTTTGGACGCTCGGTTTTTTGGAGTCAAAGGCACTATTTGATGCACACAGTGGTAGCGCTAATGAATCTATTCAATCTAATCTTCATAATCATGGCATCTCCAAGGTAGAAAATTAATTGGATGAAGTTAAATATCCCCTTTTCATGTCAACAAAATTGGTTTTTCCAGGGATTAAAGGATTAACGTGGTGTTAAGTCCCTAAAGAGGTTAAAATACTTTATTATTCATTACAAAACACAAAGATAGGGCTGTTACTTTTCTTCATCTGCCAGTGTCACTCATCTCATTAGACTGAATCACTGAGGAGAGCTGTTGAGGACGATTTCAGGAGCTCTCCATGCCCTTCAAAATGCATGTCTTCTCCAGTTGCTCTTCTGGGGGGGAAAGTAGCCTGCCCTGTGTTGCGGTGAAGCCTTTTTCAGCCTATTCACAGATCCAGATAACCAGCAGGTGGGGAAGAGCCTCCAATGAAGCCACAGAGGCTGGCAAGTGTGGCTCTTCACATGGACATGGACACTCTTTCTGCTTTTGAACAAAAAGGCCTAATTCTTGCTCATGCACTGATATGGTATTGTCCTTTTGGGCTAGAGAATGCTGGGCTCGGTCAGATGACCATGGCAGCAGTTCCTTTTCAAATTCAAGAGTGGCATGTGAAAAATGAGGATTTTCAGCCCCTTCTTCATGCTGTACATAATTCTGAGTTGGAAATCTTCTCATCTGTGTGTGTCTGTGTGTGTGTGTGTGTGTGTGTGTGTATTGGGGTGTGGACGTGTGGGTATGAGTGTGTGGGTGTGTGAATGTGTGGGTGTGTGAGTGTGTGTGTGTGTTGGGGTGTGGATGTGTGGGTGTGAGTGTGTGAATGTGTGTGTGTGTGTGTGTGTATTGGGGTGTGGATGTGTGGGTGTGTGAGTGTGTGTGTGTGTATTGGGGTGTGGATGTGTGGGTGTGTGAGTGTGTGGGTGTGTGTTGGGGTGTGGATGTGTGGGTATGAGTGTGTGGGTGTGTGAATGTGTGGGTGTGTGAGTGTGTGTGTGTGTTGGGGTGTGGATGTGTGGGTGTGTGAGTGTGTGTGTATTGGGGTGTGGATGTGTGGGTGTGAGTGTGTGGGTGTGTGTTGGGGTGTGGATGTGTGGGTGTGAGTGTGTGGGTGTGTGAATGTGTGGGTGTGTGAGTGTGAGTGTGTGTGTGTGTTGGGGTGTGGATGTGTGGGTGTGTGAGTGTGTGCTGTGGATGTGTGGATGTGAGTTTGTGCATGTGCGGGCGTGTGGATTGTGGGGTGGGAGTGGGTGCCGGCACCCATATGTACACAGGTACATCAAGACATTTCCAAGTCAGGGGTTAACCTTGGGTGTTTTCCCTAGGAGCTTGACTGTTGAATCTGCACCTTAGTTTTTGAGACAGGGTCTCTCACTAGGACTTAGAGCTTGCCAGTTAGTAGGCTGGCTGCTCAGCAAGTCCCAGGGGTCCTCTTATTTTTGCCTCTGTGTTGGCATCGCAGGTATGAGCCACTACATCCAGCTTTTACACATGGGGTCTGGGCACTGAACTCAGGCAGGTCTTCATGTTTGCAAAGCAAGCACTTTCCCTACCGAGCCATATCCTTAGCATACCACACTCACATTCTTTCATTCAATGTCAACTTTTTTATATCTAAAGGTGACCTAGCAGCATTTCTATGATATAAACCAACAAAAAATGACAAATGTCCCTGGATCCTTGGTGTCTTAGCCTAGAGGTTCCCTTACTCTTTGTGACCTTTGTGACCAATAAATGCTGAGAGTCAGATCCTAGACTGAGACCAGAGGACATGACCAAGGTTAGTGGTTCACACCATGACCATCCATGACTCTAACTTTCCAAACCCAGTTCTGAGCTCTCTGGACACATGTTCTCCAGGCTCAGCAGGCCACATGTCTCCATCCTCCTTTAAAGGCCATCCTGGTCCTCTTCAGGAACTATAAAGAGAAAGCTATTCATTCTGACACTATTGGGACAATGTTGAAAAACTCTGTGCTCAGGAAAACATGAGTGGTGGAACCAAGCTTCTAATATAAAGGCCAAATATAAAGCACTAGGAATTCTGGACAGACCAGGAGGTGGCATTTGTCGATGGAGATGTTCATTCTAGAAGAAACACACATACAGGAAAATGTAGACATAATGAAGATGTTCCGCCTAGAAGAAACATACACGGGGGAGTAAGGAGGGCTGCCTGGGAGACAAGACAAGCTAGATTTCTTCAAGAGTAACTGACATGTCTTCTCGTCCATTTTATTCAGAGTTCTCTAGGGAAACAGAGCCTATACAATAAGTGTATGCTTAAAGAGTATGTACTAATTAGACTGACTTACATGGTAAGATCTGTGTAGTCCAACAATGGCTGTCTCACAGCAGAGAGGCCAAGAACTCAGTAGTTGATCAGTCCATGAGGCAGGATGCCTCAGAAGTCCCATGCTGTCATTGGAGGACATGCGACAAGCCATATTAGAAACAGTGACATTTCCCTTCTTCCATGTCCTTCCATCAGATCCAGACCAGAAGGTGTCATCCACAGTAGGTTGGGCTTTCTCATATCATTCAACATAGTCAAGACCACTCCCCTACAGACATGCCCAGAGGCCAACCCAATCTAGATAAGTCTTCATTGAGATCCTCCCAGACACCATTCTAGGTCATACGAAGTTCATCGTTTAAGAACTAACCACTTCACAATTTTCCCATCCCACAAGCCTTTCCCAGCTGCTCAGGCCTGTGACCTGCACCTCCTCTGCCTTCTGAAAGGAGGTCTGCGGGCTCAGGGGAGCTTGGTTCTGAGGTGGGAGTCCGCGCTGTATTCGGAGTGTGATGAGAGCCTTGCAGGTTTCTAGAACAGGAATCCGCAAGACAAGAGTTGCACGTTGAGAAGCCTGTACCAAGCGGGGAGCGGCGCACTGGCATAGATGCAGCAGATACCGGAGCAGTTGAAGGGCACAGAAAGACACAGTGGGTGGCACCTGGAGCACAAAGAGCCTGGACTACACAGGGCAAGAGGGAAAACAGCAAAGCTGAGATGGCATTTCCACCTATCGTTATGGTGTGGTTTTTGGTAGGCAAAATGAGCAGGCAGTGTGTACTAAGATTTATTTCTTGGGATTATACATAAAATATATACTGTCCGCAAAGCAAGAATGGTAATTCTAAGAGAGGAAAGAAGCCTCACTTCCAGATCCTTCCTAGAGAAAGCATCACTGGAGAGGTGGGGGAATCCAGCCAGGCATTATTTCTCAAATGGCCTTAGGGACAGGGGTGCTCACCTTGACCATTCATGAGTCCACGTGGTCATCAAGGCTGATGGTGCATCCCCAAGGATTTGTTATAAACTTGGGACAAATTCTAGGGGTCTTTCCAACTATGCGCCCTAACACATTATACTCAGCTAAGATGCTAACTTGGTAATGAGGTCATGAGGAAGATGCCAACTTGATAATTGGGTCACTAATTGGCCAGACACCCCCTCCACACACACACACACACATGCACGCACACACACACACACACATGAAGAACCAGCAGTTTGTAGTGGACACCAAGGGCCTCAACAGTGGAGCTGGAAGCATCACGCTACTTGAGCTCCCAGGATATGCTAAGGCTAAGGAAATGAGATACTCATCCAAAGTGTGTGTGTGTGTGTGTGTGTGTGTGTGTGTGTATGCGTGCGTGCATGTGCATATGCGCACATGTATTCATATATGTGCTACTTCACATGTTTGCACATGTAAGTCAAAGGACAAAAGCAGTTTGGGTACTCTTCTGAGGTACTCTTTATACTGTTTCTCTCACTGTTTTGAGAGCTCTTTGGCTATGCTAAGCTGGCTGGCCACTGAGTCCTAGGGATCTTCCTGAGTCCGCCTCTCCTGTCACTAGACTTGTGAAGTTGTGTCACCATGCCTAGCTTTTTTTAAGTGAGTACTGGGGATCAGACTCAGATCATTGTGCTTGCAAAGCAAGCATTTTACCAACAACTGAGCCGTTTTTCCTCAGGAACCCATCTGAACTTCAACCTACCAGATCTTTCTCTTAAGATTTATTTAATTATTCAGTTGTGTGTGTATGAGTGTTGAGGCAGGGCATTGTGCACACGTGTGTAGGTCCCCCCGGATGCAAGAAGGTGATGGATTGAATTCCCTAGAGCTGGAGTTACAGGTGGTCGTGAGCTGCCTGACATGAGTTCTGGGGATCCAACTTGGATCCTCTGCGAGAGCAGCAAAAAATCTTGACTATCGAGCTATGTCTCCAGCCCTTAAACCACCATCTTCGCAGCCACATTGATGCCCCTTGCTTTGAAAAAAAAAAAAAAAAAAAAAAAAAAAAAAGGATGAAGGAAGGCAGAGAGCATTGAGTTTTCACCCTCTTCCCCTGGAACACAGCCCGTTCTGAGATGAGAAGACATATTTCAAAATGAAAAATCCATTCTAAGATGGAGAGTCACATTCTTTGGTCCAAGGCTTTCAGGAGAATACTGTATCTGGAAGACAGAGGTTGAGGGCCAACTATTTATTGCTCTACCTTGGGGGTTCCTCAGGCTCTCTCTCTTCAACATGAATGAACATGAGGCTAATGCAATTGGGCTTTATATTCTTACTGACCACAGAAAAGCCAGTGCTGGAGTTAGGCTTAATGTATGCCCTTGGCCTTCACAGAGAGTCCATAGGAGAAACATTGGAGGAGTGTTTCTTTGCCCTTGCAACTCCCAGGGAAGAAAGCTGCCCGCCATGTTTTCCAGGTTCCTAACAGAACAATAAGTCTTCTCTCCACGTGATGCTAGGACAAGTCTACCTCTTCAGCTTGCCTTTTTTTCTCTCTCTCTCTCTCTTTAGATATTCCAGACTGAATAAACTGTTGTGCATCCTTTTTGTTTGCACATAAGTTCCCAATATATACTCAGCATTGAATGTAACACTTAGTTTTAGTCACTGCTTACAACAGTGACATGTATCAGTATGTGGCACTTTTGTGCGTACTCTCCTCTCTCTCTCTCTCTCTCTCTCTCTCTCTCTCACACACACACACACACACACACACACACACACACACACAGAGAGAGTCTCTCTCACAATCTCTCTCTCTCAGTCTCTCACAATCTCTCTCTCACACACACACACACACACACACACACACACAGTCTCTCTCACAATCTCTCTCTTTCAGTCTCTCACAATCTCTCTCTCAGCTCTCTCTCTCTCACCTTCATATCTCTCTCTCTCTCTCTCACAACACACAAAACACACCACACTTCTTCACACTCTCTCTATCATCTATCACACACACACACACACACACACACACACACACACACAGTCTGTATAGACGTAAGTATGAGTGAGCTTGTGAAGGCTAGAGTACACCTCAGGTGTCATTCCTCAAACACCATCCACCTTTTAACTTCAATTTTCTTTTCAAGACAGGGTCTCTTACTTACCTAGAGTTCACCCAGTAAGCTAGGCTAGCTGGCAAGGGGACCCCAGGAAACTGCCTGTCTCTCTGCTTCCCCAATGCGAGGCTTACAAGCATGTGTTATCACATCCTATTGCTTTCCTATGACTCTGAAGATTTAACTTGGGTCTTCATGATTGTAAGACAAATACTTTGTTGACTGAAAATATTCCTCGCTTTCTCAATTTTATCTTCATTTACCCAGGGGAACCAGCACAAATTGATGCACTAACCAAGGACATTGCAAGCAGAGAACCTAGACCCCCCCTGTTCAGGTGTGGTCCATGGACAGCTCATTCTCCACATGGTGAAGGGGAGGAGAGAGCGGGGGACTGCCTCTGACAGGAACTCTGATGTCCCTGATTTGATCACTGCCCCTTGGAGAAGAGGCCCTGTGGGAACACAGAGGGAGGGTGATGCAGGCTATCCAGATGAGACCTGATAGGCTGTGGTCAGGCAGTGGGGGAGAAGGACCCCCTACCAGTAAAAGATCTAAGGGAGGAGAATAGGGTGGAAGGAGGTCTCTCACACAGTCTCTCTCTCTTTCACAATCGAAGATAAGAATGAAAGGATTACAATCGAGATATAATGTAAATAATAATAATAATAATAATAATAATGATAATAATAATAACTCATCTCATATAAATCCAGTTTTGTTGATTTCTCCTCCACTTAGCTAAGTGGAAAATAATAGGTTGATGGATTTTAAGTAGAGAAGACATAGATCATACGTAGGTAGAGGTAGGTAGCTTTTGGTGAACATATGTTGGAGTGGGTGGTAAATAGATTGACCTGTTTCATAGTTTATACGTGCAGTTATCCACAACTGGAACCAACAATGCAGAATCTGCTCTGCTATTGACCCATTCAATTTTCCATTCAATCCAATTTTTAACCAAAATAAATAGAATTTCAATAACCAAAAAGCCAGTGTCTCCGGGATTCAGTTCATGTTTTATTCACACAGAGAGTGGCTACCACCCTGCTGTATACTGGGTGCTCACAAAATGTCTGAGGCAGGTTGAATTTAATCACACTAGAGACATGCCTGCCAGGTACAATACAGAATACCCAGAGTCTACTAGACCCTTGGGGAGGTGTAACTCACAGACATGAAGAGATAGAAATAGCCATATAATCAATACAGCCTTCCTAGGCAGCTCAGGATGATCTCCCTGGGCCCTGCTTATCCTTGCTGTGGGCCTTTCTCGTGTCTGTGCACAGCAACCACTTGCTTCTCGTTGCTTCAACTAACCCTCTCCAGCCTGGAAGCCTTAAATCAAGTCTCCTCACCATAAAACTTGTTCCCAGTTCTGGCTAACCCACACTGATATCCCTCTGCTCACTACCCACGGCACACAAAGCTCCTCTGGGGTGTCCTACAGCCTGTAGCTTCCCCCACCCCAAGACTGGAGGAACAAACGCATGATCTCAGCTCTCCCCGAGAAGACTCCCTTCCCACTGCTGCATAATCTGAATCAGAAAGCATGAGGATACTGGGATGAAACTGCCTGAGGTCAGATCCCCACTGCACCGCCGAGCTCATGTTACACGCTGATCAAGTTTAATACCAAGAGGAAAACCATTAAGAGATATGGATGGATCAATGGACATATAAGAAGGTAGAGAGGTGGATAATTAGACAGAGAGAATGGATAGATACGCGAATGCATATATATGTGCATATATATGCACAGATATATACACATATACATAGACAGAGTAGAAAGGATAGACTTATAGGTAGTGAGACATTCATCTACATACATACATACATACATACACATACAGATATGCATGTGTAGATAGGATGGATAGACAGATGTGTGTGTGTGTGTGTGTGTGTGTGTATATATATACATGACTCACCAATAAAGATGCCAATTTGTAAGTTTACGTATATACAGGAGCTTTTGTAGGACTTTGTCCCTAGACAGTGGTGAGGGTTAACCCTTATATAAGGCACTTTGTGTCTAATTCTAGAGCTGATGTCGGCTGGACAGGCAGCTCAGGAAGGAAGAAAGAGCCATGAACCCTCTGGGATTCACACGCAAGAACTTACTAGAGCCTGAGAGGCTGTGCTAAAGTGAGGTCAGCTTTTGCTGCCTCCGAGGCTGGTGATGTGGATGCCCTGCCAAAGGTGGAGTTTTATTACAGACTCCCTGGCTGGAGTCAGGAGATGAAATGATTCAGGCGGGAAAGTGCTTGCCTTGCAAGCATCAGATACCTGAAGTCAGTTTCCAGGAGTCACATTTTGAAAAGAGCCAAGGGATGACTTTTGAAGAGTCATGATTAGAATTACAGCTTCATGGAGGGAGAGGCAGATGGATCGCTACTTGGCAAGTTCGAGTCCAGTGAAAAACATTGTCTGAACAGAGAAGTGAGGGAACAGCAGCTGAGAAAGGATCACACACATATGCAGGTGGGCATATGCACACACACACCACAACTACGCCATAGAAGAGGCTAAGAGACCCTACTCCCTACTTACTTGGAGTCAATAGTCTCAGGACAAATCAAGGGAAGATGAGTCAGGCCCACCTGCTGCCTGACAGTGATGAACTGATCCCACAGAGCAGTGACCACGTGTACAAGCGAGATGGAATGCCACTACTTGTGCCCATTCTCACTTCTCCTTGTAAACCTTACAAGAAAGAGTGGATTTACCCCCCTTTGCTTGCAGAATTTGATTAGTCTAGCCAACCTGACACATTTCAAAGCCACTACAACCACGCATGGTTTTTGTGTCTTGGACAAGTGGCTTTTCAGAGACTCAATTCTCCCGTGTCTGAAATAGAAATAACGCAGCAAAACCTGGTCATGAAAATTAAATAGGGTTTTAACTTACCACATTCCTAGCACTCAACTGTGTTGACTGTGCTCAATAAATGTTAGCTATTGAGATTAATCTGGCTTCCTTTCTTATTCTTCTAGCTCAGCTGGAAGCCTTAAAACCCATCTCTTCGGGCAGGTGGGGCAGATAGCTCAGTCTGTTGCAAGCATGAAAACCTCAGTTCATTAAAAAGGTGAGGGGAGAGGCAGGAGTTGTGACAGGCTCCTGCAATCTCAGCGTTCTGGGAAGGTAGAAATAGGTAGAATGCTGGGGCTGATTGGCTACCCAGGCTGGCCAAATCATCAGTCTCTGGGATCAGCTGGAGATCCTGTTTCAAAAAATCAGTTATACCAATACGCTCAGGAAACAATCTCATACTTGACCTCTGGTCTCTACATATATACACATACAAGCACATATATGAACATGCATATCCTGCCTCCCCCCCCCAAAAATCTATCCCTTCATCCAGGTCAATTACCTTTAACTGAGTCATGAATTCTACCTAGTAGCCCTGCCCCCATTCCATGCCTACCAGTATGCACTAGTGTAGAGTGCTCACTTTCTGGCTAGCACAAAGCTTAACTTCTGTCTTGTTCCTCCAACCTTACATGACCTTGCCCCTAAACAACCACAGTGACACATAGGAAGCAAATGGAGGGCAAATGTAGCATGCCGTGCCTTAGTTTACAACTGGCTCCCCTGCTGCTACCAAGGCCAAATTCCAAGATCCTCATATCCTATGCTCTGGCCCTGGACCCGATGCACAAAAATAGATCAGTCCTGGTCCTTGACTCAGGCTGCATTCCAGGCACTTGCCTATGTATGGCACCATCCTGTTTTTATTTACTGTGTGTGTACCCAAGCGAAGGCAAAGGTCAGACTCGAGTGTCATCCTTTAGGCACTATCTACTTTGCTTTTTGAGGCAGGGTCTCTCTCACTGGATTGGAACTCAACAAGTAGGGGAAGCTGGCTGGCCACTGAGGTACAGGGTCTGCCTGGCCCTGCCTCCCCAGAACTGGGATTGGCAGTGCGTGCCACCAGACTCACTTCTTTTGTTTTTTTAAACATGGATTCTAAGAATGAAACTCAGATCCTCACACTGCAAGGCAAGCAGTTTTACAGATCAAGTCATTTATCTTCTCAGCCCCTTCTAAGAGACTTTTCTCAACCGTCCTTACCACTTTAGATCCCTGATGAAGTATTCAAACAGGAAAGATGCAATTCCTAAGATTTGCTTCAAATATCACTCAGGCAGAGAAGAAGTGGGTGAGGACATTGATGAGTCAAATAGGTGTGTCATTGCAGAAAGCATGACGAGGATGCAGAGATGCACAGTGTGGCTTCTTTTTATGTGAAGTTTAAGTTTGTGTGTGGGGGACTGATCATGTGGGTGAAAGAGATGCATGCACCTATGTATGGAAGTCATAAGTCTGCTTCAGGGGCTTTCCACCTCGCTATTTGAGGCACAGTCTCTTGTTGAATCTGGGGTTCACTAATTCACTAGGCTTTCCAGTGAGCACTTGGATCCTCCTGTCTCCATGTCCCAAGCACCCATGGGAGCTACACGTGGGAGACCCTCCCCAGAATGAAGCTGGCAGACAGCTCTGGCCAGAAACATCACACACAGCCAGGCGTGATGGTACATACCCTTGATCCCAGCACTCAGGGAGGCAGAGGCAGGAGGATTGCTGTGAGTTCAAGGTCATCAAGTCCAGGATAGCCAAGGCTACACAGAGAAACCCTGTCTTGAGAAAACAAAACAAGACAAAAACAAAAATAGGAAAGAAAAAAGAAAAGAAGGAAAATCATATGCGCGCGCGCACACACACACACATCCTTCTCATTTTCATTGCTCGTTGTAGGAAAGAGGGGTACATGAAGAGCCTACACAGCCTTACAGCTCCTCTTGTGACTTTATTATGTTTGAGTTTCACTGTTAATGCAAGTGTATCCTAGGTCCTACGGGTCCTCCCGGCGAACTAACGTGAGAGTGGCTTAGAACCCCCAGACATGATAGCAAACATTTACAAATGTGATTTGTACAATAACTCTATGTTTCTGGTTGAAAATTGAGGAAGATGGCAAGCCGGCGCTTTTACATGATGTTGAGCCTGGTGTCTCCATTGGAACAACTCTGGCCAGTTTGTCATTGATGGCTCCTCTCCACTGTCACAGTTAGACCCTTGAGCAAAAGGAAAAATCTTGCTGGGTGTTGCAGAAACATGGTTCCTAGCCAGGTCTGGATGTAACACGGTTCTCACCATAGCTATGCAGGAGACAACTGCAAGTTCAAGGCCTTTCTGGGCTACAGAGAAAGCTCAAAAGCAAGCCTGAGAGGCTTGGCCAGGTGTTACCTCAAACTAAGTGAAAGAGAGGGTTGGCGAGGTAGTTCACTGGTAAAGTACTTGTTTAACATGTGTGATTAAAGAAGGAACAACGAAGGAAGGAAAAAGGAGGGAGGAAGGAAGAGAAGAAAAGGAAAGAAAAAGAGAGGGAGAAAGAGAAGAAAAAGGAAAAGAAGGGAGTTATGGAGAGAGGCGAGAGAGGGAGGAAGACGGGGTGTGGAGGGAAGACAGAGGAAGAGAGAGATGTGTGTGGGAGACCATGTTCAACAAGAAAATTTGATTCAGTTTGCACCAAAGTTTCCTTGAGGCCCTTTAAGTCCAAAATGTTCAACAGATATTTACAAAGATCTGAGTTTCTTCAGGGCTTTTGCTAGTTATCAGCAACAGTGACACCATTAACTTGTTTCTACCAAGGTTTCTTTGTCTGGTCCCTAATCTTGAGGATGCAAACCTGTAGAGTTTAGAACTGCCATTTCTCAAATTCTTCATTCTGTGCTTATTGAGCACCAGGCAGCAACAAATTTCTAGACAGTAGGTGCAAGGACAAATATGTCAGAGTCCCTACTTTCATGGCTTTACAGTTTTATCAGCAAAGACAGCTGCCAAATCAACAAATGGCCGGGGTGGGGCGGGGTACATGGGTACTACTAAGTGTAGAGTGAAATCAAACCAAGGGGAAAAACTCAAGGGAGTTGAGTCTCCATGTGTAGGAAAGCCTTCCCTTAGCAGCTAACATTCAGCCTGAATGAGGTCACTTAGAACTGGGCAAAGGCTCAGAGGAATGGTTTCCGGGATGGGAGAGCATGCTGCCAATGTGCTGGGCCACCACCAGTGAGCCAGTGAGTAAGAGCTGAAAGAGGCCAGCAGCAGGCATGGGACAAGAGCCCTGGGACCATGAGGGATACTTTGGATGTGATTCAGGGCCAGATGGGAAAACACTGGAGAATTCTGGGCAGAAGGCAGGGGTGGAGCTAGACAGGCTCCAGGATGAATATGACGTTGCCCGTGAGATCCGCCCACTTTCCCCAGGGAATTGTAAACAAACCCCAACCCTTCCTTACAGGCTCCAACAACCAACCAACGAAGCTCTGTCCCACCAAAGCCCAACTTGGGGACACAAATTACTTTACTGGACTTGCTTACAGAATATGGATGAGAGGTTACTTATGGGGCACAAGTGAGCCCAGGGCAGCTGTGCTACCAGAAATCTCGCCCGGTGTGCCTAGCTGTAAAAATGGAGTTCCTCTTCCACTTGAGTTAACTCTTGGCCCTCTATGCACTCTTACACCTCTGGAGACCACAGTGCCGTGTACAGTTAGGGCAACATCATTTACAAGGAACCAGGGAATGCAGGAAGAAGTAGCTAGAACCTCAGATGACTCTCGGCTCCTATGAGGAAACATCAGCAAATCTAACAGGCATGATCTCGCGTGTTTTCCTCAAGAAGTCACAGAGGCTCTGCTGAAGATGATGACCATTGTGGTAATAAGTAGCAGAGTCAGAGTTCAATACCTGGGATCCCAGGGTCCACCCCTCTTCAGAGGCACAGCATGGACACCTCCCTCTCCCATCAGTGGTCTCTTCATGGCACATTTACTTCTTTTTGCCCAAGAGGCCCACTCCCAAAATACCATGATGCAAAAATCTCCCAAGCTGAGAATGGACATCTTTTTGGCCAACCTCAAGAATGGATGGATGCTCCTTAACAAGCAGCCACAGCTAGGACCGAGGAGAGTGCTCAGTTGATAAAGTGCTCGCTGCACAATCATGTGGACCCGAGTTTGATACGGAGCACCCAGGTGAAAAGCCAGTGGTGGTCATTTGCAATCCTGGTGGCTTGCTGTTCAACTAGTGCAGGCAAATCACTGGGCTCTAGTTTGCTGAGGGGTTCTGTCTTGAAAAACAAGGTAGAGAGAAATGAAAGGAGACAGCCAGTATTGACCTGGGCACACACACCACACACAAATTAGCAATAAAAGCATATGTACCACATGGATCTACCATGGGCATGAGAATGTAGCTTTGTCAACCAAATTATTTAACAACCACCCATATGCCTGCGTTCAAAATAACCCCCAAAGAAAGCCTTATTAAGGGGAAAAATCATCTTGTAATACAAATCAGAATTTTTTTCCGTTTTGCCAAAATAAAAATAGCATCTGTGAATTAATAAAAATATTTTTAAAAAATAGCATCTCTGTACATAGATTTTTTTAAAAAGTAATTCATACTTCATTTGTTTATTGGCAACACCACTGCAAAATATAAAGCCACAATTAAGATCTGTAAATTACAAATGGCACAATAATGTTTACAAATGGTTAATTCACCATGATCACAGAGAGACATCTACAGCACTAAACATCATTGGCTCATGGAATCTGGAGCTTATACAACCATATGTATTTTCAGTTCTCATCTTTCTGTCATATTAAAACACTCCCCCAGGGACTATGGGGTAGGTTTCTTTCTTTCTTTCTTTCTTTTTTTTTTTTTTTTTTTTTTTTTTTTTTTTTTTTTTTTTTTTTTTTTTTTTTTTGGTCCTATATATGAGTTTTATTTGACCAAACAAAACCAGCCCAGGATTCCCTAGAGGATTCCCACAGGAAGCAAATGTAGGTGTGTTCTGAGCGCGCCAATGATCAAAGAGAGAAGGAAACTCTTGTGCCAGCGACTCTGTTGATTATTCAGGGAAGGATGATCCAATTTGTGGATTAGCTGGGCCTCTTGGCCTTTTCTGATTTCACTGATCATTAGCCCATGCCCCCCTCGGGCCAGGAAGATAAAAGGAGCCCCGGCAAAGCGGTCCACTGGCTTCTTGGCCGGTGCGGTAAAGGGGCAGGACTGGAGGCAGTCATTTGCAATGGGGGAAAATGAGGTTTGGGAATTATCTGGCTTTCAGTGGTTAGCTTTTCCATAGCTCCCCAGACCCCCGCCTGAGTCCCTCACAGTGAGTAACAGACAGCTTGCCTCAGAGACGTGGCCTCCACAGGCAGCCTATGGACGTCAAATGGGATCGGTCAAATACTAAGAGGTGGGTAGAGGTGGGCAGCTGCTCTCAAAGGCCAAGTAAGCATGGGAGTACCACACTCCAGTGGCCAGGGTGTGAGAGCAAGTGTGAGGGAGCAACTCGAGGGCCATGCTGCACCTGGGAGCAGATGTGCCTGCCTTAAACCCTGGAAGGGAGAAACCATTTGTTAACACAGAACTTTCTGGAATCGCAAAAAACTGCAAAGGAAGAGGATGCGCTGGAGGAAAAGAAGAAGAAACAGGAGATGAGATACAGTGGAGGGGGCAGAGGAAATGGAGGTGAACCTGGACTATAACCCTAATGAGTTTTGGGTCCTTTGAGTAATTCCTCAGTGACCTCTTGTGGATCAAGAGGTATGCCCCACCCTACACTGACACCATGCCATCGGGGAAAAGGGTCACCAAACCTCAGTGGAAGCAGAAGTGGGTCTTCACGGGCAAGACTTGCCCTTCAGCCACTTGGGTGTGTCCATCTCAGAGCCTCTCTTTCTTGTAAGAATAACCAAGGCAACAGGAGTATGACAGCCCGAGACAAGGAACTGAGATTGGTATAGACCTGTCCTTGGTAAAGAACCCAATGGGGTCTGGGTCCACAGAGTGCTCTGGGGATGGATGGAGTCAGGAGGGACCCATGAGGCCATGACGTATGCGCAGGACTGGCACTCCATCCCTGGTAGCTTCTCCAGCACCTCCTCATTGTTTCAGTGTTCTCCACAGTAGAAAACCAGGGCACCCCTTGACTTGTTCCGGACTTTCCTAGCCTCATATATAACAAACCCTGATCTAAGGCCTGTGGAGGTACAGAGCCCGGATGCCGCTACGCACCATGATTAGTTCAAGAATTTGCACAGGATTTGAAGAAAGCCAATGAGCACCATCCCAGACCTTCAGAACACCCATGTGGAGAAGCCACCTGGAGGAAGAGGCTCAAAGAGTGCTCCCCAGGCCCCAGATGCTCGAAGGGATGAGCGTTTAGACAGCTTCCATTTCAGAGTCACCCTGCCCCTCACTGTCTGAACTCCTCCTACCAAAGTCCAACTTAGCAAACTTTCTTTTTTGGGTTTACTTAATGACCATGGGTAAAAAGTTGCTTTGTAGATGCATAAGTGACCCCCAAACAGTTACAACACTATGAAGTGATGGGCCGTGGCCTCATGGAATCTCAATGAGTTAGCCTCTTTCAGTCAATCTTCTACCTCCTATGTACTCCAAAATTACCCAGGATCACTTGCAGTTGGGGGAGGTCAAGGGGATCAATGACTGGAATTCCAGGGGAGGTCTTGGGACCCTTCCCACTTCCATCTACTAGGGAGTTTCAGTAGCTCTGTTTCTGTTACCACAGACCCATACCACCATCTTTTTCTACACAGTTGCCATGGCCCCCTAAGTAAGGTGATCTCTATTCCAAGATGGCAGCAAGGTAATAATTTTATCCCCAGAGGAAAAACTCATACTGTAAAGTGGGGTGACAACCTCCATGAGGTTGTGGTGATTCAAAGGGAATTTAAGGTGAGGGATTGACATGTAGAGATCTTCGATAGACAGAAATGATTATTACAGTTGTACATGAGAGGATAAACTCCCTGGATTATGCATTTTCTTTGACAATCCCGTGGATCAAGCGAGAGTGGACTGGATGATGCTTTCAAAATATTAATAAAGTTCAGTGCAAACAAAGTTGTTAAGAACCAGACTAAAGGCTGAAGTGATGGCTCAGTGCTTAAGAGCACATACTGCTCCTGCAGAGGATCCGAGTTCAGTTCCCTGTGCCCTTGTCTGGCAGATCATCACCACCCATAACTCCCTCCCCGGAGATCAAGCTCCTCCGTATTGTGTGGGGACCTGCACTCACATGCACTCAGATACATACACATAACTAAAAGTAATGAAAGTATAAAACAAAAAAATAAGAGCCAGATTAGAATTATGCTACCAGGTGTAAATAGCAACTCGGTTGGTTGAGTCAAAGGAGACATGGAGTGTAAGAAGCCGAGGTCGTTTCTGACCACGTCCCCTGGATGGGGAGGCCTGGTGGCACTCAGAGGAAGGATAGCAAGTTACGAGGGAGAGACTCAATATTCTAAGAGCATATATAGGGGGAGGAGGTCTCCCTCAATTACAGACATACGGGAAGGGAGAAGGGGAGAAGTGGGAGGGAGGGATGATTGGGAGGAAACAGGGGAAGGGCTAACAATCGAGATGTAATATGAAAAAATTAATAAAAAATGTAAAAAAAAAAAAAAAAAAAGAAGCCAGGGTCTGGGGAGCAGTCTCCAAGCCTGAGGACCTGAGTCAGATCTGGAGACCTAGTGTGAGAAAGCTAGGTATGCTGATGTACATTTTAATCCTAATGAACAGTAGATTCGCTGGCAGTCACTGGCTAGCCAGTCTTGCCTACTCGGTGAGTTCCAAGCCAATGAGATATCCTGCCCCCGTAAACTACAGTGAAGGATGTCTGAGAATCCTCACAAGTACACACACTCATGCATACCTGCACACCCCAACTTCATCCATGCACAAAACACACACACACACACACACACACACACACACACACACACGCACACACACAAGCAGGGGCCTTGTTGAAGAAATCCAAAGAAAGACATGCCAACGACACACTCATCTACAGCAAGGAGTGACTTTGGAGGTGATCCAGCTCATGTTTTGGAGGGGACAGTAGGCCAGCAAGATCCCCATAGTGGGGTCCAACAGCCAAGAGATGGAGCCAGGAAGAGAAAGCTGGACCCACATTTCCAGGCCAGCCACTCTTTGTCAGTCTACATCTCTCTGGTCTATATTTGGTGTACAATGACCTAGGTATGTGCCCTTCAAAACACTGGTGAATGTGTGAATCTTTAGGGCCTTAGTCAGTATTCTGTTGCTGTGAAAAGACACCATGACCATGGCAACACTCCTAAAAGAAGCATTTCAGAGGGTCTTGACTATAGTTTCAGAGGTTTAATCCATTATCCTTATATCAGGGAGTGTGGCAGTGCACAAGGCAGACATGGCAGCTGAGAGTTCTACACCCAGCTCCAAAGGGCAGCAGGAAGATAGAGAGAGACACTGGGCCTGACTTAAGCTTTCGAAAGCCCAAAGCCCATCCCCAGTGACACACTTCCTCCAACAAGGCCACACCTCCTAATTCCTGTCACGTAGCCAGTCCCTAACAAACAAGCTGTCCAAAATATGAGCCTGTGATAGCTAATCATCCCAGTGGCCAACTTGATGAGGTCTGTTGGGCATGCCTGTGAGGTTATCTCCATCAGGCTAATTGATGTAAGAAGAAGACCCACCAACTGTGGGGGGCACCATTCCCTAGCAGGGTTCCTGAGCTGTGTGAACAGAGAAAGGGAAGTGAAGAGTTGCTTACATTTATTGCTCTCTGTTTCCCTGATTGTGGGCATGATGGGACCACTGGCTGCTTCCAGCTCCTGCTGTTCTGATGTGATGGGTTGGGAGCCAGAATAAACCTTTTCTCCATAAGTCACTTTAGTTAAAGAATTTTATTATAGCCACAGAAAAAAGGAAAACAAGACATTGTCAGTCTTTTCTGTGTGTGCCCCGGGCTAAGGTGCAACCACCCTCATCATATCTCATTCCTACCATAGCCACAGCCCTAGGATGTCAGAATGCAGGTCTTCTGTTGGGTGACACTATTTCTAGAAAGACATGTGCAGACATCTCCTCAGCCAAGATCCAGAACCCAGCACAGACCAAAGAAAAGATGATATCATCAAGGTCCAGCTTGGTGAACCAAGCAGCTTGTTAGCTTTTCTAGAGTATGAGTGAGAGGTGGCTTATGGGAGCACAGATGACTCGAAGGCAGCTGCATCCCTGGAAGGACACCCCAACATTGATGACTACTCAGCAAAGTGGAGCCCTGGAGCTCTCTGCATGAGCTAGAGCTACAAGCAACTGGACGTCAGGTGGCTCTCCCAGGCACGCAGCTGGCCTCTGTCTCCTCATCAGCCCTCCCTGCTTATGTAAGCTTGGGGAGGGGAGTGTCTTGTGCATCCAATCACTTTCAGAGGCTTCCTTGAGACTCTTGAGTTGCTTATTTCTTGTGTCTTAGCAAGCCTCCTTTAGCACACCCTGGGTCTTACTGAATTATAGAGAAAACTGCTACACAAGAGCTTTCCAACCCCATGTGTTGCCCTTGAAAATATGCCTAGGTCTGTCACCTCAGGGTTCCATAGCTCAGCTCTCTCCTCTTTGATTTCTACCTCAGCTCCTATTGTCTACTCTACCTCCAGAGCCTCTTCATTTCTTATTAAAACCCTTGGCCTCTTAGGCCAAAGCTTCTCCCTCCATGAAGTGGCCATGACCGTGGCCTGTTTGGTGGACATGCTTCTTTGTCAGAACCCCTTCCCATAAGCCCAGAACATGCATCCACACACTGCTGGTATGAAATTCTTGTTTCTCATAGGCCCTTCCAGAAAGGCATCCCCTGTGCATGGGAACCTCATCGTCCGCACTCCTCTATGCCGCCAACACAAAGCATTTTGTCACACATGCCCTATACGCTACAGTACAATTCCATATCCTAGATGCTCAGTAGTCATATTGATTAAACAAAAGGGATAACTCTATCATCCCTCACTAGGTAGACCAGGACAGCTCTTCCCCACCCAGCCTTTGGGCTCCTCCTGTCTTCATCTCCCAACCTACCTTGGGGGTGCTGGGGTTACAAGTTTGTCCCATCATAACTAGCTTTTGGTTTTTTAAAATGTGACTCCAGGCATCTGAACTCAGATCCTCAAGATTGCAAAGCAGGTGCTCTACCCATTGAGCCATCTCCATATATAGACAAATGTGCTCTGTTTTTTAAGCAATCTGTGTACAGAGACCTGGGAGATGCTTTTTTGGAAGAGAAAGACCCTATAACCCCTTAGTTTGGAATTCATTGTCAGCCCAAGGGAGAGAAAGAGAGAGTATGAAGCAAAGGAAGAGGGAGGGAGGAGAGAGAGAGAGAGAGAGAGAGAGAGAGAGAGAGAGAGAGAGAGAGTCTCCCCAACTAGAAAGGAAACAGCTGTGATGACAGATGTTGGTGATGCATATTATTCCAAGGCAGTTAGCATTTCAGTTTCCCAAGTAGTTTCCCCCTCCCCAATCATCTCCCTCCCTCCCTTCTCCCTCCCCCTTCTCTTCAACCTTCCTCCTCCTCCTCCTCCTCCTCCTCCTCCTCCTCCTCCTCCTCCTAGTTTGCCAGATGGATTAGAGGCTGGAAAATAAAGCACCCTCTTTGCATTGCCTTGTTTCCCCTCTCTACTCCACCAATGTCTAAGCCAGGTCATCCACCCACCACACAAGCATCCTTGGTTCCCTCAGAACACAGAGAACCTGAGGCCAAAGGCTTTCATCTTCATCCTCATCCTCAGGACCGTTTGTTCGTTGTGGTCCTATGGGAAATCATATTCAAGGTCAATGTCTCGCAAAGACTTGTAAACTTCTGAGCCCACCCAAGACTTTATCTGAATACCAAAAGGGGTGCCTTTGTTCCCTCTAAACTTATTTTGGGATGGATGAAAACAAACTAATGAAATCACACCTTCAGGGTTTTTTCGTTGTTGTTGTTGCTGTTGTTTGTTGTTGTTTTGTTTTGTTTTTGCGGCGGAGGTGGGGTGGGGTCCGGGGAGTTGGAGAAATTGGAGGAAGACTCCTCATCTCATTTCTCAAATAAAGGGAGAGAAGAGTGCAGAAGGAGGGAAAGAGAGTCTGTCGGAGGTTCTCTAAAGTAGACCGTGCGGGAGAACAGGCCAGCCTGTGTTTCTGGGATTAAAAGTTGTCTGCCCAAACTGTAAGGGCCATGTATATGCAAGCAGTTAGGAGTTATTACAGGGCCCCAAATAGGAAACCATTCGCTTGATCTTTCTCTTCAATCCTATTAGGGGCCCCCTGGAGCTCGAGAGAGATACCAGCCTGTCATGTCCCGGTTGCTGTGACGACCCTGTCTTTATAGAACAAGAAAGGAAGACGGTAGTGATTGGCAGACCTTGCTTGCCCCCGTATGTACAACAAAGGGCGACAAAACGAAGGGGAAGTGAGGCCCTTCTGGGCTTCTTAACCCGACCCCACCTTCCACCTGGCCATCTCGCCCCCCCCCTCGCGCCCCCTCCCCCGCTTCTCCGGAAAGGACAGCACTACTGCCTGTGTACAGATGTCAAAAGATCATTAATCGTGAAGTTGGGGCGGGGGGGGGGGGGTCTAATTGCAAGAAATACATTTTTTAAAAGTCTGTCTTCCTTCAAGTTCGATTAGCTAAAGTAATGTGGTGGGGAGCTGAAGCAACGAAGGGGTGCCTAAGGCATTGCCCTGCGGGTGACTGCCACACAGGGCCCTGTTGGTCAAATGTTAGGGGAACCAGGAAGCTGGGGGCGGAGGTGGCCCGGCCTAAAAGTCTCACCATCTGGTGCCATAGTACAACTCGCCAGCCAGTCATAAATAACAGCCTGTCTTTTCATGTTTGCTCTCTGGCCTTCCGTCCTAGTCTCTCTAAAGAGGCTGCAAAAAAGACAAAATGGAGTTGGGGTTCAATTTCCCCTGCCTTCTGCGCGAAAAGGAGCAGGCGCATCCCCGGCGGGCACCAGGGGAGGAGGGGACCACGAAGCCTTCGGAGTGTCAGCTACAAAAGGCCACTGCGTTCTGGAGCCCAGCTTTCGCCTGCGAGCCACCCGTCCCCAAGAAGAGCCTTCGATTGTAAAAGTAAAACCGAATGAGCCTGGCACCGGTGGTGGCATTTTTGTCTGTCTCAGTCCCCTTCCCTAAAACCGGCGACAGGGCGGGGACGCGTCCCAGGCTATGGCTGCGTGGTGCAGGGGTGAGTGGTCCTCCAGGCCGTCCCTGAAACCCGGAGCTCGCGGAGCCTGGCTCACACTCTGTGCACACAATCGCCTCTTTTAGGTTTGCCACGCTCTCCGGCTCTGCGCACACACCTACTGCTGCCAAAACATTTCTCTATGGTCCCCCAAATAAAATCAAACCCGAGTAGTGGCCGAGGCCCGGAATTGCCCAGATAAAACACAAGGAACAGAAGTTAAGTCTGCTCGTTGGGAGGTCCTGGGTAATAAAGGCAAAGCCGGGTAATTTTTTTTTTTTTTTTTTTTTGCGGGGGTGGGGAGGAATCGAGAGAGGAAAAGGAAAGAAAAATGTTAAGGAAGAAAGTTTTGGTTTTTTTTTTTTTTTTTTTTGAGAAAGAAATGGTGAAATGGAAAATGAAGATCCTCTGTGCAGCGTATCTGAGAAGAAATGCCTTTTAACTTTGACATGTGCCTCACTTAATAATGAGCCCCGAGATCCTCCAGACCTCGTTCGGACTCACGCAGAGGGAAAGACTTCATAAATACGATAATTTTGTTACCCCCGGCTCTCCCTGCCAGACAAAGCGGGTGCCACGACGGGGACTTTTCCAGGTGAACCTAGAGACACGGTCTAAACTCCAGGGCACTCCATGAAAACCTCCAAGAAAAAGTTGTTGGCGAAAACTCACCCACTCTCCCAATAGACCCCCCAGTTTCCTTTCCAAACCCTGATCCTCGCTCTCAAATGAATTACAGTCCACTCTTCCTAGCCAAGTCCCTGGGCTCCACAGCAAGCCCCCAAGATTTTAAGAAATGAACCTGAGGTTCCGAATGGAAGACCTGGCGTGGGATTCTCCGTCTCCCTGGCTACTTCACTGCTCTTGGGTCTTTTCCCGCCAGGCGTGATAAAGCAAAATGTTTTAACTGCAACCTACAAGTTTGTTTTTTATTTCATTGTTGTTTTTTTTTTTTCTTTCTTTCTACACATTTTCTTTTCTTACAAGAAACACATCAAGAAAGACTAATTACAAGGCACGGCACGGAAGTTAAATGAAAATACATCCCATTAACCAACGCAGAAAACAAATTAATTTTTTTTTAAAGATAGATTTTAGTTAGGAACAAAAATACATTGTATTTAGTAACATTGCTAAAATTAAGTTTGATCTTCAGGCTGGACTGTGAGGACGAAGCCTGGGGTCACTTTCTTGCTTGGAATTTCTTTAGAAATTCTAATTTGAAAACATTTACATCTTCGTTGGTTGGTTTGTTTTCTTCACGAGAAGCTTCGGGGGTATTTATTATTATTATTATTATTATTATCATCATTTTGTTTTGCTTTTATTTTTTTAAACAGAACTGTTCTCTTTAAATCACTGCTTCCAGCTAGAATTTAAGAAATGGGGTTTTGTTTTTTTACACGGTGCTTTAGTTGCTAGGGTCTTTTACTGAAATAAAAAATAATAATTTTAAAAGTAAAAACTTTCTTTGTTCTTGATGAACATCCTGCCCCTAAAAATGTTCTTGCCTGTTGGGAAAGTGGCCACTGACACACACGTCTGACCAGCCACTTCGGGCAGAGCCTGATTTAGGGGCTTCCCTCACCGCCAAGGAGGCAGATTTTGTTATTCTGTTTAGCGCTAAATGGTGGTGACCGGGGAGGGGGGAGGGTGTCTTTCTTTTTGTGTCTGTGAGCTCGCTGTCTCATTCCTTGCTTTCTCTATCAACATTTAATTTTCCTTTGGAAAACACAGAAGGAAGTTCCGCAGCGTCTGGTCCTGGATGTTCTAAATCGATCCAAACACCTAAATAAAATAAAACACCTAAATAAAAGCAACGTGTGCCTGGTAACTTCTTCATTTTTTTATTTTATTTTTTTATTTTTTGTTAGAACGGTCAGCATAAGTCATTTCTGAATCTGGTGGTTCCTGAACACACGAAGCGGCTGCTTCTTAAGTTTCTTACACAAAAAGGTGGAAATTGTCCTCCGCAAATCTTTATCCTGCACTTCCTCAGCTCCTCTGGCCTCTCATCAGATGAGGCTCGCCATACAAATGCGGACGATTGCAACTTGAGAGTGATTTATTTTTTTTACAAAGACAAACCTTTTCAAGCAGTTCGTTTATATTTAAATAGAGAACGGGCTTGGGTGGGGTTTTTTGTTTGTTTGTTTGTTTGTTTTCTTTCTCTTCTTTCTGTTTTCCTAGACTCACTGGGCCGGGCGCACCGAAAGAAAGCTTCGCTCCTTCTTCGAGGTTTCAACGGTGAATTTGCGCCACCTTCTGGTAGATTGGAGGACAGAAACACCCGGACTGTTCCATAAAAGAATTCTTTTATTCACAGTTCCGGATCCTGTTGGTATCTGTAGGCGGAGCACCCCTCCCTCCGCTTCTCTGAGAACTCGTGGCAGATTCCCTGCAGCCTGGTTTTTATAAAGATGCTTTAAACTAAGAAGCTGGGGTGTTTTTTTTGTTTGTTTGTTTTGTTTGTTTGTTTGTTTGTTTTCCCTTTCTTTATCTCCTCTTTGGAAGAACTCTCTAAAACGAAAGCTGCATCCCTGCATGGTAGTTTACCGAATCGCCTGGTTGGGCTTCAGTAAATGATGCCCCTAGACCGGCTCCTGCCTGTCCCACATGCGCAAGGCACCGGGGAATGCTTGCAAACAAAATGGAGCCTATAACTGTACCAGCAGAGAAACAAACGCCTTCCTTTCTTGGGGTCATAAGATTCCCCCATTACCCACAATTAATCATGATGACATGCGGTATTCGGGGCTGTTTGGTGACTGCTGCTAGGTGCACATACATCTGGCTTTTCATAGGTTCCAATCCCTTCTCCAATAAGGATTTCACAACATGAAGCTTGTTGGTACCCTTGGTCCGCCCCCTGAGTCTGCCCTTTTCTCTCTAAAGTTAGTCATGCAAACGATGTGGTGGCTCAGAACTTTTAAGGCAGACAGAACTCTCTGAGGTCAATGCTAGCCTGGTCTACATAAGGAGTTCAGGCCAGCCAGGTCTATATAGTGAGATCTTGTCTCCAAAAGATCATCAACAAAAAAAAAACAAAAACAAAAACAAACAAACAAAAACCCCACGAAAGTTAGCAACGTGGAAAGAGGGACTCTTTTCTGAAGACATTTCTAAACTGATACTCAGACCCTCAAGCCAAGATCATTTTTAGAATTTAATGTGTAGGGCTGACTGAGTGTGTGTAGGCAGGCTGGTGGGGTGCTCACCTAGTCTGCAGTAAGTTCTAGATTCCATCTCCAGTACTGTGGTGGAGCACACCGGGGAGGCAGAAGCAGGAGAACCCGGAGTTCAAAGTTACTGTCATTTATATAGAGTCCCAGGCCATGCAGGGAATACATGAGATCAAGTGTCAACGTAGGGAAAAGTTCAACCAGAGCATACATAAGTGTATAATGCTACACCTCCCTTCCAGGAAGGCCTCTCATCTAAGGGGGGAATGAACTCTGCACTGCATTTTTAAGGACCATGTGAGAAAGTGGGAAATGGAGAAGGGGGAGGGTTGTGCTCAGTAAATAAAGCGCTGGGAGCTGCACAAGGTTAAGACACCACGGTTCATCCTGAGAATCCACATGTTCTTTGAAAAATGCCAGCCACAGCAGCATGCTTGTAATCTCAGGGCTGAGGAGGGGAGCGGGGGAGCTTGCTGGCGCTCTAGCCTAACTGCACTGGTAGATTTGAGGCCAGTGACAGACTCTGTCTCAAAAGGCAAAGTTGATGGCAACTGAGGACCCACATCCTCCAGCTCCCACATGTGTGCAGGCACATATACATGCACTTGCACACAAAGCTCCCACACTTGTGCACACACAGTCACACTTGAAAAAAAAGAGTGAAAAGCCAAGACCTTGCTGCAGTTTCAGTGGGGCTTTGATTTTTTTTTTTTTTTTTTTGCCTGCCAAGAGGTGCTCAAAGAGATGGGTACTCGATTGGGTCAAACAAGTGTGATCATTTGCTCCATTATTTGTCTTATGAGACGCGTCCATGCCTCGGTGCGTGCTAGATCTGTAAGGATAAAACAGTCCTTCAGACAGCCATGGGCAAGCTGCACAGCACAAGACATTATCCATACCTCACTTAGCAGGGGCCTCTCCAGGAGACTCACGCTGAAGGCATCTGTCCAGACAGGGCAGGTGGCTACTTGCATGACATCAAAACAACCCCAGCAAGAAAGACCAATAATTATTTTGTCATCGGCTTAATCTAAAAAAAAAAAAAAAAAACCTTTATTGCCAATGCAAGAAGGTTATGAAGAAAAGCTCAGATGAAGACTACTTGTTTTCTTGGTGAATATTCAAACCAAGGACTCAGAGCTGGAGAAGGCCCTGTGAAAAAGTGCTGGCTGGAAAGGAGACTCCACAAGGAAAGAACTTGTTGCCCAAGTATAAGGAAATTGAGTTCATATTGCCCCAGTGTAGGTAAAGCCACACACTGTAGCATGTATCTGAAACCCCAGCACTCCCATGGGGAGATAGGAGGTGGAAAGCGATTTCTCAGGAGGTCATGAGCAGGCTAGCCTAGTGTATGCAGCAGCGAGCAGCGGGAGACCTTGCCTCACACAACGTAGAAGAGGGTACACATCAAAAGTGTCCTCTGGCCTACACACATGAGCCACTGCACACATACACCTACACACAAACATGCACACACACACACACACACACACATATACGCACACATGTGAACAAAAAGGCAATGTTGGGTAGATTTCAAGTCATCAAATTAGGAGTGTGTGTGTGTGTGTGTGTGTGTGTGTGTGTGTGTGTGTGTGTGTGCACCAATAGTCCAGGAGCAAAACAGATAGGTTAGAAAGAAATTTGACAAAATATTTCCAGTCACTTACAAGAATAATGTGCTAAGAGTAGCCAAAATATATATGGGAAAGTAATAAATCCTGACCTACTTATTTGCTTCATAAAACCACAAGCGTAACAGGGTGACAAAACTATGAAAATAAGACCAAAATAAAAATGCACAAAGGATTCACAAAGACGTTTGTGTATTTATAAAAATTCAATAAAGTCAATTAATGGTACGAATAATGTACATTCGTCTTTTCAAGGAGTGTTTGGTTTGGTTTGATTTGATTTTTTTCATTATTTTGTGTTTTTCTTTTTTTACATTTGTTTATTTATTTGGGGGTAGCATGTAGCCCCGCATACATTTGGGAGGAGTTGGTTCTGCCTTATCATGTGAGCTCCAGGAACTGCACGCAGGTTGTCACACTTGGCAGCCAACACCTTTACCCACTGAGACGTCTCAATGGACTCTGCTTCCCGGATTCAGTAGAGAGAGTATGCTATGCAATTGTCAAAAAGAATACACGTCTTAATGAAAAACAAATGTCACGCTGATAGAGGTTTACATATAGAGATTAAATGTAGAAAGAGGAGTACAAGACACAAATTGACATCTTCTAGCAAAGAAAACACATACTTCAAGAAATATTAAAATGGGCATCCAGGGGTAGTGGAGTGGCTCCACTGACAGTGTATTAGCAGAGAACACTGCGGACCCGAATGTGGATTTCCAGAACTCACGGGAGGGGGTTGTTTGTTTGTTTGTTTTCCTAGTTTTGTTGTTTAAGCCAGGCATGATGGTGTGTGTTCCTGTCGTCTCAGATCTGGGGAGGCAGAGACTGTCAGATCACTAGCACTCACTGGCCAATCTAGTCAACTCAGGTTCAGGGAGACACGCTGTCTCAAACAATAAGATTGAGAGTGGCTAAGGAAAACTCATGACATCGACCTTTGACCTCCACCCATGTGTTGTGCATACACATGCACTCATACGCTAGTGCTCTCTACGTGTGTCTGAACACACACAAAAATGTATACACGTGTATATTCAACACAGACTAGCAGCAGCCAACTAGCACATGTTGGGGTTTTATCTCATATCTAATAACATGCACACACACTAGATGTTGTAAGTTGTTCAACAGACATGAACTTTTAGAAGTCCACTCATATCGAGTGTTGGAGAAGAGATGGGACTTAAGATCTTTAAACAAATCTTCCAGAAAGAAAGAAAGCATCACCATGGAAAATGGGTTGGCATTTAAATATCATCCAATGAGGCAACTCTAATCTACTTCATAGCTAAGAAAAAATGTTTTGCCTGTACATAAGTGAGCATTCAAAATAGTGGTAGGCGTGACAGTGGGGCCAGGGCTATGTACGGGAACATACATGTATGTAGGTTCCCATTTGTAGTGTACGGGAACAACTGAGCAAAGACTGGCCAGAGCATGATATTCTTCAATGGGGAAGATCCTGGAGGGAGATCACAGGTATTATAATCCTTGCCAGAAGGATGAAACATACAGGGCTTGGGAGAGTCTCCGTGGGTAAAATGTTTGCTGTACAAGCATAGGTCCAGAGTTTGAACCCCAGAATCTGTATAAAGCCAGGTCTGGTATCATGGGTCTGTAAATCTAGAACGACTATTGTGAGATGGGAGGCAGGGAACCCCAGAAAGCCATTAAGGCCAACTAGCATTGTATATGTAGAGGCACACACACACACACACACACACACACACACACACACACACACACCAGACACGCACACACACACACACACACCAGACACGCATGAACACACACACACACCAGACACGCATGCACACACACACACACCAGACACGCATGAACACACACACCCCAGACACGCATGCACACACACACACACACACACACCAGACACGCATGCACACACACACACACCAGACACGCATGAACACACACACCAGACACGCATGCACACAAACACACACACACACACCAGACACGCATGCACGCACACACACACACACCAGACACGCATGAACACACACACACACACCAGACACGCATGCACACACACACACCAGACACGCATGCACACAAACACACACACACCAGACACCCATGCACACACACACACCAGACACGCATGCACACACACACACACACACCAGACACGCATGCACACACACACACCAGACACGTATGCACACAAACACACACACACACCAGACACACATGCACACACACACAAACACACACACACCAGACACGCATGCACACACACACACACACCAGACACGCATGCACACAAACACACACACACCAGACATGCATGCACACACACACACGTGACCAATTAATTCATGGGAAATGTGTTCTAAGAAACTAGACTTCAGACAGCCATGAAAGAAGACAAGTTACTTGGTGGCATGTGGCATCTGCAGGACTATAGAGGAAAGGATTCCTCCAGCAGGCCAGCATTCATCCCCTGCACTGTTCTGGTTTTGGTCATGAATGCAGTGACAACAGCAGCAAACATCACATCTATTGAACCTTTATCACGAGCCACTTCCTGTCATGCTTTCCACATGCCAATACCCACAGCAACCCCCAGAAGCTAGCAACTAACCTGAGCCACAATATCCACGAGAGAAAATGTTTGACGTGAGTGGGGAAGCCCCCGAGAGTTCACATGGGCTGCACTAGCCGCCTTCTGCGGCTGTCACCCAGATACACAGAAGAGCTTGGCATCTGTCATGAATAGTGAATGTTTCCATACTTTGGACAGAGGGGTCTGAAAGTGTAAGATAAGGAAGCCCATAGCAGGCAATTCTATTTCTAGAGAAATATGAAAAGAAATGAGTAAGGATAGATGCCAAGTTTATCTGCAAGATATTCATTCTAGCACTATCTGAAATAAAGTTATGAAAACTCAGATGCTCACATGAAGAGTGGTGGTTGGATAAACTGCAGAGTGTCCATAAGATACAAGATCTGTCATCTCTTTCAATCTACTAAATTGTTCTTTAAACTTTTTTATTTTAAGATTAGATGATAGATAGATGGATAGATAGATAGATAGATAGATAGATAGATAGAGATAAAAGAAGATAAATCATGTACTGACTAATTTTACATCAACTTGGCACAAACTAGAGTCATTTTGAAAGAGGGCACCTCAATTAAGAAAACAACCCCACTAAATTGGCCTATTGACAAGTCTCTGGGGCTTTTTGTGCTTGGTGATTGATGTGGGAGCGTCCAGGTGACTGTGAGTGGTCCCACCCCGGTTGGTGGTCCTGAGCGGTATAAGGAATCAGGCTGAACAAGCCATGGGTGAAAAGGCAGCAATCACTGTTCTTTTGCTTCAGTTCCTGCCTCCAGGTTCCTGCTCTGATTTCCTGCTCTGATGTCTCTGGATGACAAACTACAGTCTATAAGATAAAATAAGTCCTTTGCTCCCCAAGTTGTTTTTTGACATGGTGTTTTATCACAGCAATAGAAACTGTAACAAAGATAGAAAGACAGACAGATAAATATGTATATGTGGGTGGGTGATGGATGGGTGGGTGGATGGTGGGTGGGTGGATGGATGGTGGGTGGGTGGGTGGGTGGATGGGTGGATGGATGGGTGGGTGGATGGGTGTGGGTGGTGGTGGATGGATGGGTGGGTGGGTGGATGGGTGGATGGATGGGTGGTGGATGGATGGTGGATGGGTGGGTGGATGGATGGTGGGTGGGTGGGTGGATGGATGGGTGGGTGGGGGGGGTGGGTGGGTGGATGGGTGGATGATGAGTGGGTGGATGGATGGGTGGATGGGTGGACGGATGGGTGGGTGGGTGGATGGGTGGATGGGTGGATGGATGGGTGAGTGGGTGGATGGGTGGGTGGATGGTGGGTGGTGGGTGGATGGGTGGGTGGTGTTGGATGGATGGGTGGTGGGTGGATGGTGGATGGATGGGTGGGTGATGGGTGGGTGGATGGGTGGGTGGATGGATGGGTGGGTGGGGTGGATGGGTGGATGGATGGGTGGGTGGATGGATGGATGGATGGATGGGTGGATGGATGGGTGGGTGGGTGGATGGGTGGATGGGTGGATGGATGGGTGGGTGGGTGGATGGGTGGGTGGGTGGGTGGATGGATGGGTGGGTGGGTGTGTGGGTGGATGGGTGGATGGATGGTGGGGATGTGGGTGGGTGGATGGATGGGTGGGGTGGATGGATGGGTGGATGGGTGGATGGATGGATGGATGGGTGGGTGGGTGGGTGGATGGATGGGTGGGTGGATGGATGGATGGATGGGTGGGTGGATGGATGGATGGGTGGATGGATGGGCGGGTGGGTGGATGGATGGGTGGGTGGGTGGATGGGTGGGTGGATGGGTGGGTGGGTGGGTGTGTGGTTGGATGGGTGGATGGATGGGTGGATGGGTGGGTGGGTGGGTGGATGGGTGGGTGGGTGGATGGGTGGATGGATGGATGGGTGGGTGGGTGGGTGGATGGATGGGTGGGTGGATGGATGGGTGGATGGGTGGGTGGGTGGGTGGGTGGGTGGATGGATGGATGGGTGGATGGATGGGTGGGTGGGTGGATGGATGGGTGGGTGGGTGGGTAGATGGGTGGGTGGATGGGTGGGTGGGTGGGTGGGTGGGTGGATGGGTGGGTGGGTGGATGATGGGTGGGTGGATGGGTGGGGGGTGGGTGGATGGGGGGTGGGTGGATGGATGGGTGGTGGGTGGATGGATGGGTGGATGGATGGGTGGGTGGATGGGTGGATGGATGGGTGGGTGGATGGGTGGGTGGATGGATGGGTAGATGGTTGGGTGGGTGGGTGGGTGGATGGATGGGTGGGTGGGTGGATGGGTGTGTGGGTGGGTGGATGAATAGAGATTTGACAGATAGATGATAGATAAAAATAATTGGTAGACAAAACATGATTGATAGAGATGATGGATAGATAGATAGATAGATAGATAGATAGATAGACAGACAGACAGATAGATTTGTGGTTGTGGCTTGGTGATAGAGTGCTTGCCCAGCATTCTCAAATCCCTGAGATTGATTACAGGTACCACACTAAAATCACAAATTCAACAGATTTACATATGGCTTAAGAAAAAATTCCAAGAGAGACCATGCACCCCTTACCATTTCCCTCAAGACACAGATCATCAAATTGCTTGCAAAACCATTGTAGACACTTCCTCACACTTTCTCCCTTTCCCTAAGTTCTGGTGACCACTAATCTCTTCCTCCACTTTCATAATTCTGCTTTCCATAATGTCAAGTAAGTGGAATTATATCATGTGTAACTTTGGGGAATGGCTTTTTCACCTGGTATATTCCCCCAAAGAGGCCTCAGGCAGTCATATCTATCAATGACTTGTTTCTTTCTATTGTTGAATAGTGACCCATGGTAGATACACCAAATGTGTCTAACCACATTCATGGAGGGACATGCTAGCCACATCCAGTTTGGGAGCAACTACAAATAAAACTACTGTTATAATTATTATACAAAATTTTGTGTGGCCAATGAGTCTTCCTTTCTCTAGTGCAAAATCTTTAGCAATAATCTTCAGCAATGAATTGTTAAAACTGTGCGGTTATCTTTGTTGTTGTTGTTGTTGTGGTTGTTGATAACTGCCAAACTACTGACAAAATGGATGCACCATTTTGCAGCCCCACCAGCAATATGTGAACACTCCGTTTCTCCTTTTTTCCTCATCAGAATTTCGTATTGTCCCTAAATTTTATGTTAGCCATTTTGATAGCTGAGTATTGACATTCTATGATGGCCAGTGTTGATTCCATGTTATTTGAATCTGGATATCTAGTATCATGAAAGGCCATGTCTTTTGTCAATGCTCTAGTTGGATTATTTAGGTTTGTGTGTTCTATGTACAAATGTGTGAGCCCACATATGCATGCCGAGGCTAGAGACGGGCAGCCGATACCCTTCTCTATCGCTCTCTGCTTTATTCCCTTGAAACAAAGGCTCTCCCTGACTGAACTCGGAACAAGGGTAACTGTCCTCCTTTTTTCACTGTACATAAACTTTAAAATAATGCTGTTACAACAACAACAACAGAAATACAGCTATGAGTGTATAGGAGTTTTATTAAACCTATATATCAACTTAGAAAAAATGTATATTTTTACCATGACTTTTGTAGCCCATGAAAAAAGCATTCTTCTCTACTTATTTGGAGGTAAATTTTCAGTACACAAGTCATGCATATGTTTTACTAAATTAGATGTGTTAATTTTTTAGTGACCTTGATTCATACTGTATTTTTTATTTCCTGCCTCCATTCATTGCTCATACCTACAGATATTCTTAACCTTGTATGTTGATCTCAGGTTTTATAACATTGCTAGGTTTTCTCATTAATCCTAAGAGCTTTGTTTTGATTAGATTTTTAAAGGATTTCTTGCAGGGGGTAAGAAAAATCAAGTGATCTGCAAATGGGAAAATTTTTAATTTTTTTTTTTTTTTTACCAGTGAATATGTTATTTTCCTACTCTATGCAAAGCCTAGCATCTCCAGCACTGTCTCTAACAAAGTAGTGAGAGTGGGCATCCTTGTTCTATTCCTGATCACAGCAGTCAAGCATTTAGTCTTTCACAATAAAGCGTAATGCTAACTACAGACATTTTAAAAAGAAAAATAACCCTTGTCAGGTCAATATACTTCTCTCTATATATTGACAGAATTTTTGTCTTGAATGAGTATAAGGCTGTGTCAAATGGGAGGGGCTGGAGCAATAATTCAGTGGTTAAGAGCAGTGGTTGCTATTACAGAGCACCCTGGTTCAATTTCCAGCACACACATGGCAATCACAACCATCTGAACTCCAGTTCAAGGGGTTCCAGTGCCCTCTTCTGGTTTCTACTGGTACTGCATGAACTTGGTGCCTGGCTATACATATAGGCAAAACACTTGCACACATAAAACAAAAAATGGAATCGAATCAAAGACCCAGAAACAAACCCACATGCCTATGGACACTTTATTTTTGACAAAGAAGCCAAATCCATACAAGGGAAAAATGATAGCATCTTCAACCAATGATGCTGATCTAACTGGATGGCTACATGCAGAAAATGAAAATAGATCCATATCTATCACCTTGCACAAAACTGAAGTCCAAATGGACCAAAGACCTCAACATAAAACCAGACACACTGAATCTGTTAGGAGAAGAAGTGGGGAAGAGCCTTGAGCTCATCAGCACAGGAGACAAACTTCCTGAACAGAACACCAACAGCTCAGGCCCTAAGATCAACCATCAATAAATAGGACCTTATGAAATTGAAAAGCTTCTTCTGTAAGGTGAAGGACACTGTCCACAGAAAAAAACGACAGCCTACAGACTGGGAAAAGATCTTCACCAACCCGACACCAGACAAAGGGCTAATATCTAAAATAGAAGAAATTAAATACCACCAAACCAAATAATCCAATTAAAAATGGGGTACAGAATGAAACAGAGAATTCTCTACAGAGGAATATCAAATGGCCAAGAAACACTTAAAGAAATGCTCAACATCCCTAGTTATCAGGGAAATGCGGCTCAAAACAACTCAAAGATTCCATATTACACCTATCCTGATGGCTAGGATCAAAAACTCAGGTGACAGCACATGCTGGCAAGGATGTGGAGGAAGGTGGACACTCCCTCCATTGCTGGTGGGAGTGCAAACTTGTATAACCACTTGGGAAATCAATCTGGTCCTTTCTCAGGAAATTGGGAATAACTCTACCTCAGGACCCAGCCATACCTCTCTTAGGAACATACCCAAATGATGCTCCACCATACAATAAGGACATTTGCTCAATAATGTTCATAACAGCTTTATTCGTAATAGCCAGAATCTGTAAACAACCTAGATGTCCCTCAACTGAAGAATGGATAAAGAAACTGTGGTACATCTACACAATGGAATACTAGTCAGCTATTAAAAAACAAAGAAACCTTGATATTTGTAGGCGAATGGATGGAACTGGAAAAGATCATCCTTAGTGAGGTAACCCAGACCCAGAAAGACACGTATGGTATATACTCACTCATAATTGGACATTAGCCACATAATACAGGATAGCTACACTACACAAGAGAGTCAGAAACATCAACCAAGGACCATGTATGATATGAACCTAGGCCCAATTCTTGGATGTAGTAACACAGTTCCTTGTGGATCCCACGTCTGGAGAGTAGGGACTACTTCAGGCATGCACCGAACTTAGATCACTTCCCCCTGGCAAGACGACCATGCCAGGCTACAGAGGAAGAGATTACAGCTAATATAGATGATCTTGATAGGCTGAGGTCAGATATTAGGGGAAGAGGGCTCTCCTGTCTGAGTACTAAGGGAGGGAGGGAGAGGGGATGAGGGAGGGAGACAGTATTGGGAGGGAGTGAGTGAGGGGGCTACAATCAGGATGGGAAGAATTTAAACTGCAGAGCAAGCAGGTAATTTATATTCCTGATCCCACCATATGGGAAGAGCTCTGAGACTGGCTGAGATATGGATGTCTAGGCATAGACAATGCTTCTTGTTGACTAAAGAACCCCTAAGAATTAATGTTAGATGCCATTCTTCATATGGCATGAATCAGGATTTACAGATGTCTTCTTTTCCTGCTCATACAAAGAGCAGAAATCCAATCTTAATTGTTCCATGCATCATGCACACCTTTTATAAACTTATTTTAGGACTGTAATATGCTTGTGAGAACAAAGGAACCAGACACTGACATTGGATCAGACCTGACAGGATGCATTCCTCTCAGCATACTGGACATTTACATCTTTTTTGGAGCAAGTGGTTGAAAAGACAGAAGGGGGAATATAGAAATGTACAGGGAAGATAGAAAAAAAAAGTAGATTAGTGAATCTACTCCTCAACTTAATGCCTCAATTGTCACTCACAAGATATCTTTAATTCACTGATATAGAATTTTGTATATAGATGCAAAATAAGTTCTAGATACAGTGGTATAGAATTCAAATGTACGATTATTCTTCATACACACACAATATATATATACACTTTAATATATATTTCTACCCATATAACTCAATTATAATACAAGGTCTACTTCCAATGTTTGAAAGTGCTATCAAGCTGGAGAAATAAGTTATACAAATTAAATGTTAGTAGACTAAATCATGGTCATGTCAATTGCTAGTCTACTTTTATCACAAGTATATACATCTTAGGTACAAAAGATGAATATGACTTTATATAAAGACAAGGTCTTCAAAAACCTCAGAGACATGCAGAATGTGGCATTTAAAATGTTTTTATTACTTTAAAGATTCATTGATAATGAGACAGGTTAACTCCTGGCAACACCCAGCCTACCTCAAAGAAGATGATGAGCATCAAAGAACCTCCCTGTGAAGATGGCTTCAAATGTGGCAAACTAGCCACTGGGAAAAAGGTCATCATTTCTACCACAGACAGAATTCTGCCTAAAAAAAGGGGCAAACTTGGATACAGGCAGAGTCGACGACCAAATGCTGCCAAGACAGGTTAAGCAAGTCCTCAATAGTTCCTGCCTCACAAATATATCTGTCAGATATATTGGTCCAGAAGGCTGACAAAGATGCTCCAACTTATAGAAAGTTATGGGTGACTATTCAGATAGAAACTATCTCTGTCATCTTTTCATTTGGAAAGCTACTAATCTGCACTCCCGGCATACTCAGATAATCAAGTTTATTCCTTCTCAAGTCTCTGAGGAAGTTGAAGACCAGGTAGCTTAGTTTTACAAGGAAGCTTAGTTGTTTAGGGGTTAAGATATTTTTAGGTCTAGATAGCTGTTCTAAGTTGATAATGACAATATGTGATGGAGATTGATTTACATTCAGAAATTTAGATGCACCAAGATAGGAACGATGTCTTCTTCAAGGCTGTCAAATACAAATAGCCAAAACACTAAGAATGTAACATTTATATAATTCCTGATTGTGTCATGATCTTCTGCCAGAGGTAATCTATTGTATATGTGTAATAATATAAGTGTATATGTATAAAATAAAATAATTTATAAAAATAAAAATAAATAAAACTTTAAAAAACTTTGTCAGCTGCTTTTCTACATCAATGCATATGGTCACATAATTTTCTTCCTTAGTATATTTCTTATGAATTACAGTGACTGCTTTTTGACTATTGAACTTACCTTGCACCCTAAATCAAATTACACTTGACCAGAGCATATGATTATTTTTACGCATTGATCAATTCTATTTCCCAATATTTTGTGAAGAATTTCAGTGCTTAGAGTCATGTGAGTTATTGGCTTGTAGTTTTCTTTGTTTATATATTTTCTTTGTCTGGTTTTAATTTCAAAAACAATCCTGGACTTATAGAATTAATATGATGGTGTTGGAGCAATGGCTCGGTGGTTAAAAGTGTGTGGTGCGCTTGAAAGAGGCCTTTGTCCTCTTCCCAGCAGGCTTGTCAGGTAGTTCACAGCGACTGCAGCTCCAGCCCCACACGGTCTGACACCTGCTTCTGCCTTTTGTGGGCATCCATGCTTGTATGTACACAGAAGACACACACAAATACACATAATTTAAAATAAACTAAATCTTTTAAGAAGAGAATAAATTGGAATGTAGCCTTTTTAATTCTCTCTTTCTTCCTTTGTAAAAGAGTACATGCATTTGGCAATTTTATTGTAAACATTTGGGGGAAATTCCCCAGTGAAATCACATGGTCCTTGAGATTTTTTTTAACATTGATTTTTGAAATTGTTACGTTAATTTCCTTCATAGAGGTGTCCACTACTTAGGTTCTCTATTTTTCCTTGGAGATATATATATATATATATATATATATATATATATATATATATATATATATATATGTGTGTGTGTGTGTGTGTGTGTGTGTGTATGATTATTTGTATTTTTCCAGAGAATAACTTATTTATTCTTAGCTGGTAAATGTAGAGTTGTCTGTATATTTATGGTTGTTGTGACGTTAGTATCTGTATGAATAATTTCCCTTCATTCTTGATGATTCTAGTAATTTGTGTGCTCACTCTTGCTTTCTTTCTGTGTGCCAATTGTATTGATCTCTTCAGAGAATGAACTTTTTTTCATTGATTTCTCTATTTCATGTTTCATAGTTTGTCATTTTCTGTTCTTATCACTTTGGGTTCCTTTCTTTTTTGTCCTAAGGTGTCCTTCCTTCCTTCCTTCCTTCCTGAAATTTTCAGGCAAATGGATAAAACTAGGAAACTATTCCTCTCTCTCTCTCTCTCTCTCTCTCTCTGTCTCTCTCTCTGTCTCTCTCTCTGTCTCTCTCTCTGTCTCTCTCTGTGTCTCTCTCTCTCTCTCTCTCTCTCTGTCTCTCTCTCTCTCTTCTCTGTCTCTCCTCCTCCTCTTCTTTTTCCACACTTTTAATTCATATAATTTTTAATTTTCCATTTTCATGTGTATGTGTTTGGTGAACATGTGTTCATGTGTGTTTACCTGTTGGGGCATACATGTATGTGTGAGTGTGCATTCATATGTGTGAGCATGCATGTGGAGGCCCCGGGTTGATGTCAGGATGATACCATCCGCATTGCTCTTCCTCCTCATTCACTGAGGCAGGGTCTCCATTAAACTCAGAGCTCTCCACACAGCCAGCTGACCTGTCTCCACCTTCAGTAGTAAGATTTTCGGACAGGCTGCTGTGCATCTTACAAGTGTTCTGAGGATCTAAACTCTGATGGTCATGATTATGGAACAGGTACTTTAACCACCGAATCAGCTCTTCACATCCAATTTATATACATTACACATATAGAATTTCCTCTCAATACTCATTTATTTGTACCTCACCACATTTTATATGTTGTAGTTTCATTTTAGGTCAGCTCAATAGAGTGCTTATTAGTTCTGAGAGTTGTCTTTGATCCATGGATGAATTAGTACTGTACTGTTTAGCATGTTTGTATATTTTCCTGTTACTTTTATGCTATTGATTTATGCTTGAATTTTATAGTACACTTCTACATTGTTGAGGTTTATTTGATGACCCGGAGTGTGAACTGTTTAGGTGCCTGTTTCAGGAGCACTGGAAATGAGTGTGTATTGACTCCTGTGTACACACCCAAAGGATACTTCCTACTACCACAAGGACACTTGCTCTACCATATTCCTTGCTCTTATATACATCATAATAGGCAGAGATTGGGAACAATGGAGATGTCCCCAATAGGAGAATGGCTAAAGGCAACGTGACACAGTCATGCAATGGAGTATTACTTAGCCATTTAAAAATGCCATCACAGCCAGGCAGCAAGGTGACACACACCTGTAATCCTAGCACTCAGGGAGGCAGAGGTAGGCACTGTGAGTTCAAGGCTAGCCTGGTCTATGAGTAAGTCCAGAACCACCAAGGCTACACAGAAAAACCCTGTCTCAGGAAAATTAAAAGAAAATTAGAAGATGAAATTTTCAGGCAAATGGATAAAACTGGGAAACTATTATCCTGAGTGAGGTAACCCACACCTGGAAAGATAAATATCATGTGTATTCACTTATTTGTAGATATTGGCCATTAAATAAATACCAATCAAGTTACAATCTGTAGATCCAGAGAGGGTAGGCATAAAAGAAGGGACTGGTGGGGCCGTACAGATCTCCCTAGGAGTGGGAAATAGAATAGATTTTATGGGTGGACTGGGGCTGGCCTGGGGGTAGAGGGATGGGAGCAGAACAATAAGGTAGGAAGAGGGAGGATAGATGGGGTTGAGGGGAAAATGCAGAGAGAAACAACTAGAATTTAGGGGCATTTGAAAGGCAGTAGGAAAATCTATTGCTGTGGAAACTTCCTGAAATATAAGAGGGTGATCCTAATGAAGTCTCCAAATAATGAGGGACATGGAGCCCCAACTGGCCATCTCTTGTCACTAAAGGAAGCTTCCAGTGCCAGAACTGTGTTACATCCAATTACGTTGTTAGTCAAAGAGGTCCCATGGAAATCCCCAAACAACCCAGGCTGCTGGCAAGACAATTGGTTGTTCTCCACAAACTGGCAGCAAGACCCCATTGTTGAAGACAACACACACACACAATTCATTGAACATAGAGAGTTAGAGCTTGTGCCTACAGAGAACCTTCACCCCTATGCTCTAGTGTCTTTGCAAGAAAGAAAGAAAGAAAGAAAGAAAGAAAGAAAGAAAGAAAGAAAGAAAGAAAAACACCAACCCAATCACAAAACCTTTGGTCTACAAAAGCCTAGAACCCGCAAGACATGCTTGGGCGTATCTTGACTAAGGCCCATTCCACGAGGTAGAACACATACCTTACACTGCTTGGCGGATAAGGTGTGGCAGCAGGAGCATGCGGCAGCTGGCCACACTACCTGGAAGCAGAGAATGATAAGTGCTTAGCTGGCTTTCCCCTTTCTACTCAACCCAGGACCCCAGCCTATGGAATGCTGTTGACTATATGCAGGATGAGTCTTTCCTCCTCAACCCAATCTGGATAATGCCTCACAGAAAAGCCCTGAGATCCGTTTCCATGTGACTCTAAATCCCATTGAGTAGACCATCAATATTAGCCAGTCTGTGCTGATAGTCTTTTTATCCAGTTTGATATATGCCTGACTATTGGCATTATGAGTGACTTCTACTGAAACATGCCTACTTTGATATTTGTATGAGCCCTAATATCAGAATTAAACCTTTCTGGTCGACCGATACCGGAAGAGACACTATCTTATTGTTCATAGTGATGGTTCTCTGCTAAGCTTCATGGATTCTCACTGCAATGACAGCATCCTTAGTGTGGGATTGTAGTGTGGGATATGAATTCCTGCCCTTCACAGAATCAGTGTGCTTGGGCTGAGGACAAAACTTGCTACTACTGGCAAAGATGAAAGGGCAGACTCCCTACTTGGTTTCCTGGCAACACCCCAGCGTGGTGGGGGGGGGGGCTGTTGGCGCTCTCCAGTATAGCCCATTCCACACTATGACCGGACACTACTGTTGTCGTATGTTTGGCAGGAGTGCAGCAGCAGCTCTTGCCTACAAGTTTTCTCTGACGAGGTCTCTTGTGATAGTTACCTATAATTTTCACCTTGACAGAGTGGAAAGTCACTTGGGAAGAGAATGTCAATGAGAAATTGCCTGTGTCGGGTTAGCCTATGGGCATTTCTATAGGGGGTTAAATTAATTAAGTTAATTGATATGGGGAGACCTAGCCCACTGTGGGTGGCACCATTCCCTGAGCAAGGGGAAGGAAACAAACAAGTGAGCATCACACATTTATTTCTCTCTGCTCTTGACTGTGCTTGTGATGTTACCAGCTATCTTAGGTTCCTCGGTTCCTCCTCCTGTGACTGCCTCATAGTGGTGGACTATAACCTGGAACTATGAGCTGAAATAACTCAGTCTAAGTTGTTTTTTATTGGAATATTTTGTCACAGCAATATAAATAAAACTGGCAAAGCCTCCTCTGATCGGTCCTTTGCCTAGAGAGAACAGTCTTTTGGTTTTTGTCCCTCGGCTCCTCTCACCGCTCTTCCTGGATTTCTGTAGTTATTTCTAACAAACTGTAACACTGCCTCATTTAGGGAAGAGGGGGCTCACAGGATTGATTACAGGAGACCCTGAAACCTCCCAAGGCTCAGAAAAGTCATCTCCAAGGTTTTAAAGGGAGTAACATTTGCTAGGGAACTCAGGCAACATGAGCCATTACCCACGCTGGCATAGACTGCTCAGTGATGCAGCTTATTTCAATCACCCATGTTCTTGTATGCAGTTCCAGTAGCCTCACTGGTTCACCATCCTAAACTTAGAAGGAATCATTTTGTCTGTCTGTCACCAGTGCCCTATTTGGGGTGAACAGACAGACACTCGCTCACTTTTCCAGAAGAAGTCACACAACATAGAGTCACCAGCTTTTTCTGTCCCGCTATTACATAAGTATTTGAGTTGGGGCTGGAGAGATGACTCAGTGATTTAAGAACATTTTCTCATCTTGCAAAAGAGCAGGATTCAGTTTCTAGCACTTACATGGCACCTCAGAATCACCTAAAACTTCAGTTCCATGGGATCCAATGCCCTCTTCTGGCCTCAATGGCACTATGTGTGTGTGTGTGTGTGTGTGTGTGTGTGTGTGTGTGTGTGTGTGTGTGTAGGAAAAACATTTATACACATAAAAATAAATCTATAGAGTTCTCATTTCATTGTTGTTACTATGATAAAAGATCCTTACAAAAGCAACATAGAGGAAGAAAGGGTTTGTTTGACTTACAGTTCCACGTTACAGCTCACTATTTGGGAGACATCAAGGAACCCAGGTAGTTTGTCACACCACATTCACAGTCAACAGCTAAGCTCATCCCTGTTCAGTGCTTAGCTAGCTCATACAGTCCAGGGCCCCAGCCCATGACCCCATGCTGGGTCTTGCTCCCTCAGTGAACAATCAAGATAACCCCTTTCCACAGGTCACAGGCTAACCTGATCTAGACAGCTCCTCAGCTCTCAGCCGATGCTGGGTCGTGACAATTTACCCAAAGCTGACCACCACAGTAAGAGAAAGAAAAGTAAAACAAGCAAACAAGCAAAACAAAGCAAGGGCTTCTCACTGACTGTCCTGCAAATCCAAAGCGTCAGGGCAGGCTGCCCTTTCTAGGTCTTACACATCTTTTATACCTTTTTTTTTTCTTTCTAAAGCTTTTTAGCTGCAGGAAGAAAGCTCCAGATGGAGAGACCATACCTGGATTTCTTTTTTAATTTGAGATTTATCGTTATTTTCTATGGAAATTATGCCTATAGTCGTCTACAGCATTCTTTTTATTCAGGTGTTTATGTTTATGTGTGTATGTGTTTGTGTGTGAGGGAGCATGTGTGCCACAGCATGGGTGCGGAGGTCAGAGACCTTAGATGGAGGGCCTCACCTTCCACCTTGTCATTGCTGTGCTCCGTACTCTAGGCTAGATGCCTGGCAAACTTTTGAGGAATTTTGTCTCCACCTCCAATGTTGCTTTAGGAGTGCTGGGATCACAGATATGCATCACCGCAGTTGACTCTTACACAGGTTCTAGGAATCCAAACTCAGACCATCAGGCTTTTTCAGCAAGTGATTTTCCTACTGAATCCTTTCCTGCCTGCTAAGGCATTTAAAAGCATGAAAAAGGAATCTGAGGCATTCACCTGCATTAGAAGCAGGACTCTGTTACCTGCTTTTGGATCGCTGCCCCCCTAGCTGGGCTGCCTTGTCTGGCCTCAGTGGCAGAAGATACCCTTGGATCGGATGCGACTTGGTGTGCCAGAGTGGGGTGGCGGCGGCGGCGGCGGCGGCGGCGGCGGCGGCAGCGGCGGCTTCCCTTTTCTGAGAAGAAGGGGATGCAGGAAACAGGAGAAGAGGGTGGAAGGGTGGAAGAGGGGGAGAGGATGGAGGGCTGCAATTTGGATGTAAAGAGAACAAGTAAATTAATTTAAAACTTTTTTAAATAACAAAAAGCTGGGCGTGGTGGCACACGCCTTTAATCCCAGCACTCAGGGAGGCAGAGGCAGGTGGATCACTGTGAGTTTGAGGCCAGCCTGGTTCACAAAGAGAGTCCAGGACAGCCAAGGCTAACATTGACAAAGCTTGTCTTGGGAGAAAAACAAAAGAAAGAAACAATAGCTGTCCCGTCAATGACTGTTTATTGAGCTGTGGCTGTTAAGTATCAGGATAAATCCTCTCCCGAGTTTTCGCCTCTGGAATGCAGACTCCCCACCTGCCATTAGCTAGAGAGGAAAATCTAGAGATGTCAAATGACTGGGCAGTGTCAGCCAAGTAAGCAAGAGTGGGGCTAACGGCTCAGTCACACTGGCTTCCTCCTTCCTCTTAACAATTGCTCAGGTATCTGAGCACTTTCTGGCTTACCTCAACTATTTTTTTGTGTGTCTTCACACTTCCTTTACTCAACAATCTAAAGATGGACTTGTCAGAATTTGGTTTGCAGCTATCCTTCTGGTCACATGACTAGACTGTCTTTCCGACTCAGTTTGTCTAATTCTCCCTAAAGAAGCCCCCTGAAGAGAGCAAGCTCTGTGCCTCACCTGGGCAGCACAGTAGAACTGGCCGTGGATGTGAGAGGTTCAGGTGAGCCGGCCCCAAGGGAGTGAGTGTGGGAGAATCAGTCCTGCCTCTTGTCTGCTGGGCAGTCATGAGACAAAGGAGCGATGCCCTTCTCCCTCCCTCAGCCCTCAACATCTATGGCAGTCAGGAGAACTGGCCCCGGGGTCATGAGAGTGCGAGAACTGGCCATGTCCTTCACCTGCCACAATACTCAGCAGAGCGGGTCCTGCACCGTGCCTGGGCAGCAAGGTAGAGCTGACCTTGGTCTCGAGGCTTGCCCATGAGGCCAGCCTAGGCCTTGAGAACAAGGGAGCTAGAGGAGGACCAGCTCAGAGACCTTGCAGGCTCAGATCCGGGGCTTTGAATTGTCCCACCCCAACATCTACCCCATCGATGAACTGCTGGAGCAAAAGAAGAAGATAGTTCTATAGATCCAAAACTACAGGGTCTCCATGACAACAGCCTATCCAATAGGAGTCCCAGTGAGGTTCCGGTAATCAATAGAATAGAAAAGCCAGGGGCCTCTTATTAGACCAATGACGCCTTAACCAACAGAGGCAACTCCCCAGCCCATGGCCGACTATTTGCCACACCTTCACGTCTGCCTCAGAGGCTTCCATTCATGGACACTCTGTGGGTCCCTAGACTACGGTCCAGGAATACAACAATGAATTAGAATTAGACATAGCCTTTCAGCTGCTTCGCAGCCTATAGAAAAGTCAAAGAGGAAAATAGGTGGTTAACTTTGAGGGCTTGAGGTTGAAAGATCACTAAGAGCTGTGGAGGGGGAGGCGAAGAGTGCCCCCTCCTGATACCCAGCTCTCGGTGGAGCACTCCATTTGGGAACTGCCTTGAAGACCATGTTACAAGCTACACAAGAAAAATTAACCTTGCTGCTTGATAATTACACTTAGGTGCACACACTCACACCCCTTTCTAATGAAGGAAGGTGGCAGCAATGACATCAGAAAGCCCTGTGAGGAAGGGACTACAGACAAACACTTCTCTCCTGCTGGAGTCCCACCCTCCCAGCTGTTCCATGCCCTCCCCAGCACCGAGCTGTTTCCCCTGGTGCTGACTTGGCAGGCTCCTCGGTTTATGAATATGACCCTCAGTGGGGAGAGTCCCTCTCTGCAGCCCCCAACTATGTTATCACCATTATTAAGGAGCTTAAAAGAGGAACTGTGAGGACGAGACACTGCTGGAATTGCAGGCTGATTGTGATTGATGTGTTCCTATTAGCGCCTCAGTGTTATCTCTCTGGATGGCGAGAACAACCAGTGAGTTGTAACACAACAGATTACCTGAGTTCCCAGCCTTAGAAGGGTGTTTAAATAAAATATAGTCCCTCTTAGCAAGAGGCTCATTTTCTCTGCGGAGCTCCCGGCCTATGTCATGTCAGCTCTGATTCGCTGTGCCTCTCCTCAGTAAACATGTCTTATCATTAATAATTCCTTACAGGCACCATCTCTGAGAGTCCCCTCTCGCTCTCTCTTACCCGTGCCCCACTCCCCCTACCCCCACCACTCTTCCTCTAGGTGGCTGGATTCAGACACATCACGCCTCAGTTTGGGTTCCAAGGTGCTCCTCTCTGGATTTTCACCTGCCTTGCCAAAAATGATTGATTACGCCGGGCCAACTGGGTGTCCGGCAATACCCAACAAATGACTTTGGCCCCTAACAGCAGGCCTTGGCCAGATAGAAATCAATATTTCACCATTAAAATCTATCAAAGAAGAGTTAAGGCACCATCTGTCCCTGCCGCCTCTCTATGGTGTGTGAACATTAAATCCGACACTTGTACCACACGGGTAATCAATATATAGTGGTTCACAGATCATTTGTGGTCCCCTTTTAGCTGTGATGGATGTCTGGAAGCGCTGTGATTCATTTTGTCAGACCATTAAACAAGATTCTGTCCAGTTCCTTCCTGATTTCATTTAGAGGATCATTCTTCACAGTTCATAAGAGGGAAACGGTTTTACCAATCTGCTTCTATTTCAATAAGTCACTTTATAGAGATTTTGTGTCCTGCAGACTGTAAAAATTCTGGAGAGATAGTACAAACAGACCTCTGAAGCTATTCACAGCATGACATATGCAGAAGGTGTGGAGAGAGGAATGTAAAAATGTTTACCTCTTTATCTGCAAATGTTGGTTTTAACCCGCTCCTTGCTGGAAGGCTAGCCTGCAAACTGGGTGTCCCGGGAATCTCAGCGGCAGCCAGTGGCAAAGGCCTTTCGGGAAGCTGCAGTTTGGACACAGTGTGTGTGTGTGTGTGTGTGTGTGTGTGTGTGTGTGTCTGTGTGTCTGTGTGTCTGTGTGCATGCTCGTGTTGGTATAGGTACATGTGTGTGCATGGATGTAGAGTCAGAGATGAGCCTCAGTCTGTGAATCCTCAGGCACTCTCCACCCTGTTTTTTTGTAACCACCATCTCCCATTGGCTATGCTAGCCCCAGGGATCCACTTGTATCCACCTCCCCAGGGCCAGCATAACAAGCATGTGGCACCACGCCCTGCTGCTTTTCAGTGTGTGTTCTGGGGATCACACTCACGTCCTTGTCCTCGCAAGGAAAACACTTTAGCAACTGAGACATCCCCCCCAAGCCTAGGACACTGATTTCTACAGTCAAGATGATCTGCCCCTCCCCCAAGGGATAGGCAAATGTGTCTTTGCTCTCTGGTTAAGCACAGGGACCCAAGAAAGATGGCAGTGGCCATGCCCTAGACTTTGAGGCGTGGATAAGCATGAAGGACCTGAATGGCATTGTAAGAAACATTTGTCAAGCACCAACCTGTTGTCCACCATGTGTGCACAATTCTCTGCCTCAATAAGCCTACAAGGCTGGGATTATTACCCTCACTCCCCAAGGAACAAACAGGCTCAGAGAAACTGACTGGTCTGAAATTGTTGTACACAGAGGGTATAAATCAGACCCAAATGGGCCATCTGGTGGCTTCGCTCATGTAAGCTGTGGACTGTGTGGCTACTTCTATTCTAACTCAGGGCGATTTCTTGACTATTTCTAGATTTGTCAGTGATACCCACAAATCAGTGTTTCTAGGAAAATGAAATCCTATCCTTATTGTCTTAATTAATAATTATGATTATTTTTCTCATTTTCACTAGCTCATTGAGAATTCTGTACAATATATTTTGATCATATTTACCCCTCCCCCAACTCCTCTCAGATCCACCCTCCCTTCTCTAGGCACTCAACTTTGTGTCCTAAATTGGACAGTTACATCATATCTCCTCACCTCAAGGTTCACTGCAGAAGAGGAGGCAGAAAAATCAAGAGCCAGAGGCATTGGGTGACTACAAGAGTGCTCTCTGAACACAGCAGGACAGGAGTTGGACAGCACACACAAGGCTTTTCCCACCCTCAGAGCAGACACAGCTATAGCTGGAGAGGGGAGCTGAGCCCAAGCCCCCATCCTTACCTCAGGCTCTATCGGTAGTTAATGGCCACTGGGAAAGGGGGAGTCCAGCTTCTTTAAGGGTGCAGCCCCAGGTGTATGGGTCACCCTCCTATGAAGGCCACATACCCAGGAGTGTATGAGCAACACAAACTGTACTAGGTGAGTTTTTAAAAGTATTCTTCTGCATTCAGATCTCAGAATGCTCAGTGGGTTGCACCAGTAAACTCAGGCCCAGAAGCCAAGTGAACAGACATGTGTTTGTGTGTGTAAAGCACTAAGCAACACACTCCACAGCCACGTAATAGGTTTTAAACTGTTTTCTGGTAATGGAGCATTGCTTGTTATATAGTTATTATATGGTTATTGCTGATGTTAGTAATGATTGGCAGATGTTGGCTTCAATATTAGAATAAGCATAAATTCATATGTGTAGACAATACACATTAATATAAATACATAACTAATATAAAACTATGACATTATGTACCCCATGTAAAACTTGGAAGGCCTTGGAGGTAATGTCGTTTGCCCTATCTTTCCTTTTGAAATGGCTCAGCTGAGGTTAAGCAAAAGTAAAGTCTGAGCTGGGAGGTGGTGAGGACCTTAGTTTGGGTCCCCAGAACCCACATTAATGGGGTGCCTGTAACCCCAGTGTTTCTACTGGGATGGGAGGAAGAGATGGGGAAACTCCAGAAGCTGACTGGCCAGCTAGCCTGGGGTGCACAGTGGTGCCAACAGGAGATCTGTATCAAACGAGGTAGAAGGCAGGGACTGCACCTGAGGCTGTCCTCTGAATCTTACATGTGTGTGTGCTCTGACACTGTGCACCCACACTTACATACGTGAATGCATGTACACATGAGTGCATGTACATATGGTACAGAGAGAGAGAGAGAGAGAGAGATTCTGTACAAAAAGTTATGTATTAAGTGATAATTATGATTTGTGGGATATATGTAATGGGGAAGCAATTAAGAGAAATGTATGGATTTTATACTTAACCAGAACTGGAAATGGCCATGTGTTCTTACCTTCACTCCAACTCACTCACTATCAGGTAACCCTGCCTGAGTTTGAGCATTCTGGAGATATCAGAATGTGTGTGTGTGTGTGTGTGTGTGTGTGTGTGTGTGTGTGTGTGTGTGTGTGTGTGTCTATGTGTCTGTGTGTGTGTGTCTGTGTGTGTGTGTCTGTGTGTGTGTGTCTGTGTGTCTGTGTGTGTGTGTGTCTGTGTGTGTGTGTCTGTGTGTCTGTGTGTGTGTGTCTGTGTGTGTGTGTCTGTGTGTCTGTGTGTGTGTGTCTGTGTGTGTGTGTGTCTGTGTATGTGGTGTGTCTGGTGTCTGTGTGGTCTGTGTGTCTGTGTGTGTGTGTATGTGTGTTGTGTGTCTGTGTGTCTGTGTGTGTGTCTGTGTGTTGTGTGTCTGTGTGTGTGTCTGTGTGTGTGTATGTGTGGTGCTTGTGTGTCTGTGTGTGTGTATGTGTGTGTCTGTGTGTGTGTATGTCTGTGTGTGTGTCTGTGTGTCTGTGTGTGTGTGTGTCTGTGTGTGTGTGTGTCTGTGTGTGTGTGTGTCTGTGTGTGTGTGTCTGTGTGTGTGTGTGTGTGTGTCTGTGTGTGTGTGTGTGTGTCTGTGTGTGTGTGTGTCTGTGTGTCTGTGTCTGTGTGTGTGTCTGTGTGTCTGTGTGTGTGTGTCTGTGTGTGTGTGTCTGTGTGTCTGTGTGTGTGTGTGTGTGTGTGTGTGTGTCTGTGTGTCTGTGTATGTGTGTGTGTCTGTGTGTGTGTGTGTCTGTGTGTGTGTGTGTCTGTGTGTGTGTGTGTGTGTGTCTGTGTGTGTGTGTGTCTGTGTGTGTGTGTCTGTGTGTCTGTGTGTGTGTGTCTGTGTGTGTCTGTGTGTCTGTGTGTGTGTGTCTGTGTGTGTGTGTGTCTGTGTGTCTGTGTATGTGTGTGTCTGTGTGTGTGTGTGTGTGTCTGTGTGTGTGTGTCCGTGTCTGCACACACACATACAGGTGCACATTGTGCCTTTACGTGTTGAGATCCGAGGTTGATCGTGAATGCCTTCCTCTTCAGTCACTCTCCTTAGTTTTCAAGCAGGGTCTCTCACTACACTTGGAGCTCATCAACTCAGCTGGGCCCAATAGCTAATGAACTCCAGGGATCTGTTTGCCTCCACTCAGCAAAGGCTGGGGCTATTGATATGTGTCCTTGCACTTGGCTTTTACACAGGTGCTGGGAATACAAACTCAGGACGTCGGGCTTACACAGCACAGGAGTTACTCTACCAGCTAAGCCAGCTTACTCTCCAGATCAGAGCCGTGTTTAACAGATGGTGGCCAATGTAAGGACCCAACAGATGTCCGACAGGGGTAGAGCGCCAAAAGCCTAGAGTTTGGTCCTACCTGTGCTGTCTCAGACAGGCCATTTTGCCTCTCTGAGCTTAGTCTGTAATGTTGAAGCTCGTTGTCCCTGCCCCACAGGGTAATTTCAAGAACTGCATGAGACAAGCAGGCACAGGTCCACAAAGTTAGTGCCTTGTCTGTTCCTTCCTCCTTTCCTCCCCAGTGTCACTTCATAAATGCACATCATACTGGACTCCTGCCGCCTATGAGAACCTTGATGGATCTTGCGACACCAGGATTTATCTCAGCTCTCGTTGGATTTAGAAACCTGTAGCCTAGGGATCAAACCAAGCCCGAGAGGTCTTTGAGTCGATCACTGACCAATAGGAGAGTCGCTTTCCCCACCTGCCTGCCAGGCCATTTTCAATAGCCAGGGTCTCTGATGGTCTCAGGAGCCGTGCTTCTTCGCTGAACAGTGTTCTAATGACCAATTTCCTGCTAAGTCAACCCTGTGTAAAAGCCCCCCATTAGCCCCAGTCATCATCCCAACCCATAACCACCTCATGTTCCGTATAATAATGTAATAGAATCAAAAGAAATGTTCCCTTTAATTGTGTGGAAACTACCTTCTTGGAGTCTTTTCGTCAAAGGACTGGACTCCCAGAACACCGAGACAGTGACAAAGCTGGCTTTGAGGTTTCTCCCTGCGTTATCATGGACTGGGGTCACGAGGAATTCCATTTGTTTGTTTGTTTGACTTTTATTCTTTTTCTGATCCTCCCCCTTGGTCCCTCTTTCTCTCTAGGTATTTCTTACCCCCACACCCTTGAGACCCAGAGCTGCCCAGAACACTTCCATCTCTGCCATGTATTTCCATTCCTGTCCACCATTTCTTCTCCTCTATCCTTCTTTCTTGCCATCTTTTCAGTGTAACCTTTTCCCTCCAGGTATGGCACAACCATCCTACTGTCATTTTGGAGTAGAGACTACCTTGGCCCAGTAGCCTTGACAACTAATTGAATACAACAATAGTGAGAGTTAGGTCCACGGTGATAGTAATAAAGCTGAGAACACTTTCTGGCTGAAGTGGGGAATAGAGGGGCCTCGGCAGGGAGTCCAGACGCCCCGCCCCCATCCTAGCTGAAGATGATCCTGGGAGATGCTGGAATATATAGGAACTTAAAGGCTATCTGAGGTGCATGGAGACTTCATAATACGAGCTCCATGAAGCCACCAACCACCGTGTGGTAAAACTTTTTAATGCTACAGCTATTTGGGGACCTCTCATAATCCTGTAGATAGCCTTTCACCCATGCTGTGTAAGAAAAGCCCAGTAAACATACCACTTCACTAAGCTAGCCTTGTTCCTTGCCCTATTTGGGGCAAATAGACCAGAAAACACACACACACACACACACACACACACACACACACACACACACACACACACACACACACAAGTAAAGAGTGTCTTTGTTAGGAAGGGTCTCTGGTTGGGGACCTGCGCTCTCTAGGTAACCAGGCTGTAAGCAAAGAGGGCTCTGAGCAATGCGGAAATCTGACTCTTGCTATGTTGCATGGCCCATACATTGACGGAGACCCCCGCCCAAAGAAAGAATCACCTCAGACGTATAACCCAGGTCATGTATGCCCTGCTCCTCTATCCTGGTCACATAGCACACATCACATACCAATTATGCCTGCTTCCTCTCAAGAAAGACCGCCCCCACCTCTTCCCTCAAAACCCTCACAAGTAGAAACCTTGCATTGTCTAGTGAGACTGAAGCTTCTTACTGAAGATCCCATCATGCTTTGCTGCCTGCCTGCTGGGGTTAATAAATGTCTTCTTGGAAGGACAATTAAACTCAGTACCCCTCTTTCTCAGAACTCTCTCATCTTCCCCTCCCAGAGCCAACAGTCTCCACACTGCCTCTTCTCAAAAAGCCATATCTGTGAATATTTGTCAGGTTGGGTCATATATGACCCTGGATCAAGAGGAGCCACAGCCATACTCAGCCAGAGGCCAGGCAAGAGCTTCCCACTGACCCGACTCAGTGGGTGTGCAGGGGGAGTGTAGCCATCGTACAATAGTGAGACGAACCTCACATAGCCTGAGGTCCCACACCTTCATTCTCCTCTTTCCCCTTCTTTCTGGTCAGGTTTCACCAGAACTGTTTGTAACGGCATAGGTTATATATTCTCAGCAATTTCCCATAATTTATTAATTTAATTCTTCATCCCAACAGAAAGTGATATGCGCCCCTCAGAGTTCATCTTAGAGTAATTAAAACCCATTCTGGAGTTCACAGCTGGTCAAAGCTCAGAGAGCCAGGGTCAGTGATGTGTTTCGTCATAAATGGGAGATCCGTGTCACATCCGTTCAGCCCAAGGTACAGACACCACCATGGGAGACTGAGCAGAAAGACTGTGAGAGCCAGAGGTTGGGAAGAACCTCTGTATAGAAATCTTTGTTACAGCAGCTATGGTTGCCTGCATAAGACCGAGACAGTCAACAGTCCAGCATTGATGGGGGAGGGGGCTCAGGAGCCCTCATCCTTAGCTGAGAGTTGACAGTTCATGGCATGGAGGAGAGTCCGGTCTCTTTAGGGCCGTGGTCCTTGGAAGGCTGCCCACATTCCAGTGGATGGACTTACCCCCATACATATTTGGGAAGCATAAATTGGACACAGTGGGTTATAAACAGAATTAAAAAAAAAAACCATGCTGTTGGGAGAGAGAGAGATGGGCATGAATATAATCAATCGGCATTGTATACGTGTATGAATTCTCAAAGATCAAATTGAAATACTGCATTTAAAAAATATTCTGAGGGCTCATGGGTTTTGGTTCTTCACAAGTTTTTCCCCTATGTTAGAGCCTGTGTTTCCACACCTTCCACATACCCAGCCTTGCATGGTTGTCTCTTCTCACAGAAGCTCTTAGGAAGATGGGTTTCCAGGTGAGAAATGGAGGCTCTGAGAGGCTTAGTATAATATCACACAGCTTATTAGCGACTGAAACAAGAAGTCTCTGGTCAGACTCCACAAACAGAGCCAGTAAGCACCAGGCTATATCTCTATTTAAAAAAAAATAGTTTAAAGTATGTATGGTTTGTTTGTTTTTAGGTTTTTGGTTTTTGGGGGTTTGATGTTTTTTTTTTTTTATTTTTGGTTTTGGTTTTTCAAGACAGGGTTTCCCTGTGTAGCCTTGGCTGTGCTGGACTCCCTTTGTAGACCAGGCTGGTCTAGAAATTACAGAGATCTGCCTCCACCTCCACCTCTACCTCTGCCTCCTAGAGTGCTGGGATTGCAGGCATGAACCACTGCACCGGGCCATGTATGTATTCTTAATTGTGATGGAAGCTATAGTGTTCCAGTTTTAGGGTCCTATCGGCCTGATTAGAAACCTTTACACTAGGTTATTTCACTCAACTTATTCCTCCATGGATCTGTTATGTAATTATCAACAATAAATTTGCATTAGTATATGTATATGTATTCGTGCATGCATGTGCGTGCAAGAGGAGACAGAAGTCAAGTGTGGGGCTTGCTTCTCAGGCTCCATCCACTGTGCTGTAGAAAGTCTCTCACTTCCCAAGTTGGCCAGTGAGCCCAGGAGGCCTGACTGCCTCTGCCTCCTCAGCTTTGGGCTTATCAGCATATGCCACCCAGCCAGCCTTGTAAGGGGGTTATCAACATATGCCACCCAGCCAGCCTTATAAGGAGGTTATCAGCATATGCCACCACAGCCAGCCTTGTAAGGGGGTTCTGAGGATCAAAGCCAAGTCCTCATGCTTGAAAAACAAACATTTTTACCTACAAAGGCATCTTCCCAGCCCCAAAGGCAAGGCAGCTTCCCCAGGCAGCAGGGCTCACAGGTTTGTACAGACCAGTGGTTCCCAACCTTACTGAGGCTGTGACTTTTAATATAGCTCCTCATGTTTGCTAATGCCCCCAGCCATAAAATTATTTTTGTTGCTACTTTTTAACTGTAATGTTGCTGCTGTTGTGAAGTGTCAGGTAAATATGGTTTTAGAGTTATAGGGATGTCATGTGGGTCGCGACCCACGGGTTGAGAACCGCTAGTAGGTAGTCACAGGAAAACAGGAAAGCAGTGAAATCCCACTGGGCACCCTAAGACACGCCTTGAGTTTTCTAAACACTTCAGCGACAGAGCAAAACAGAGGCACTCACATTCATCTTGGGCCTGGCCCTCCTAATGCGGCTCCCTCAGCTCTCCCCTTTGCAACTGGACGTGGCCGACAAGGCAGTCCGAGGTGGTCAGTGTTAGTGTTTCAGGCCGGTCTTGCTTCTCACAAGAGTCCCATACAGAGAGCAGGAGAGATGGCCCAATGAGCAAAGCCCTTACTGTGCAAGCGCGAGGCCCTGAGCTGGACTCCCCAGGGCTCGTGTAAAGCTGCACAGGGTAGGGAGTATGTCTGCGATCCCAGTGCCCAGGCTGATGCCCAGAAGCCTGTGGGCCAGCCCACTGTAAAGTAGAGAGGAGAAACAACAGCAAAGATACCCTTTCTTCCACAAGGGTGGAGGGTGAGGACTGTCACCCAAGGCTGTTCTGTGACTCCTGCCTCCCAAACAGAGATTAAAAATAAAATAAAATTTAAAAATACCCATATAGATTGATAATTGTTAATCTAAATTTTCTTTTTATTTTATTTTATTTTATTTTTGAGATAGGGTCTTATGTAGGCCAGACCGGTCTCAAACTCACTCTGAAACTGAGGTTAACTTTGAACTCCTGATCTTCCAAGTGCCTGGATTTCAGACATGTGCCATCACACCCAGGTTATGGGGTAAAAACCAAGGCATTGTGATGGCTAACATAGCTGACCTGCCTCTTATGAAGTCCAATACACTGTCAAAGCTGAAACGCTTAACTCCCCAAGATGATATCCCAAGTGGAAGATTCTATACCCCACACCATGTGACAGATCACAATCAGAATGCATGAAAGCACCCTCGGGCTATGTGTGGAGGATTGCTGGAGCATGAACCGACTTGTGTGTAGACTTGATTCTCACTCTAACAGCTCTGATGTGTGTGAAAACAACCTGAAACATCAGAAGAAATCTAAAATCCAAAACCACTGCTGGTCCCAAGGATCCTGGACAAAACACATTCCCTCTTTACAACATGCAAAGAAATGACCTACTCTCAGGGGAAGTTCTCTAAAATGTCTTGGGCCGGTGAGATGGCAGGGTAGGTAAATGTGCCTTGCCAAGAAGGCCAGTGACCTACCTGGTTGGAGTTCCAGGACCCACGTGTCGGAGGTAGAGAACCATGTCTGTCAGGCTGTCCTCTGACTCCCAGACATGCACTGTGGCACACACAAACACTCCACACAAAGAAAATGTAATAAATGTTTTAAAAAACTGGCCATGGTGATACATGCTTGGGATTCCACAGCTGGAGAGGGAGCTGTGCTAAGGCCCCTGGGGTTCACTGGTCATCAGTTTAAGAGGATTATCCATTCCCAGGCCCATATGAAAGACCTTGTCTCAAAAAGCTAAGCGGGTGGCGTTCTAAAGAACAGTACCTGAGGTTGACATCTGGCTTCCACACACATTCACGCACATGCCTGTGCACTACTAAAAGAAATGAACTAAAGAAGATTGGGGCCTGAGGATGTGGATGGCTAAGTAAGAGCGCTTGCTGAGCAAGTGCGAGGACTTGCGTTAGCAGGTCCAGATCCCATGTAAGGAGGCTGCCAGAGCCATGTATGCAAGCATGCCCCTAATTGCAGAGCTATAGGAGACAGATATTGGGCTTCATGGCTCCTAGTTAAGGCCCAGTTTCAGTGAGAGACCAAGGCTGACACACACACACACACACACACACACACACACACACACACACACATACACACACACATACACACGCACGCACACATGCACACACGCATGCACATGTAAACAGAGGTATGTGTGCATAAACCATGTATTACACACATTTACAGACACATGAAAAAAAAAAAAAACGAACATGGGAAGAAAGTACCTGGCACATAGTAGGTCCTCAGGAGTTGGCAGCAGCTATAGCAAACTCACTGGGAAACAGATGGCATGGCCTGGACTTGGATACCAGGCTAAAAGACTCCATCACCTCAGAGCTCCCGCTCTGCCACTGTCAATCTTTTTCCCCTCAAGATGGGTGGGGCAGAGGCAGGGTGGGGGGAGCAGAACGGGGGTTTCAGGGTAACAAGACTAATCAGGATTTCACCATCAAAGCAAATATATTCAATTAACAGCTATTAAAGAAGCATTTTCCGGCACCATGCGCAGTGAAGGCCATTCTATCTAGCAGAAATTAATCTTAATTATTGGTACCTGCATACATACATGCAAAGGGAAGCAAGTCGCATTAATCTACATTAAACTTAATAGCAGTCCTTGTATTATCTATTCTGAGTCAAAATTGACTGCTGGCCCCCGCACAGATATCTGCTGTGCTAACTCAAGTAATTACTGTGCAGTGGGTCTCAAAGACACAATTTGTTCCCTATATAATAAATCAGGTGCTAGGAGCATTTTATAATTAAAAACTAAAGGGGGGAAGATAGAACTGTATAGGCAAACGTCATTTTCTTCTGAAGGAAGTTACGAGAAAGGAAAATATGTTCTGTTGCCCAGTTGGAAAGTTAGAATCCTTGTCTTCATGAATTCCTAAACAAAGACAGATTCTTGTTCCTCTTTGGTTTCTGTGCAAGAGAATTGCTTAAGAACCCCACCTCCTAAGGCTTCTAAGAGTCCTTAACTTTATTTCCAAGGAGAGTAATAAGGATATCAGGGATAAATGGTCTCCATTGACTGAATTTTTCAATAACATTGGTCAATGAGGATGGCCCCCTTCATCTCACTAAATGTCACTTAGTGGGACCTTCTTCCATGAACCACAGAGAAAAAGGAAATGACTGTGGTCCCCTCCTCTCTGCTGCCCACAGCCCTTCCCATTAGCGAATTGCACATCCCCCCCATAAATCAGTCGATAGAGGTTACTCTATCTTCCACAATTCTCGTTCAAGTTTATCATCTGCATTTCCAAAGACCGTTGTCCCTCTGTCCAAGGTCCTCAGCTATTCCCCTTAGGCTCATCTATTTGAATGCTTAGTACCAGTTGGTGGAACTGCTTGAGAAGGATTAAGGGGTGTGGTCTTGTTGGAGGAAGTGTGTTACTGAGTGGACTATGAGGTTAAAAAAAATCACTCCATTCTCAGTTATCTCTCTCTCTCTCTCTCTCTCTCTCTCTCTCTCTCTCTCTCTCTCTCTCTCTCTCTCTCTCTCTGACTCCAGCTTGCTGAACAGAGTTTAAGCTCTTAGCAGCTGTTCCGGTGCCATACCTGTCTGCCTGCTGCCACGCTCCCCAACAAGCTCATGGACTCAAACCCCTGGAAGCCTGAGCCTCAGTTAACATTTTCATTATAAGTTTCCTTCATCATGTTGGTGGTTCGAATGAGAATGCTCCCGTAGGCTCATATATTTGTATGCTTAGTCACCAGGGACTCTAACTGTTTGAAAGGATTAGAAGGTGTGGTCTTGTTGGAGGAAGTGTGTCACTGGGCTGTGGGCATTGAGATTTAGAAAGCTCATACCAGGCCCAGCTTGCAGCTACTGCCCAGTGCCATGCATGCCACCATCCTCTCCACCACCACGGTAATAGACCAACCCTCTGAAACTGTAAGCAAGCGCCCAGTTAAATATTTCCTTTGAGTTGTCTTGGTCATGGTGTCTCTTCACAACAGAATGGTGACCATGCATGTAGTAAACCTAGGACAGTGACTAACATAGTCAGGGTTGTTTTTTTTTATAGTAATAGACAGAATTTGGTACCAGGGTGTGGGATACTGCTGTGACAGACATGACCATGTTGAGTTTCGGAGGGATGAGAAAGACTTTTGAACTTCTAGCTAGGAAAGTGGATGAATGCTGTAGGCATAGCTTAATGGGCCTTTCTAGTAAACGCGTGGATGACAGAGGTATCACAGGGGAACAATACTACCAACTGGGCTAGAGACCATTCTTGTGCTATTTTGGCAAAGAATGTGACTGCCTTTTGTCCTTGTCCTGAGAATCTGCCTGAGGGTCAATTTGCACATGTACAAAGCCACGGACAACTTTTTGACATGGGTGTTGAAGATTCAGGCTCAGGTCCTCATGCTTGTGCGACAAGCACTGTCACCAACCTGAACCATTTCCCTAGCCCTTATTGCATTATTTTCATTAAAATATAATTATACCCACTTCCCGTGCATCCTTCTTACTCCTCCCAAGCTCCTTGCTCTCTTGCAAATGCATGCCTTTTAAAATTACACATGCAAGTGAGTGTGTACACACACACACATATGTATAGACAAATGCATAAACATATATTTGCTATGTGATTTTAAGGCAGACCCCTGGTGTTGATTGGATAACCAACTAGGCAGCTTATCTAATTTTCCCTTTCTCAACAGTCATTAGCTGCCTGTGGTTCTTTGTCTAGGCATAGGGCTTTATGAAATCCCCTTTCTACATTAGTACATTTGTTGGTGTTATCCTTGTTTTGGGTCTTATTTAGGCAGCCATATTGGTAAGGTTTCATAGGCATAGCATCCCCGTTGTTTCTAAGAGACAGAATCTTACAGAAGACTTCCTTGTCCTCTGGCTTCTACGATCTTTCCGTCCCCTGTCCTAGGACATTTCTTGAACCTTAAATGTTGTAGATTCCTCAGCTAAGGCTGTATACCCCACAGCCAGTTGATCTCTGCATTTGCCTGGTGGTGATTTTCTGTAGCGGTCTCCAGAGAAGCAGAGAGAAGCTTGCCTGATTAGGGGTGAGATGCTAGGCTTATGTGTGGGCACAAGGGTACATTTGACAAAGCACTTAGGAAGTACTGTGGTCTAGAAACGTGGTGGCAGTAGGTTCTCCCCTAAGACCTATTTTCTTCTCAGGGAAAGATGAGAGCTAAGAGAATGTCACTGAGAGTTCACAGACTGGGCAACAGTGTGAGGGGGAAGTTTCTGAAGGATCCCAGGTATCTGGCTTAGGCAAGTATATAAAAGGTAGAAATGTTGACTTTTAAAGAAATATTTTAGCAGCCAGACATGGTGTTGCATGCCTTTAATCCAAGCACATGGGGAGGCAGAAGCAGACAGATCTCTGTGAGTTCGAGGCCAGCCTGGGGTACAAAGGAAGTGTAGAACAGCCAAGGCTACACAGACAAACTTTGTCTTGAAAAATCAAAGAAGAAGGAAGAGGAGAAGGTGGAGGAGGAAAAGGAGAAAATATTTTACTTGAGTTTGGCTATGTTGAAGCTGAGGGTCCCAAGACAGAGCCACATGGAGTTTCCAAGAGCATTTGAGTGGAGGAATTTGAAATCGAGGCAGTTCTGGGTGAGAGGCAGAAGGTTGGGATTATGTGGCCACAAGTAGCTGGCTGCTAAATTGTGGCTGTGGTTCACCAGAGTTGAGCCAAGGAGAAAGCTGGGGTGGCTGGCAGTGGACTCTCCAGTGAATCAGAAGAAAAGGCTGAAAGCCAGCCAGAGAGGTGGGAGGAGGTCCCACAGTGAGGGCTGTGTTTCAGAAGCCAACGGAAAGCAAGGCTGTCAACAGCAAGTGGGAGAGCAACTGCCAATGGCAATGAGATCAGAGTTGACAAGCAGTCCCTCTCCAGAGCACAGTGGAAATCTTGGTGACCTTGGCGAGCATCAGTGGAGTCATCGGGGTGGAATCTAGGTCATGAAGAGCAAGTAGGAGGTAGGGAGGAGGAGACAGACAGCACAGGCAGAGCTTAATAGTGATGTCCTGAGAAAGTTACCATGAGACACAAGAAACACTTGGAAGATGAACTGCGGGGGGTGGGGGTGGGGGGCTGGAATTTGAGACATGATTTAATTTTTAAATTTTTGTCTATTTGTGTGTGTGTGTGTATGTGGAGAGAGAGAGAGAGATAGAGAGAGAGAGAGAGAGAGAGAGAGAGAGAGAGAGAGAGAGAGAGAGAGAGCACATGCATGTGCCATGCATAAGTATGGAGGTCAGAGGACAACTTGGTGGAGTAGGGTCTTCTCCTTTCACCTTTCTGTAGGTTCCAGGAATCAAACCCAGGTCATAGGACTTATGCTTCAAGAACGTTTACCTAGTGAGCCGTCTCACCAGCCTGATTGATTGATTTTTTTTTTGGGGGGGGAGACAGGGTAGGGTGGAGGAGCCCTCTCCATGTCTTAATACTCATAAGAAAAACAAAAAGTTCCAAAATTGGTGACAGGAAAGACTAACAAGGAAACCTCTCTGGGGAGATTGGATGGAGAAAGCACTCCAGAGGTGCTTTATTATCAGGGGAAATGAAGGAGCGTGTTTGTGTATATGATAGATACCCAGCTTAAGGTCCACGCGCCGTCCTACTCACCTATAATCCTGGTACTTAGGAAGGCGAGGTAAGGAGTCCAGGAGGAGTTGACAGTAATCACTGCTTACATAGCATACCATGTGAGCTGCGTGAGACCCTCTCTCTCACCAACAACCAACAAATGATAACAGAAAAATGGGGTTCGCGAACTTTTCAGTAAGGAAAAAGACTAAGGAGGGAAAGGGCCATGGCCCAGATAGTAAAATGCAGACGTGAGGACCTAAGTCCAGTCCTCCAGCCCTCATGTCAAAAGCTCCGCTCGGTGGGCAGGCGATTGTCAATACCGGCACCAAGGGGGCGGAGACAGGACGGTCTCTGGGGCTCCCTGGCAAGGCATCCTAACCTAGCCTATCAGTTCCAGGTTCCATGGAAGAACCTTTCTTAAAATACAAGGCAATGGCCAGGTGGGCTCAGTGGGCAGAAGAGCTTGTGCCTAAGCCTGCCGACCTGCGTTCCGTCCCTAGGTTCCCACACGGTAGATGGAGAAAACCAACTGCGCACGTACACTACAGTTTATGTGCCTGTCCATGAGCATAGGAATTAAAACAAATAAATGCAATAAGTAATTAAAAATAAGTTTGTTTGAAAAAAAAAGAGGCAAAAGCAAGGTAGATGGCACGGAAGAACAACACTCAAAGCTGACCTCTGGCCACACACACACACACACACACACACACACAAACACATGACTAGCGAATGGGCTCAGATCACAGGCAACATGATAACTGGTGACTTGAGTTGAGTTTGTGGATGTTGGGAGGTGTTTTTTGCTACTATTGCTTAAGCAGCCTGGTGTTCTCTGGGCTCAGACTCAACCCTGGCACCTGCCCCATCTGGCTTAAGGCTGTCATTGCAGCTCCACATCACACCTGTAATAAATACTGGCTGTCAACCTGGCAGGATCTGGAATCATGGAAGAGATGAGCCCCCAGGCTGTCAGTGAGGGAGCTTCCTGATTGAGCTAACTGGGATGAGAGTGATGGGTTGTCGTTACGTGAGGTGGGGGTCCCAGACTGAACGAAAGGGAGAAAGTGAACTGAGCACTAGCCTTCACCTTTTTGCTTCCTGACCATGGGCGCCACGTGGCCAGTTGCTTCCTGCTCATGCCATTGTGCCTTCCCCACCAGGATGGACTGTATCATCACCCTAAGTCAGAACTTACCCTTCCTTCCCTAAATCAGCTGTTTTCCCACAGCAATGAATAAGACCACCTCCTTACATGACCATTCCCGCTCAAGAAGCTTGCGTTGGTCCAGGGAAGAGTTCTTCTTGCACTTGCCTCTTAGTAGAAAAAAAATAAATAATCCAGACTTCCTGACATATTGCCTCGCCTGAAGTTTGGACCTAACAGCCACTCGTAGACTGAGTTGGAGTACTCTTCCTTGAAAATAGGGTGATTCTATGAAACCCAAAACAAAATGAGGCTTTCGACAGAATGGGAGACTTTGAATAGTAACAGCACTGTCTGCCTCAGCTACAGCTGGCTGAGGTCAGCAGGTTTGGAAGCAGAAATGAACGCTTGTCCAACGCCCATCTTTCCTGGATGTTTGTTACATGGTAGGAGATGAAGAACAGAGTGGTGAGGATGAGGTCTACAGAGTGAAGAGATCTACAGTACCCAGGGAGAAAATGGGCTCTCTGTGAAAGGAACAAAGTTACAACCCAAAAGGCCTCGCAGGGAGGACACTTACAGCAGACATCACCGGTGAGGACAAAGGCAAGCAGCCGCTGCCCACTTCACTCCGGCTTTCACGGGCTTCGTTCAGGATTTAACAGATGAGGATAACCTTGAACCTCTGACTCTCCACTTCCCAAATGCTGCCATTACAGAGGCGCACCACCACAGCCTGCTTACATTGGGCTGGGACTCAAATCCAGGACTTCATGGGTGCTGGGAGAACATTCTAGCAAGGGAGCTGTAGCACTGCCATCCGTTCTCTTGCTGGGGGCTGCCTTGAACATCTACCCACCTTGTACATGATCTTTGGGGGATTTGTGTGTGTGTGTGTGTGTGTGTGTGTGTGTGTGTGTGTGTGTGTGTGTGTGTGTGTGTGTGTGTGTGTGTGTGTGTGTGTGTGTTCTGTACAAGGTCTCATGTATCTTAGGCTATCCTCAAATTACATAGTCAAAAATGACCTTGAACTTCGGCTTCTCCTGCCCTCACTTCCCTGAGTGCTGAGTTTATAGGCATGCGCCACCGTGCCCTGAGATACATCCCCAGCCCTACGTGTCGTTCTGATGAGGACAAACAGATAAGGAAGCCAACTATGAGAAGGAACTAGCATTGAGTCTTAGTCGGCCAGAGCCCAGGCTCTTCCCCCTCTGGCTCTGAGTGCCGTGGCTTGCAGCCTGCCACTTGTACCCACTCCAACAGGGAACCCAGCACTTTTGGCCTTCCCTCCAGTGCCCCACAGTTCACATAGTCACTTCGCACAGAGATCTGTTTTTCCAGAGAGAATTTTAAAAGTTACAAAAATGAAATCAACAGTAGCCCTCTATCCTCTTTTCGAGGAAGGCTAGCAGTTGGGCCAGGGCGTGGGTGGTGGTGGGTGGGGGAAATACAATAGAAAAAGGAGCAACATTTTCCCAAGGACTAGATAAAGACTGGGCGCTCCCCCAAGCTGGAATGTGCTCTGGGCTTCCTCTTTCAATAAAAAATGTTATGTACCCGGGAAACATTATATATGCCAAAGCAGTCTGAGGCTCTCCCTGTAATCAGGACAGCATCTCTCATCTTAGAGACTCCACAAAGGACCTTACACAGCTTACAAAACTGTAGACAAGTGCTTAGGGCACACAGAATGTGGGGCATTCACACACATGTCCCTTCACCCACCTCTCTAGTGAAGGTGGAATGTGCTGGCAGATGGTTCACAGCTGCCTGGCAGGCAACCTCCACCGTCTAGGACAGGAAGCCAGGACACCCGATCCTAGAGGAACTTCTGGGAGAGGGCAGGGGGTAACTTTAGCCCTGGACTTGGCTAAATGCTTGGAGCACACTCAGTGACATCACTGGATGAAGGAAAACAGTGATCATGTAACTGCTTTAGAGATGCCATGGGTTTCCCCACAGAGAAACAGAACTAGAGAGGACCCCATGATAGATGATTAGTCTGTAAGCCATCCTGAGTAGATTTTTACATATGGTACAGTGGTCCAATTTTATTCTTTCATATCTGGAAATCCAGATTTGTTGAAGACTCTGTTCTTTCAACTCTAACTTTCTTTGGTACCCTGGCCAAAGCCATTGCACTGGGCTGACAAGATGGCTCAGCTGATAAAAGCATTTGCCCTGCAAGTCTGATGATCTGAGTTGCATCCCTGAATCGCACAGTGGAAGGAGAGAACCTACTCTAAAAGCTATGCTCTACACACTTGGTGGTATACAAGTGCTTAACTACATGTCACACACACACACACACACACACACACACACACACAGAGAGAGAGAGAGAGAGAGAGAGAGAGAGAGAGAGAGAGAGAGAGAGAGAGAGAGATGTGCAGTGCACACACACACCCTATAGATTGTCTTGGAGATTATGGACATTACAGAACATGTAGGTCCCAAAATAAATCTTGACTTGAGAAGATTGATGCCATACCAAATATCATTCCCAGCCACGATGGAATGAGGCTGGAAATCAATAATGTAAGAAAAGCTGGAAAGTTCACAAATATGCAATCTGTGCTAGCAGAAGAACCATGCATGCCTGAGAAGAGTGTGGAAAATGCTGTTGGACGCAGGACTAGGACGTTTGTTGGGTCTGTTTGGTGTCATGTGTTTTCTTACTGACTCTGTATGCATATTCTACCTGTTAGGCTGAGGCTGAACAAGGTGACATGCAAATAAAGGAAAGAGGAGAATGATCTCTACAAAGCAAAGTGTCCTTTAATCAGAACAGCGAAGGGCAGTGGTCTCTTCATGGGACTGGAGACTGTATGCCTAGGTAAAGGGGGCTTGGGGACTCATAGGGCAGAAGAGAGGACTTTGGGGTGGGAGATGAGATTCCAGCTTCAAAAGCTGTGAACACCAACAGAGGTTGGTGTGCTGATCTTAACAGGAACTTCCTGGGTCCTAACTGCCTGTGTGAGATGTTGCCAGCTTGTCAGCTTTCCCTATGGAGTTCCTCAGCTCACCTCAGGCTTTAGGGGATTAGGCAACTAGACTTTCATTATCCACTGTTGAGCAGGGAGGGAGACACTGAAGTCTCCTACCATTGTTGTTATTATCTTTAAGGTTAAGTTGAGTTTCTTGAAGACAGCCTTTGTTTAAAAACAAAAACAAAAACAAAAACAAAAAAACAGTTTACTTTGTCTCAATGAGAGATTTTTAACTCACTTACTTTGAAATGATTATTGACAGATTTCACCCTTTTCCTTTGCCTTTAGTTTTCCTTTAGTCTTGTAGTTTTAATTTGGATTGTTTGTTTTGCTGTTGTTGTTTTTTGTTTGTTTGTTTGTTTAGAGTTTATTTCTGAAATGCCCTCCTGCACTGCCCAAGACTCATGTGGCAATTATAGGCAAGTCATTAAGAGGTGGGTTTGGGTTCCATTGGAGAATTAGATCACTGGAGGCATGCCTTCAAAGGATTCGTTGTTCCCAGTCCTTTCCTCCCCTCTAGAACCCCGTCTCTACCTCCTTCTGTGTATTGCCGTCATTTTGTGTGTTGTTTTGTCTTGTTGTTTGTTTGTTTCTAGTAGTTCAGCCAGATTTTTAACTTGCCATGTAGCTCAGCCTGGCCTTGAACTTCTGATCCTTTTGCCTCCACCTCCCAGGCTCCGGCATTACAAACACACACTGCACTTGCGTCTTCTACGGCATCTCTTGTCTTTTAGTCAGAGCCATTTTCTGGAGTGTTTCTTGACACGGGTTATCTCTCCTCTGTTCCACGTTCATGATGTTTCTTCAATTTATGGTCAGAAGATTTTCATCAATACTAGAAAATTCTCAGAAAACCTGGCATAGATTGCTTCTGTGCCATTCTCTCTGCTCCCTTTTTTCTTCCTTCTACCTCTCCTTCTGTCTCCCTCTCCTCCTGTTTCATCTCTCTCTCCTCTCCCCTCCCTCCCATTGTCTTCCTCCCCTTATTTACTCTCCCTCTTCTTTTCTTGTCCCTCTCCCTCTCTGCCATCCCCCTCCTGTTTTTATTTTACTCTTACACACTTACAGGTATGTTACAGTTTCACACCAGACTCTTCAGTATCTCTGTGTTTTCCAAACTTGATTGTGTGTGTGTGTGTGTGTGTTTATTGAAATATTTTAACTACTACCAAAATTCTCAAAATGTTTTCATGACATGTTTACTTTTGTCCTTAGTTCATATGTTGTCAGACGATGGGGAAGAAGCCCCGCCCCCAAGTCAGAGGTCTAGGGGAGGGGAAGAGTGAGGAGGAGGGAAGAAGGGTGAGAAGGGGAGGATACAAGCGAGGGCATAACAATTGGGATGTAATCTGAATAAATAAAGAATATACCCAAAAATAATTTGATATTTTGAGCCAATAGTTTTTAGAGATTTGCTTTTTAGTTCTATAATTTCTGCCTAACTTCTCTTTAGATCCCAGTTCTCTGTAATTTGACTTGCCACTTACAGTTTTTCCATATAGTGAGCACAGAACTGGACTATCCGCTAGTCTATTGTCTGTTTCTTTTTAATTTTTTTTTTATTACGTGTGTGCATTCACCATTCACAGACTTGTGCCACTGGGCATGTGTGGCTCTGAGAGCAACCTTGGGTAGAATGTCAGTCTGCCCATCTAGCTTGAGTCAGGATGTTTTGGTTTCTGTTGTGTATGCCAGGACATGGTCCTCAAGCTTTTAGAATTCTCCCATCTTGCTGTGTATGTGTTAGAATTAAAGACTTACGGTCACGTCTACTTTATTTGAAGGCCATGGATCTGAACTCAGGTCTCCACACTTGTCCAGTAAGCACATTACCCACTCAGCCCTCTTCCCAGCCCCCCTCCCCCAAGCCCCACAGCACATGTCATAACTTTTAAATGCTGCTGGCCATTAGTAAACTTTAGAGGGTTTGGTAAAGCTACGTTCCCCAATAACCATCTTAATTTTTTTTTTCTGGTTTGGTGATTGAAGTAGAAAGGTCACCTTGTCTGGATAGCAATTGAAAACAAGATGAGTGAACAGCCTTGGGATCCAGGATCTCTTTCCCCTGGTCTTTTGAAGACCTATCTGGGAAGTCCACAGACTCTGCTTATATATTATTTTATCTTCTTTACCTGTGACCTGTGTCTTTATTCTCAACCTTGCAGCCTCATATTTATTTTCAAATCAGCAAATATAAACAAAAACATCCAGGCCTGACAAGATGACCCAGCAGGTAAAGGTGCTTGACAGGCAAGCCTGAAGACCTGAGTTCAATCCCCAGGACCCACATAAAGGACGAAGGAGAGAAGCAACTTCAGAAAATTTTCCAATGACTTGCACATGTGCACTGTGGACAGTCTCCCCAGGTCTTTGAGGACGTACTTACATTTCCCTTTTATACAATATGCATAGCTAGCCCCTGGTAAACAGATTCTATGCCATATAACCTGTGATAGCCTGGAGTGGAAGTCCTCCAGTGAGCTTTAATATGTGGTCATTGTTTGTAACGGCAACCCTAATGTGATGACTAATCTTGTTTGTCAACTCAATCGGATCTAGAATCAAGCAAGTGGCCTGTGAGACTGTTTTCTGTAAGGATAAGCTGAAAGGCAAAGGTCAGCAGCTCTCCAGGAAACCTCCAGGCCCTTAGCACATTCAGCGCTGTGAATTGAGCATCCTGTGGTTCTCAGCTCTCTAGCATGCAGATAGCCACTGTAGAACTGCACAGGTCCTATCATGTAAGCTGATATGATAAATTCCCTTTACAATGTGTGTACATATATATATATTAATTCCAGCCATTCTGTTTCCTTTATAGATCCCTGACTAGTATGCATAATTTTTCATACTGCCCCATGTGCATGCTAGCCCCTCTGTCAGGAATGAATATCATCTCATCTCTTTTGCATGGATAATCTCTAACGGGACTGTGTTCCTTATACAAGGGCAGAGGGATTAAGTGGTGTATTCCCATGAGCATATACAACAGTGTGTCGTTCCTCCTGCTATGTTCTAGTCTATGCATTTTTGTGTTTATTTCCCACGGGGAGTCTCCTGTGAACGGGAATTGTTCTAACTTCAGTTCTGTTGCAGCAGCAAATACCCTGACCAAAAGTGACACAAGAAAGGAAGGAACTTGTGTGCATTACACACGCAGGTTACCAGTCCGTCATTTGAGGGCAATCGAGGCAGGAATTCAAGAAGCCACACAGCACGGCACAGCCCAGAGCAGAGGGAAACAGACCGGCTTCCTTGATCTTATACTTAACGAGGAGCTTTGCTCTTAGTAGTCTAGGGGCCAGCCTAGGGAATGAGTATGCGCACAGTGGGCTGGGTCTTCATGCATGAATTAGCAATAAAGACAATCTCCATGGGCATGCCCACAGGCTAAGCTGATCTAGATTACTCCCCATTAAGACTCTCTTCCAAGATGAATATAGATTGTGTCAAGTTGACAGATGCAGTTGACACCAATGCAGGAACCATCTAACCATTTTCTTGGATCTTAAGTATTTGAATAAATTATTTTGGCCATCACACTTGTTTTTAACCAGCAAGCATCTCTCCAGTTGGACTGTCATTCTCATTTTCCTCTTCCCTTTCCAAGTCCTTGAATACCTTCTGGATCTACCCCAACACATCTGGCCTTTTGGTCCTCTGAGACCAATTTACCTTCTCAATTTTTTTTTTGCTTAATCGGTATGGCGTATCACTGAGCCTGCTACCAACCTCCGATGTCCTTCACAAATCAGTTCCTACTTCATATAGTCAGGGCATTGTCTTTCATTTTTTAAGTGTACATGTGTGAGCTTTTCTGAACATATTGATTCAATCAGTTAGTAAATGCAGATTGAGTTGTAATGTATTTTACAGGCTCCAGGGAAAGGCATGGCAGGTTTCACTCATCAAAGCACATCTCGAGAGATGGCTCAGTTGATAAAGTGTTTACTGTGAAAACATGAGGACCTAAATTCAAATATCCAGCACCTATGTAAAAAAGGCAGTCATGGTAGCATGCATCTGTAAGTCCAGTGATGGAGAGGCCAAACCAGGGGCATCTCTGGAGCTCACTGGCTAGCCAGTCTACCTCAATAGGGTTCTAATGCCAGGTTCAATGAGAGATCCTGACTCGAAAATAAAGTGGACAGTGAGAGAAAAATCTACTTGATGTTGACCTCTGGCCCCTACATGCATGTGCAAACTCACCTGAACAAACATGCACACACATTGCCATAAGGACACGTACACACACCACACCAAAAATAGAATTGGCCAGTGTCTTTGTCCTGAGGAAAGTGTCCTCTGAGCTGTGAGAGTCTGGGATGGTGATGTTCTACCCAGGATGTACAGCCCACTGAGTAGCGCCATCTGCCCACTTACACAGAGATGGAGAATGTTCCTGAATTGCCCTGAGCTATTTCATAATACTGAGACGGTGATATCATGCTGAACTTTTCCAGATAGATGCCAGGAGGATGGGAAGGAGAAATCAAAACTTGTTGACAACCTAAGGAAAAATATCTTCCCACAGGAAGGCTGTGGTTAAGGCTAGCTAATGCGTGGCCTGCTGGTGAGAGCCGTCCTTTGACGGTCTTTTTTGTTTGGTTGCTTACCTGGCTTGCTTCACTAGTATAAGGTTGGCATGGTATGCATTTGTTTGTGTGTCCTTTTGTGTGTCTGTGTGTCTATGTGTGCCTGTATGTCCTTCTGTGCATTTGCACATGTTGTTGCACATGTGTCTGTGTGTTCATATGCGTATATGTATATGTTCTTGTATGCCTGTGTTTGTCTTCCTATTTGTCCACACACTTATCTATGTGTCTGTCTGTGTGTGACATGCTTGTGTCTATATATGTTCTTGTCTCTGTATTTATGTTTATTTATGTATCTCTGTGTCTACTTGTGTCTGTCTGTCTATGTGAATCTGTGTATCTCTGTATCTGTCTAAGTGGGTGTCTGTGTGCCTCTCTGTGTCTATGAGTGCTGTGTACTCTATATCTGTCTGTGTGTCTGTCTGTCTGTCTGTAGGAATGCTCATGCACACTAGATGGTGGAGAAGAAGGGAAAAGAAATGGTCTTTTCCATTTCTGTGGGCCTTCTTCAGCATTCTTGCCACACTTTATGGCTATTAGAAAGAAGCTATGAAATATCATGAAATAAACGTAGAAAACGTCTAGTCTCTTGTACTTCGTGCTAAAGAAATGATCTCTATCTTTGTGTATGTGTCCCCATATGTTTGTAGATGCCCACTGGTCACAGCACTGGGTGGGGGTCCGAGAACAGCTCCAAGTGCTGGATTTCAGCTTCTCCTTGCTTCAAATACTGTCTCTTGCTCACTTCTTTGAGCACAGCAGGCTATTGGGCCCACACACTTCCAGGGTTTCTCCTGTTTCTGCCTCCCATCTTACCACAGGAGTGCTGCAATTAGAAGCAAGGGTTACTGTGCCTGGCTTTACGTGGGGTCTGAGACTCAGAACCCGGGTCCTCATACTCACTGTGAGTGCTTTAATGACTGAGCTTCTCTCCAGATCCATGATGCCTCTTCTTAATGAAAAAAAAAAACCTCTCCTCATCCATACATATTATAGTTTGTACAGTTATAATCTTCTGTTTAAAAACAAATGATAAGTGTTAGAAGTCAAAATGGTAAGAAAGGGAGGATGCTAATACTTTCTTATCTTAATTTGGGTGCTGATTATATGAGTGGCTTCAGGATGGGAATATTTATTAAGATATTAGCTTATGATTATGCATTTTTTATTGTTTAAGGTTTGTGATACTTTATTACTTCTCATTATTATGTGTATGAGTATTTTGCCAGCATATATGCAAATGTATCATATGACTGTGTGATACCCATAGCTACCAGAAGAGGGCATCAGATACCCCGGGGCTGGAGTTAGGATGGCTGTGAGCTGCCACTTAGCTACTGGGAACCAAATCCAAGTCCTGGTTATGTATTTTTCTATAGGTTTTCTATCTCTTGACAAAAGTTCAATAAACCATCTATCCTAGTTAAGGTTACTATTGCGGTGATGAAATACTATGGCCTAGAGCTTGTTGGAGAGGAAAGGATTGATTTGTCTTCCACTCTCACATCATAGTTCGTCCCTGAGGTAAGTCAGGGAGAAATCAAGCAGGGCAGGACCCTGGAGGCAGGAGCAGGGCAGGACCCTGGAGGCAGGAGCAGGGCAGGACCCTGGAGGCAAGAGCTGATGCAGAGGCCATGGAGGAGTGCTGCTTACTAGCTTGCTCCCCTTGGCTTGTTCAGCCTACTTCCTTATAGACACCAGGACCAGCAGCCCAGGGTGGCCCCACCCACCACGGTCTGAGCCCAGGCACATCAATCACTAATTAAGAAAATGCCCCATAGCCTTGCCAAACTATGGAGGTGTTTTTCTCAGTTACAGCTCCCTCCTCTCAGCTTGTCAAGTTGACATAAAACTAGCCAGGACAAACATTAGATAGCATCTGCAACTAATGAGAACATCCAAAACTCATTCAAATACCAGGATCTGGGGAGAGCATAAAGTTGTCTAGTGTAAATTCACTCGGTTCTTTGTTCTGGAGGGTTATGCTCAAGAGAACCCATGCTACCATCCTGGTCTCTGTACTGAAACCCACACAGACCCACCGCCTCCCCCTCGCCTTTGAAGGACCATCTTATAAGCTGAAGAGCACAATCAATCATTCACTGTGTGTGAAGGCTCTGGGCTAAGTGATTTATTTAATACGACTTTATTGGGATCCAGGGAGCTGGCTCAGTCAGTAAACTGCTTGCTATGCAAGCACCTGGACCTGACTTTGACCCCCAGAACCCACATTAAAAAGCTGGGGCATACTCCCCAGAGTGCTGAAGAAGCAGAGACAGGAAAATCCCCGGGGGGCTCACTAGCCAGCTAATATCATCAGTAAGCCCTATATCCCAGTGATGTCTCAAAAACCAAGACTCCTGTGAAACACCACTTAAGACTGTCGCCTGACATCCACACATTCAAGCACAGATGTGTTCGTGCACATATACATGCAGACACAAAATATTAACTTAATGCATCCCCCCCCCCCAACGACTCTGTGAGATGAGTAAATTCCACTTTGCTGCTGAGGAAAGTAATAGGAAAGAAGATGAAACCATTTGTCCCAAGGAAGAAAGCTGGGCTAGAACCCAGCTTAGGGACGAAGTGACACCATGTTCTTATTAACCAGATCTGTCTTGAATTGGGTCACAATAATATCTAGATCCATGATGTTTGACCTAACTTGTGTGTCTTCCAGGATGTCTGAACTTTGGTTCACATTTGCCAGCAGGTCTGCCTGACTCACCCTGTGTCCAGCCCATCTAATTACTGATACTATGCCTGACCAGTTACTAATATCCAACAAAAGCTAAGTGCCAGACTTGTTGAGGGGAATGCCAGGATGACTCAGTGGTGGATCTTCCAATCCTAGTACTCATTTGGTGACCCCTTTTGTGAACCTTTTGGAAAATAACAAGAAAGAAACAAAGAAACAACAAGGAGAGATGGCTCGGTGGACAAAGTGCTTGCTGTGCAGGCATGAAGACCTGAGTTCAGATCCGCAGCACCCACAGAAAATGTCAAGCACGGAGGCACGTAATATCAGCACTAAGGAGGCAGAGACAGGCCAACCAGCTAGCCTGCTTAGCCAAAACGGCAAGCTACTGGTTCAGTGAGAGATTTTCACTCATTCTTGTTTTGTTTCTGCTGCTATGATAAAATACCCTGACACAAAAAACTTTGAGGGAAAGAGGGGTTTTTTGTTTTGTTTTGTTTTTCTCACAATTCCAGATTACAATCTCTTGTTTCAGAAAAGTCAAGGTGACAGGAACTTCAAACAGCTAATGGCAGTGAGGAACAGAGAGCAAGGCATGCATGCATGGCACTCAGACTGTTTTCTCTAGCCTTATACAGTTGGGAGCCCCTGCCTAGGGAATGGTTCTGCCCAAAGTGGGATGGATCTTCCCACATCAGCTAACATCATCAAGAAACCGCACCCCACAGACTTGTCCACAAGCAAGCCTGATCTAGACAATCGTTCACTGGACTTCTCTTCCTTGGTGAGTTTACAGTCTATCAAGTTGGCAGTTAAAACTAGCAAACGAGGTGGAGAACCAGTTGAAGAAAACATTCCAGTGTTCACCTCTGACTTCAGCACACATCCACATGGGAAAGTGAATACAGAGAGAGAGAGAGAGAGAGAGAGAGAGAGAGAGAGAGAGAGAGAGAGAGAGAGAGAGAGAGAGAGAGAGAGAGAAGAGAAGAGAAGAGAAGAGAAGAGAAGAGAAGAGAAGAGAAGAGAAGAGAAGAGAGACAGAGAGACAGAGAGACAGCACCCTGTAGAAAATCTTCAGATCCCATAGGAAATCCCAAATTATATCTGCAAATCTCTGTGGGGTTTTCATCACTCATGACTGAGTCCAGGAAAAAAATGTTAACTTTAAGATAAAGATCTACCCTTGACAAATTTTTCCTCTTTTAATCAAATTCTCGCATGTTCCTGTTTGGGGTTTTTTAGCTGCACGATTCTTAGAGGGTTCTTACTTTTCTTAAAAAGCTGTAAGCAATCCCCAAATCTATAAACAAGCTTTAGAAAAAGATGGAGACAGGAGGACAGTGAGAAAAACTGTTTCAGGAGCAATCCCTCTGTAAGGGAAAACCTAAAACCTCAATTACATACAGCTGAAAATATCTCAATCCGCCAAGATTCGTCCTGACATAAGCCCCGGAGCAGCAGCGCTCCGTGTGTGAGAGGAATTACTCTAAGGGTTTCTCCTTTCTTATTGCCCACTTATTTTTCTGAAAAGCCCTCTTCTGAAATCCCTTGTTTTACAAGAATGTGAAGGTTTGCTGGGTTTTCGTCTTAAATGGATTTCAACGGGAGACATTTTTCCTGCGGGCGATGGTGCAGCCAGCTCCCTGGAACGCAACTTCATTGGAGCGAGTGCAAAGAATCTACTTCCTGAGAAGACACGCGCAGCCAAAGAGACCTGCGTGACCACAACAAGACAAATACATCATGCAAGTTAAAACCAAGGGACCCGGGGCGATGGCTTAGTTGGTAAAGCCGTGGCTGTGCAAACACAAGGGTCTGAGTCTGAGCCTCAGAACCCACTTACAGAACCAAGAGTGATGTGCTCGCTTGTGATCCCAGCACTGGGGAGCTGGAGAAAGGTGGATTCCTGTGGTTTTCTGTCTATAAAGCTAGCCGGATCTGAGAGTGCCAGGTGAAAAATGAGATGCTCTTTCTCCCAAAAACCAAGCTAAAGCCTGAGTGAGAGCTGGCTCCGTGGCTTAAGGTTTCTTTGCCACCAAGCCTGATGACCTGAGTTTGATCCCTGGGACTCAAGGAGTGGAAGATCTAACTTCCAGAGGTACCCATTTTCCCTCCCTCCCTCCCTCCCTCCCTCTCTCTTTTCCTCCCCCCTCTTACATTAAATGGACATGGAATCTCTCTCTGCTTTACCTGCCAGAGCAGAGCTCTACTTTCCTGTCCCACCTTGAGTTCTCGGCACTCTAATATGCATACCCACTGTGCTTGCTCTGAGTGTCCCCCGAGTCTGCAGTCTTGTGGAGAGGGAGGGGTAAGTATGTACTGGGCTCTGACACAGTTCTCAGAATAATCCATGCACTCTCACTCTCTGGAGACTTTGTCCTCATCTATACTCAGGTTTTGGTGTTTGGACAACAGCAGCCAACATCTTCCTAATGGGTTTGAATGACGACGACGAGAGAAAAGAACTTTGATAAATTGGATGTTTGCTCTTATATGGGGGTCATACCACATGGCGTACCACCAAGGCACAGGGACTTGGAGTATGGCTCCATTATGAGCTCACCGTGGATATATGAGCCTGAGACCCATCCCAAGACTCCATGGAAATCACTGGGTATGGTGGAGCACACTTGCTGTCCCAGTGCTGGGGGTGCAGGGATAAACAGGTCCCAGAGGCTCCCAGGGTACTTGAGGCCAGGGTGATGGTACATGACTCTAATCTCAACACTAAGGAGGCAAAGGCATGCAGATCTCTCTGTAGGTTCAAGACCAGCAGCAGGGTTACATGGTGTGTGGGGGGGGGGGCAGGGAGGGAATGCGGGGTGGGGAGAGTGACTGGGAGATGGCCCAGTATCTAAGAACACTTGCTGTGCAAGCATGAGTTACGCTACCCAGCACCCACATAAAATGTAGGATGTAATCACATGTTGGCCTGTAATCCCAGAGCTGGGGGAGGCAGAGACTGGAGGATCACTGAGGCTTCCTATTGGTCAACCTAGTTCTGAGTTCAGTGAAGAAAGTGTCTCAAATAAATATGGCAGAGTGCTACAGCATGGCACCCGAGGCCCTCCTCTGGCCTCTGCACATACATACATGTACACACACACACACACACACACACACACACACACACACATACACACAAACACGCACACACACAAACACACACATACACACACACGCACACAAACACACACACATACACACACAAAAATACACACAAACACACACACAAACACATACACACACATACACACACACAAACACACACACAAACACACACATACAGGGGGGGGGGAGGCAAATAGGACACGAACCGATCAAGAGACAGACTAAGGAGATCCAATCAAATTCCATCCCTTTCACAGGTCTTCGCTCCCAGCATGTTGAAGCACTTCTTCTGTATGTTAAAACATTCACTTGGTAAAATCCAGCCAGGTCTCATCTGAGCTGCCTCACCTATCCGCACATTCTGTATGGCATCACCAAGCCTCCTCCTCTGGCACAGTCTTCCAGAGAGTCACATCGTCTAAGCACAATGGTGCTTTCCAGAAGTATTTCCTTTTAATGAAAATGTGTATCACCATATTTAATCAATCAGGCTGATTGACAAGAGCAACCGTTGATTCCTGCAGCAGACGCTGTTGCTCCCTCATTCTTATTCCAGTTTCATTTCTCAATCAAATCCATGTGTAAAAAACATAATGTGCTGCCAACCCAGTGTAATAAAACCTCAGCTGAAACGCACACCAGGCTCGACAGAAACTGATAACTCCAAGTGTGGGAAAAGTTAAGTTTGGAAAAATCACTTATGACAACCCGTGCATTCGAGGGTTATGGAGAAGAGATTCATCGTCTCCCCCCATCGCTAGCTTGAATGGGCCAAATTCATGGATTTGTCCTGAGACAGAAAATAATCATTTTTAAAGCAATGTTTTCCAAAAGCTGGCAGAAGCAGCTTTTTAAAACAGCCTAGAAATCATCCTTAAAATTGGCTGAGTTTGTTTGAGAGGCACGGTTGGCATCATGGAGTAATAAATTGGGACTCGAGCAGCATTGTTTTTTATGGTGGTACAGACTGCTAAAAGATGATGTATCGCTGGCCATCACCCATAGAACCAGCAGCTTTCAAAGTTAATGATTCATAGAAGAATAAAGGTAATCTAATTATAGGAGTGCTGCGGACAGAACCCACTTACTGTACTCAGATTCTTACTCCCATAGGTGGTCAGCAACTGGGGGAATCACACACACACACACACACACACACAAACACTTTCTTCTTTTAAAATGCTGAGTTGAAGATCGGGGGCCGACTTCCTACAAAAGAGAATAGACCTATAGCCCAGAGACCTGTGTCTCCCCAAACTCATCAAGGACCTTATATAGAAAGTGTAGCTACAACACACACACACACACACACACACACACACACACACACACACACACACACACACATGCTAGCATGATTCCATTTCCTGGGAATCTCCAATCCCCTGGTCTTATTCCAGCTTTGTGGCAGACTGCCAGCTGCAGCCTCCCTCCCCCCTACTGTCCCTCCAGTGGATCACACAGATCCCGTACAAATTTCATTTCTCCCACACATTGTTTTGTGTCCCGAGCCCCAGCTTCAGCAGGCACTCCCTGGTGGGATCCCACAGACCACTCTGGCCATGGAAGCAGTAGGCTATCTTATCATCACCTGTCCCTCAATTCCTCCAAGCACAATCACCCAGTCTTGTCCCCTGACCTATAGCAGGACATCTACTGTCCCCATTTCCTCTCTAACCCCCAAATCCAGAGGACAACTTAAACCTTCTCTCCCAACCATCCTTCCCCCTGCTTCCCCCATTATCCCAGCCCCCAGCTCCATCAGGCATACCCTGGGATGCCACAGGCCAATCCAGGCAGGGATGCAGATAGACTAACCGTAGCTCTTTGCTGTACCTTCTTCTCCTCCAAAGCAAACCTTCCATTCTAAGTCCAGCTCTGCAGCAACCCAGCTCTGCAGCAGACTGCCTGCTGCATCCTTTCCTCACTCTGCCCTCGTTCCCAGAGGACTACCTGTTGGAATGCCTTGCTTTCCTCCCTCTGATAGGCCCTCCTAATCCATTCTCATTCCTAAGCGTCATCTCCTAACACGTGGGAACACATTTTACCCAGAACCCCCAGTGACCACACCTATCAGGATTCCCAAAACTATTTCTGACCAGGCAACGAACAGCCACCTCCTCCTCCCAAGAACCAGAGAAGGCAACAGACACCAGGGAACAAAATGCCTATCCAACAAATACAAGACCAGATATCACCTAGAATTACAATCTTCCCAAATAGATGCCTAGATGTCAGCGTGAAAACACAGTCTACACAGACAGGACAAACAAACAGTATGTTGCTACTAGAACCCAGCAACCCTGTCACTGCAGACCTTAAGTATTTCAACATAGCTGAAGCACAAGGCAAAGACCTTAAAATAACATTTATAAATATGGTAGAGGTACTTGAAGAGAACATTAATAATTCCCTTAAAAGGGGGCTGGAGAGATGGCTCAGCAGTTAAAAGCACTGTCTGCTCTACCAGAAGTCCTGAGTTTAATTCCCAGCCATCACATAGTGACTCAAAACCATCTATACTGGGATCTGATGCCCTCTTCTGGCCTGCAGGTGTACATGCAAATAGAGCACTCATGTATGTAAAATAAATAAATTTTTAAAAACTTGTTAAAGATCCTGTAAAGAACTCTATGGAAACAGAAACAGCAGAAGGAAATAAACAAAATAGTTAAAAGAAACATGAAAATGGAAAAAGAATCAATAAAGAAAACCCAAACTGAGACAATTCCACAAAAGAAAATTTTAGGCACTTCAATAGGAACCTCTGAAGCAAGCCTCACTAGCAGAATAGAAGAAGTGGAAGAAAAATATCAGACACTGAACACACACACACACACACACACACACACACACACACACACACACACACACACACACACACACACACACAGAGAGAGAGAGAGAGAGAGAGAGAGAGAGAGAGAGAGAGAGAGAATATCTCTGTGAAAGAAAATGTTATATCTAAAAAAGAAAATCCTGACACAAAATATCCAGGAAATCTGGGACACTGTGAAAAGACCAAACCTAGAAATAACAGAAATAGAAGCCGGAGACAAAACCCATGTCAAAAGCATAAAAAATATTTTCAACAAAATCAAGAAGAAAATGCCTCTAACCTAAAGAAAAAGATGTACAGAACACCACAAACTAGACTGGACCAGTAAAGAAAATCCCCCTGGCACAAAATAATCAAAACACTAAATGTACAGAACAAAGAGAAAATATTAAAATCTGCAAAAGACCAAGTAACACATAAAGGCAGAGCTATTAGGATAACATCATTACTGCTCAATGGAGGCTCTAAAAGATAGAAAGTTCTGGAGAGATGTTCTACAATCTCTAAGGGACTGTAGAGGCCATCAGAGAACGCTATTCCCAGCAAAACTTTCAATCACAATAAATAAATAAAATAAAGCATTATATGACCAAAACCAAATTTAAACAATATTTATCTACAAATTCAGCCCCACAGAAGGGGATTGAAGGAAAACTCCAATCTAAAGAGTTTAACTGGGCTAGAGAGAGGGCTCAGAGGTTAAGAGCACTGGCTGCTCTTCCAAAGGTCCTAAGTTCAATTCCCAACAACCAAATAGTGGCTCACAATCATCTATAATGAGATTTGGTGTCCTCTTCTGGTGTGCAGGTTACATGCAGGCAAGAATACTGTATACTTAATCAATAAACAAATGCTTTTTTAAAAACAGTTTAACCACACTCCTGAGAACACAAGGAACTATTAATACCTGCCTAGCAATTCAAAAGAGGGACATACCACCACCACCTCCACTACCACAACAACAGCAAGAAAACAACAGGAATCAATGAACATTGATCATTGTTTTCTCTCAACATCAAAGGTATCAATTCCCCAGTAATACACAGACTAACAAAATAGATATGAAAACATGATCTGTCTTTCTGCTTCATCCAAGAAATATACCTTAACATCAAGGATAGGCACATCTCAAAGTAAACGATGGAAAAAGATTCCCCAAGTAAATGGACTTACGTAGCAAGCTTGTGTAGCCATTTTAATACCTGACAGAATAGATTTAAAATCAAAACTAACCAGAAGAGATAGAGAAGGATACTACATACTCATCAAACTCACCAAGAACACATTGAAATTCTTAATATCAAAGCACTAAACACAAGGTCACCCAACTCCATCAACAATAAATAAACAAACAAACAACAGCAACAACAAAAACCACTACTACAGCTTAAATAGCATATTAACCCTCACACCATCATACTGGGAGACTTCAATACCCAACTTTCACTAATAGACAAGTCATCTAGACAAAAACTGAATAGAAATGCTGGAGCTAACTGATGTTATAAATGAAAGGAACCTAAAAGATATGTATAAAACATTCCACCCAAATACAGACGAACATACCTTCTTAGCACCTCATGAAACTTTCTCCAAAACTGACCACATACTTGGACACAAAGCAAGTCTCAACAGATACAAAAAGTTGCATCCTATTGACCACCAGAAATTAAAACTGGATATTATCAACCACAGAAATAACAGAAAGCTTATAAAATGGATCAATAAAGAAATTTCAAAACTGCCTATAACTGAATGAAACTGAATACACAACTTATCCAAACTTAAGGGGCACAACAAAAGTGGTTCTAAGAGGCTCTAAGGGCCTACATAAAAGAATTGAAAGGAATTCACACTGGTAATGTCACGGCACATCTGAAAACTCCAGAACAAAAAGAAGAAATCACACCCAAAAGTATAGACATCAAGAAATAATCAAGCTCAGGGTTCAAAATCGATAAAATAGAAATGAACGAACAAAAAAATCAAACAAACAAAAAATACAAGGAACCAATGAAACAAAGAATTGGTTCTTTGAAAAAAATCAATAAGATTGACACACCCTTACCCAAATTAACCAAACTCTTAGCCAAATTAAAAAGCATAGAGGGAATATCCAAATTAACAAAATTAGAGATTGAAAGGGAGACATAATAACAGACACAGAAGAAATCAAAGAGAATGATAAACATACACTTTAAAAGGCTGTATTCTGCCAAATACGAAAATCTAAAATAGCTGTATAATTTTCTTGATACATACAACTTACCAAACTTAAACTAAGATCAGATAAGCAACTCAAACAGACCCATAGCCTCTAAAGCCCACAGCCAGATGGTCTTAGCACAGAATCCTATCAAACTTTCAAAGAATTGAGGCCAATTCTCCTCACAAAGTAGAAACAGAAGGAACATTGCCCAATCCAGTTTATGAGGCCATAGTTACCCTGCTACTCAAACCACACAAAGACCCAACAAAAAGAAAAATTATAAACCGATTTCTCTTATGAACATAGATGCAAAAGTGCTCATAAAATACTTACGAACATCATCCAAGAACACATCAAAAAGATTATTCACCATGATCAAGTAGGCTTCATCCCAAAGATTCAGGGATGGTTCAATATACAAAAATCAATCAATGTAATTCACCATATAAACAAACTGAAAGAAAAAAAAAAACTCATGATCATCTCATTAGATGCCAAGAGGCCTTTGACAAACCCAGCATCCTTTCATGATAAAAGTCATATATCAGGGATACAAGGCACATATCTAAACATAATAAAAGCAATATACACCAAGCCTATAGACAATATCAAATTAAATGGAGAGAAGCTTCAATTTCAATTCCACTGAAATTGGGGACAATACAAGACTGTTCACTCCCTCCACATCTGCTCAGTATAGTACTTGAAGTCTTAGCTAGAGCAATAAGACAACTGGAGGAGATCAAGGGGATACAAATTGTAAAGAAAGAGCAAAGTATCTTTATTTGCAAATGATATGATAATATATAAAAGTTACCCAAAAAATCCACTGGAGAACTCCTATTACTGATAACCACTCTCAGCAAAGTATCTGAATACAGAATTAACTCATTAAAAAATCAGTCAGTAGCCTTCCTATATACAAATGATGAACAGACTGGGAAAGAAATAAGAGAAACATCTTTCACAATAGCCTCAAGTAATATATAATATCTTGGGGTAACTCTAACCAAGCAAGTTGAAAGAGTTTTATGATAACCCATGACAGCTATAAAAATAAATCTTGAATTAAAAAAAAAAAAAGATACTGGGGGTATCACCAACTCAGATTTTAAGCTGACCTACAAAGCTATAGAAATTAAAAAAAAAAAACATGCTATTGGCACAAAAACAGAAATTTAATCAATGGAAAACAATGAAAGACTCAGATATAATCCACAGACTGATGGACACATGATTTTTTTTTTTATAAAGAATCCAGAAAAATGCACATTGGAAAAAAGACAGACTCTTCAGCAACAACAAAAGGTGCTGGTCAAACTGGATGTCCATGTGTAAGAGAATCCAAATAGATCCATACTGCACAAAATTCAACTCCACATGTATCAAAATCTCGAACTAAAACCAGATACACAGAGCCTGAAAGAAGAGAAAGTGGGGTATAGCCTCGAACATGTTGGCACCAGAAAAGACTTCTGAACAGAACACTGACAGCAAAGGTCATCAACAATTAGTAAATGGGACCTCGTGAAACTGAAACATTCCTGTAAGGCAAAGGGCACTGTCAATGGGACAAAGCAGCAGCCCACAGAATGAGAAAAGATTTTTAGCAACTCCACATCTGATAGAAGGCCAATAATCAAAAACATACCAAAAAAAAAAAAAAGAAAGAAAGAAAGAAAAGAAAGAAAGAGAAAGAAAGAAAAAAGAAAAAAAACCTCAAAAAGCTAGACACCAAGAACATTTCCTGACCATGGATGTGATGTGGCAGTCTGCTTTGACCTTCTGCAATTTTAACTTCCCCACCGTGTGGACTATCCCTGGTACTGTAAACCAGAATAAATCTTTTTTCTTTTAAATTGATTTTGTCTAAGTATTTTATCCACACAACAAGAAAAAAAGTAAGATGCATAAACACACAAGCACAAAACATACACATCGACTCTTCTCTTGGCAGTTTTCATTAGTAGCCATTCTACATCCCTCTTCAGGACTCGCCCGTTGCATCATTTTGGCCACAATAATACCCCGGAAGGCTGGGGAGGTGGCTCAGTGGACCATATACCTGCTGTGCAAGTGTAAGAGCCTGAGTTCAAATCTCCAGCACTTACATAAAATCCAGGCACAGCGGTGTACACCTGTAATCCCAGCGCTGGGGAGGCAGAAACAGGTAAATCCCCAGGACTTTCTGGCCATCCAGCCAAACCTAATTTGTAAGCTTCAGGTTCAAAATGTGACCCTGTCTCAAATAATAGGGGGGAGAACAATAGAAGGCAGTCAACAGCTCTGGCTTCCACACCTGATGGGCAAGCACTACTGAACAGACATCTGTGTGTCGCCCCTCCCCCCACAAAAAACTTGTAACTCCTCTTGAATCTAAAGAAAGGATCCTAGCATTTGGGAAATTTACAAATCAAATATGCATTAGAAACTAAAAATGTGTCTCCATTTAGGAGAAAGGGGAAAAAAAATACAAGAATGAAAGAAAAGCGCACCAGATCCAAAGAGACGTTCTGAGCAGAACCTCCCAAATGTTTGTCAGTAGTAGTGACTTCACAGTAATGGTGCGAGTTTCGAGACATCTTTAAAAATCAGCAAAAGTTAAACACACATGGGTTGGTGCACTTGAAAACTCAAGCTGGAAAGAAGAGGAGGAGGAGAAACACTTGTTATTTAACTGTGGTTAACCTGTGGAGTGAGTGGGCACTCCAGATGTGTTCGTGTGGGTGTTTCTGAAGGCTTGGATAATGAGAACACTGACCTAATGAGTGGATTCACCCCTTCATCGATTAATAATATGGTAGCTTGTTGGGGTCCAGATGGTCTGCTGTTCCTTTCTCAAGCACAAACTCTGATCTAGATGTGGCCCTGTGAGTGTGGAAAACAACAGGCATGAGATAAAGCCTTAGAGGGATGTCATCTGGGGTAAGTCAAGAGCACAAGGGCAAGGAGACTCAGAAACAAGAGCTCAGATGAAGGAGTCGAAGATGCTATTTGATCAACCAATGCTACATCTAGAAGCCAACAAGCAAATATATAAAGAGCAATGGGAAAAAAATTAAACTCACTCATTCTTGACGTGAATGCAGTCCTGTGTCTGCCATGGTGTTACCATCAGTAGCATTGTTGGGAGGTGATGGAAGATAGGACTACAGGGATCTCGTCACAGGAATTAGACATCCGGGGTCTAAGAACAGGAAGTAAGATACCACGTATCCTTTAGGGTCGCTGTAGTAGAACAGGTGCCTAGTTACTGGCAGACAGGAGAAAAGGCAGAAGAGCAAATTAAGAATCCACTGATGAAGAGGAATAGAAAGACTAGTTCATCAAGGGCGCTGCATATGATGGCAAAGCAGGTGGTAACTGGAGTTACATATTCAGACGAGGGTAATGAGCTCTGTGTTTGTGGTCAGTAACTTAGTTTGGGAGAAGTCCTTTTTACTTAGGGTGAGTTATTCACATGCAGCTTTGTGATGTGTCAGTCAAACCATGAAAAAAAAATAGACAGTCCTGATTGGCTGGTGTACAGTTCTGGGTGATCAGCATGAGGCACTGTGTGTGGAAATTCCAGTCGTGCCGTCTCTGCCGTGAAAATAGAATATGCCCCTATGTAAATCTAAGTCATGAAAATAAAGGCAGTCTACAGTGACTGAAATTGGATCAAAGGGTACAGGGTCACAGTGCTGTGGTGTTGAATTACAGCATGCCAAGGTAGCAGTCTGGTGCTGATGAACCAACTCTGTTTTCTAGCCTCCCTCCACAATTATATCTGGCCCTAGCTCATTCTATCCTTTTTCATTGCTTCCAGTCTACCATGAAGTGAATGACTCTGCTCTTCCATATGCTCTCGCTATCTTGTAGGACACCACCTCTGCAAACATGAGCCCAAGCAAATAAGTCTAAGTAGTGTCTGTCGGGTACTTAATTACCCAAAAGTCACATAGCTGAGTTAAGGAAATGATTCTGTGGGCAAAGCACTTGCCGTGGACACATGAATACCTGAGGCTAGATCTTTAGAATCCAAAAGAAGCCAAAGGCAGTAGTGGATGCCCAAACTCTCAGCCCTCCCACGGAGAGATGAGAGGGGAGACAGGTGGAAAGGGAGAGTTCCCAGAAGGCCATGGGCCAGCAGCACACCATAAAAGACGTGTCTCAAACAAAGTCGAAGGCTAGGGTTGACAGCGATATTGTTCCTGCATCTCCACAAATGTACAGTGGCATGTTCTTGCACTCGCACACATCACATATACAGACATAATATGTAATATGTATGTACGTACATACATACATACATACAAGAAAGACAGAAGAAATTGTGTGCCTTCTAAAGTAGCATAGCCATGTAACGATGTTTTGGTCTAAACTGAGTTACATACATGACAGGAGTGGAAGAACTTCACAGCCATGCTGATGTCATAGCACAAAGCATTGCTCCTGTGCCTGTGGTGAAGTGGGAGTAGACGAGCTATTGGACAGTCCAATCCACACACCTGTGTACAGTACCCTGGATCAAAGACATGCCTTACTTTAAGACACATAGATATTCCCTCTTCCACGTGTAATGTCCTCCAAGCATGTTTGTTCTGACCCCATGTCCCTCATATTTCTCTCCTTTCCACTAGTGCTCCTCCTCCCCCTAGTCATTCTTGCTTATGCTTTCATGTCATTGCACACATATGGTTTTACAGACCTATAAAGTCTACGGCCCATGAATCTGAGAAAACACACCATATATGTCCTTCTGAGACTGCGAATTCACTTATGATCATCTCCAGTTGCATCTCTTTTCCAGAAATAGCATGGTTGTCATCTTCTACTTTCTTTTCCGTCTTCCTTCCCTTTTCCCTTCCTTCCTTTTTTCTTTCTTTCTCTTTTTCCTTTCTTCCTTTCTTTCCTTCCTTTCTTTCCTTCTTCCTTCCTTCCTGTCTGTCGGTCTTCCTGTCTGTCTGTCTTCCTTCCTGTCTGTCTTCTTCCTTCCTTCCTGTCTGTCTGTCTTCCTTCCTGTCTGTCTTCTTCCTTCCTGTCTGTCTTCCTTCCTTCCTGTCTGTCTGTCTTCCTTCCTGTCTGTCTTCTTCCTTCCTTCCTGTCTGTCTGTCTTCCTTCCTGTCTGTCTTTCTTCCTTCCTGTCTGTCTGTCTTCCTGTCTGTCTGTCTGTCTTCCTTTCCTCCTTCCTAATTTATTTTATACTCCAACTGCAGTTTCCCCTTCCTTCTCTTCTCCTAGTCTATCCATTTCCCCACTTCCCCTCCCTCCTCCATTTCCCTTCAGCACAGGCCCGGCCTCTGGTGGATGTCAACTAGCCATGGCATATCCAGTTGCAGTAAGATGAAGAACCTCCTCTCCTATTAAGGCTAGATAAGGCAACCCAGGAGGAGGAAAGTATTCCAAAGACAGGCAACAGAGTCAGAGACAATGCCTGCTCTCACTGCTAGGAATCCCACAAAAAGACCATGCTATACAACGTTACAAATGTGCAGAGGGCCTAGGTAAGTCCCCTGCAGGCTCCCTTTGGTGATTCAGTCTCTGCGAGCCCCTGTGGGCCCAGGTTAGTTGATTCTGTGGGTTTTCTTGTGGTGTCCTTGACCTCTCTTGCTCCTATAATCCTTCCTTCCTCTCTTCTACAGAATGTGCTATGCTCTTGCTAATGCTTGGCTGTGGGTCTCTGCATCTGTTTCCATCAATTTCTGGGTGAAGCCTCTCTAATAACAACTGGGGTAAACACCAACCTGTGAGTATCGCAGACTATCATAGGCATCATTTCATTGATTTTTTTTTCCCATCATGATTAGTTCTATTGTGGGTCTTTGGGCTATGCAACCTCTGGGTCTTGGCCCTCTAGGCAGTGTCCAGGGGTGGGCTCCCTCTCATGGCATGGGTCTCAATCTGGGCCTGTCACTGGTTGCCACTCCCACAATTTTTACACTCCCTTTACCTCAGCATATCTTATGGGCAGGACAAATTCTTCTTATTCTAAGATTAGTTTTATTTATCTTTATGTATCTGTGTGTGCCTGTGGAGGCTAGAAGAAGACATCACACCCCCTGACACTGGAGTTACAGGTAGTTGTAAGCCCTCAGTGTGGCTGGAGTTACAGGTAGTTGTAGCCCTCAGTGTGGCTGGAGTTACAGGTAGTTGTAGCCCTCAATGTGGCTGCTAGGAACCATACTGGCAATCTCTAGAACAGCAAGAAATGTTTTCAATTGCTGAGCCATCCTTCTAGCCCCATCTTATTCTTTTCAGTTGAAGAAAATATCTATTGTGGGGCTGGAGAGATGGCACCAATGTTTGAACACTCGTTGCTATCACAGAGGACCCAAGTTCAACTCTGCTCTGGCCTCTTTGGCACCAGGCAAGGGTATAGTACACAGACATATAGGCAGGCAAAACATATATATATATAATAAGTCTTTAAATTTTGAAAAAACAATTAAGTATACACATTATATATACACATATAGTTAAAGTGAAATAAAAATTTAAACATAAATAAATGTCTACAGTAAAACAATGAGCTATGTTATGCTAACACTAGCCCCATATCTCATGTTTACATCATCTCTTGATTTTTATCAGCCAGCTGTGACACATGACTCCCTTTCGTTTGGGACGACCAGGCAACAGGGGGATGGGGTGGGCGTTGCTATCCCAGACGGAGGCCTGCTTGTCTGGGCACACCCGAAGCCTGCCAGTTGATAAGACTTGTTCTCATGCCCAGATCCTGATAACATTTCTATTACTCTTTCTTAAAGTTAACTTGGTAGGGCTGGAGAAATGGCTCAGTACCCACAGCCCTTGCTATGCAGTTTTAAGGATCCAAATCCAGATTCCCAGAAAATACATAAAAGCGGCATGGGCACGGAGTGTAGCTGGCCACCTCAGAGCTCAGGAGGCAGAGGCAGGGGGCTTCTGGGGCAAGCTTGAGTAGATGAACAAATGAGCTTTAGGTTCAGAAAAACCCTTCACCTCAGTAAATGAAATGTGGAGAGCTACCGTAGAAAGACCCCCCCCCAACGCCCTTTGTCATCCTCTGACGCCAACTCATGGCACAGCTCACATATGTGCACCCACACGCAAATACACACACTCACGCAACACTCCAGGGCACACAGAAAAAAATTAATTTGTCAGCTAAATATGAACAAATGAGTGGAAAAGATAAACAGTCACAGAGCAACATTTCTGTTTCCTTACCCTCACACATGGATAGAAAGCTAAAGAATAAGCCAACAATTGAGGAAAACAGAAAAATACTCTATACAAAATTGGATTCAAAGAGAAAGATTTTAATGGCATCATATCCATAAGTGAATGCACAAAGGCAGAGTTTTATTTTTTATTTTTATTTTATTTGTTTATTTTTTTTTCTTTTTTTGAGACAGGGTTTCTCTGTGTAGGCTGGATGTCCTGAACTCACTTTGTAGAGCAGGCTGAGCTCAAACTCAGCAGTCCACCTGCCTCTGCCTCCCGCGAACTGGGATTAAAGGCATGTGCCACAATGCCCGCTCTCAAAAGCAGAACTTTAAAAGAAACTTTTTACTCAAAATAATTTGTGTACAATGTATTTAAAACATGGCTTCCTCTCCCTCATCTCCTCCCAGATCTCACCCACCCACAAACTCCATATCCTAACCCCCTTCTTGAAAACAAACTGGCAAATGAAAGAAAAATTAATCAGAATAAAACAAAAAAAGAGAGAGAAAAAAAAACAAAGAGAAAAGAAAAAGCACAAGAAACACACGCAAACACTCATGTACACGCACGCGCACACATGCACACACATAATGCTGCCTACAGGTAAGATGTCTACGTCAGTTAACCCAATCTGGAAATTCTTTACAAGTATGTCCAGAGGTCTGTCTCTTTGATGATCCTAGATCGTGTCACTCTATTAAAGTCAGCCATCATTGTCGTGTAATGGTTTATCTGTGGCAAAGTTTAGGTAGGCCTTGGCATTCTGCAAAGTAACATTGACTTCTATAATACTTCTATGATAATAGTTTGGTGGTTTCTTTGTTGGTTCAATTTTTAATGCAGAATTTCTCTGTGTAGATCTGACTCTTTCTCTCTCTCTCTCTCTCTGGACCAGGCTGGCCTTGAACTCAGAGATCTACCTATCTCTGTGCTGGGATTAAAGGTGTGTGCCACCACACCCAGCTAGAAAATAGTTATTTTTACTTAAAAATGTTTTATTACATGTAGTGCCTGTGTGTGTGTGTGTGTGTGTGTGTGTGTGTGTGTGTGTGTGCATGTTATACGCATACATGTAGTCAGAGGACAATTTGCAAAAATGGGTCTCATGTGGGTCCCACGGGTCAAACTGAGGTCATGCAGCTTAGCATCGAGTATCACTACCCATTGAGCTGTCTTGCCTGACACTCACCCCCTTTTATTTAAACAGAATCTCTTGTATCCCAGGCTGGTATCAAACTTTCTGAGTAGCCAAGGATAGCCTTACACTCTTGGTCCTCTCCTGCCTTCACTTCGTGAGTAGTAGGATTACAGGTGTGTGCCACGGTGCTCGTGCTGGGGGTGGAAGCCAGGGCCTTGCACATACCAGGTAAGTACTCCACCAACGGAACAGCATTCCTTTATCCTCTCAATTCTTATATTAAAAAGAGCAATTTAGCTTGACGGTTAAAACACCATTTCGACAATGTCCAATTCACTTTGTAATAGGAGCAAAATGGCCTCAGACAGAGAGGCCTGGGTCAGCAGCATCACTTTGAATTTGATCATTTTTATTGTATCTATTTTTGGCAGAACTGCCTGATGACTAGGGACATTGATTTTCCATTATAGTAATGAGTTAAGGTCTCCTTTGAAACTGAGTTTATTTAAGGAAAATAGTGAATCACTTAAGGAACATTTTAATAACAGCGCTGGTGATCTTAAACTATTAAACTGTAGCAGGAATCCTGGAGGGGCCAGATAGATACCTGAAGTGGGAGCAATCTCACCCTAATAACCTGTGTAGTCACAGTTCTGCGCCCCACCGTCTTCTGTCTACGTGCTACCGTGGCTCTGAGCAGTCTTTATTGATGAAGCCTGCTAGATTCGGTTTTCTGTTACTAAAAGCATAGAATTCTGGGGCTTAGCGGGGAAATTGTTTGTCATTCCAGCCTGTAGACCTGAGTTTGAGCCTTCAGAATCTGTAGAAAACCCAGTTGCATAGTGCAAGCAGCAGGAATCCCAGCACTCCTGCAGGATGACAGGAGGTGGGGACAAGAGAGTCTCAGGCCAGCTACCCTGCCACGTGGACAAGAGACCCTGTCTCTAACAAGGTTGAAGACAAGGACCAATATTTGAGATTGTTCAGGGATCTCCACATGTGCTCCATCGCACATGCGTGCCCTCATTCATACATTCATGCACACACACACACACACACACACACACACACACATATACAGTGAAAGTTCATGAAACATGAACTAGCATATCTGCTCAGGAACTGGGCAACTGAGTTGAGAAGCCCAGGAAGACTGGACTCATTAGCTACCATTAGCTCCAATACATGGATGCCCAGGCACAAAATGGATGCTCAAGAAATTCTCATAAAAAGAATAAGGGTGAATCCCAAATGGAATCCGTAATAGGAAACCTGGGACAATGGCTGGGAGACACTTCAGTTTGTAAAATGATTGCTCTTCAAGAACAAGAACCTCAAGCAATCCCCAGAACCCACATTTTAAAAGCAGGATGTGCAGACACTCCCCAGCACTGGGAAGGTAAATACAGGCAGGTCCCAGTGGCTCACTGGCCAGCCAGCCTAGCCTAAGTGTGGTCCAGACTAATGAGAGACTCTCTCAACAAAACGAGGTGGGTAATGTGTCAAGAGTGATACCTTAGGCTGTCCTCCGACTTCCACACACGTGTGCATACATATGCAGTGCACACTTACTTCCACTTACAGGTGCTTCTACACCCCACCACCAAAGAGAACTCAGGACAAGAGCTTGGTGATGCACAATTTACTGATAAGCAGATGGAAGATACATTGATGAAGGGAAACCAGGAAATAAATCACTGTATCCTCAGGAACTATGGTGCGGGGGGCGCAGGGGGAAGGAGAGGGACACTGTGTTCAGGGATACACCTGTGATCACAGTTAACACCCTTTCCATCTCTAGGGACTAAGCACTTTTAAATCCACATCAGAACTAAGATAACGGAAGGCTTGGAGAGTTAAGAAACTTGACTGTGGTCACTCAGCAACCAGCCTGACCAATGGATAGCCACACTCATTAAGTCACAATCTGATAATCAAGGGGGGAAATAAAACAAAGACATCACTATGAACATGGCTGATGGACTTTTAAGGTCTGCGAAGATTTCAAGAGTGAGGTGTGCATGCAGAGCAAGCTGCACAAAGCTGAGACGAGGGAAGATCCCCCACCTATAACGAGGCTTCTAGAAACATAAAGGAATGCAGGAGCTTGTTAAGTTGGAAGTTTCATTCATTGGTAACAGCCAAGCAATTCACAGTATTTTCTCTTAGATGAAAAGTAATATGGCGTTGTATATACATTGGGAGGGAACTTAATCTTCTATTTTAGCTAACATTAATCGTTGACACCAGTAGTATAATATCCTTCACTACATTAAAAAAAAAAGAGTAGCAAGGAGCAGGTGGGTCCCCATGGGCTGTTCATGGAAAGGAGTCACTTTTTAATATGTATAAAGAGAATGTTAGCTCAGTAGTAAGGTGTTTGACTCTGAAATATGAGGATGTGAATTTAAAACCCAGCACTTTCTTTAAAAAAAAAATCCAACCATGATACTGCATTCTCATAATCTCTGTGCTGTAGAAGTGAGACAGAGGCATTCCCAGGGCTCAATGGCTGGCCACCCTAGCCTATTCACCCTCCTGCCCCCACAAACAAAACGGACCACACATGAAGAACAACACCCACATTGTCCTCCTGCCTCCACGCATGCTCCTCACCTTCATGTGCAGGTTCAGGTGCACCCATACACACACACACACACACACACAGAGAGAGAGAGACAGAGAGAGAGAGAGAGACAGAGACAGAAATAGACACAGAGAGAGAGAAACAGAGACAGAAACACACACAGAGAGAGAAATAGGGAGTCTCTTACACGCATTTTCCTCCTGTCATTTCATAGGGAATGGAGTTCATCAATGTGACCTGAACCTAGTCTTAGTTACTCCTAGTCTTCCAGAGACTAGCTTGGCTAGGAAAGGATTCTACTGAGGATAATGATCACCCTGGTTGATTTTTTTTTTTTTTCTGAAACAGATGCACACGTATCGCAGGCTGACTTCAGATTCAATCTGTCAGCAAGAATGACCTTGAACTTCTGAACCTCCTGCCTCCACTTCCTGAGTCCTGAGATTACAGGCATATACCATTACGCCCGGTTTTCAAAGTGCCAAAGATGGAACCCAAGCGCATGCTGGGCAAGCAGTCTGCCAACTGAGCCGCCTCCCCAACCTTCTCCCTTCTGTCCACAATGCCTAGCCCTCTGTTCCTTAAAGGTGGACAGCAAGGCTGAAATCAGCGTATGAATAAGTTAACTCACAACCACAGATCTTCCTACACTGCCTAGACCGTGCGATTGAATGTGTAGTTCCAGTTTCAGTCATTGATGCGGCCTAGGCATTTCTGGAATGATCTGGTGTCTTCTTGATGTTCTGGGTCCTTGTGATTCCAGGCTACAGGCACCTAAGCTCTCGGTTCTGTATTAGACAGGCCTTTGGCTGTGCGTGAGAACGTCAGGTAAGAGGTGCTGATGTTTAATGCAAGACACTGATATTCCATCCACAGTGTGTGTCCCGGTTGGTATCGACTGATCTAGAGTCACTGAAGAGGCCAGCCTTTAGGCATATCCAGGAAGGAGTTAGTTCTGAGGCCAAGCTCACTGAGGTGGGAGGAGCCAACCCTCTGCCCCAAGTTGCACTGTTCCATGGGGCTGGAGTCTGGGCTGCACAAACAGAAGAAGATGAGTTGATCACCACCATTCTCTCTTTCTCTGAATCTTCACTTCAGACACACTGTGACCAGCTGCCTTGCACTCCTGCTGCTATGTGGTCCCCACCACAACACATTGAACCCTTAAACTGAACCAAAATAACCTCCCTCCCTTCCTTAAGCCACTTTTGTCAGCATTTTGTCACAGCAACATGATAAGTAACTAAGGCAATGTTTAAAATAATAATAATAATAAAGTAATGAGGGGCCTGGGAGATGGCTTAGCTTATATAGGTACTTGCCACACTAACCCAGTGACCTGAATTTCATCTCTAATACATAAGTAAAAGGTAGAAGGGAAGATCAACTCACCAAGCTGCCCTCTGGCCTACACACACATGTGCTGTGGCCCACCCTCCTCGCCCACGCACAATAATAGCAATAATAAATAAAGGAATGAAAACTGAGCTGCCTCAAAGTAGAGCTGGGATGCTGTGGGAAGGTTACATTCAAACTGCTCAAGGTTAATGTTGCAACGACAGGAGAAAAACAACTGAAGTCAGAACCAGCCAAAGCAGATTCTGAGTTTCGGATATCTGCCCAGTTAGTGAACTTCTTCCAAAACAGAAGGCTGTGGAAATCCCCTTTTGAAAAAAATAAAATAAAATAAAAAGCCAAACTTTTTTGCCCAAAGGGCTGCTCAGGGCTGCTGTGATTCCAGGATACAAAATTCAACTCGTGGTTTCCCAAATAAATCTTTTGATGTCTGTGCCAGCTTCCTTGTTGCTAGTGCTGGTTAGGCCATGGTTGAGCAGATGGTCTGGGGCTTTCACATAACACATGGTGTGGGGTCAGGATATTTGCATATGGGCCAGGGAATATGCCATCAAGGGTGGCACAGGGCAGTCAGGATATGTCCACCTTCTCAAAGCTCATCCACACACCATATAGTCTCAGGTGTACACCTTCCACAAAGCTTCACAAAGAACAAAACAAATCTCCCGTTTGTTCTTTCTCTGTTGTGAACCGGTGAGACGCGTTGTCCATCAGCCCTGCGAGCCTCTCGTGGCTCTGTTGTAAGGCTGCTGTGTCTGATTTTAAGAGTCTCTGTATCAAGATGAAGGTCAGGAAGGAAGGGTGGGAGGCTTGGGCTGTGCCCGAATAGCTTTTGTACATACTGCTGTGACTCGCTGGGAAAAGGTAAACAAACAAAGCCAAGGGCCAGGAATTTCATAGTGGGAGCACTGGGAAGGCTGCCTGAGATCCACCCCCACTGAAAGCCACCTTGTGCCAGTATCGCTTTCAGTTCAGTGCCTTCCTCTGATGGCTCCATTGAGGTCTGGGGGACACTGGGAGGAATCGCAGTGGCCCTTGCTTAGAAGGGTTTGTACAGTAATGGGAATAGTGGGGAGTGTCAATAGACTGAAGCATTCCAGGCAGTGAGTATAGGTCAGCAGGCTGTCCGGGAGCAACGACGTTGCAGCTGGTAGAAGGAAAAAAGGGGGGGGGGGCGCAAGGAGATGGTTTCATCCTTAATAGTGCCTACTTTGCAAATACCAGGCCCTGAGTTCAATCTCCAGAAGCCGTGTTTTAGAAAAGCAGCGTGTGGTAGTTCACACTTCTAATCCCAGCACTAGGGAGGCAGAGCCGGGAAGATCCCCACGGCTTGCTGGACAGCTAGCCTAGCCTACTTGGTAAGTTGCAGGCTATTGACAGATCATGTCTCAAAAAACAAAACAAAACAAAAAGCCCAAGCAGACAGCACCTTCAGAATGACAACCACGTCATCTTCTGCCTGCCACACGCATGTGCACACACACAGACAACCAAGGAAAAAACTCGTGGAAGATGGAACTTGTCAGATTGAGTGCGGAGCAGACGCTTCTAAACACGGAAAATACAATCTGATACTAGCTGCTAAAGTCCACAAGTTCCAGAAACCTGACAGCTGAAATAGGAGCACCTGGCTTGAGTCTTGGCTTTGTTCACCCCTCTGAAAGAGTGGGCTAAGCTAGTATTTTTCTGAGCCTTCGGCTATTTGTCTATGCTATGGGAAACTATGATAAACAGCCAGCAGATGACTAGAGGACTAACGTGTGAGAACACTGCACAGCCTCTGAGGCTGCTGCCTTTACAGGTGTTTACTGCATGGCTTCTTAGCAGCAGCATCAGTGTTATTTCTCCCGGGGGCAGAGGCCCAGAGAATAAGACAGATCACCCTGCCCCCAAGGTGATCACAGGCTAGTAGCATTTGTGTGGGCACTGCAGAGTAACATGCCCTAGTCCTGGCACTTTAGCTCAGTGCATCCTCACCACAAGGTGGGAAGGCGGTTGCCATCTTTTTTCAGAGCAAGAAATCAGAAACGGTGACATAGCACCGCACAAGGTCCCACAGATGATGGGCAGAAGTATTCACATATGATCCCAGTTGGGCTGGTCTTATGTGCTCCCTCTTTCCCTCTACCCTTTTCAGTAAGATGGACACCCAGAGGCAACGGTGACACGGCACAACATCCTACAACAACGTCCATCTCGTAAGGAGGAAAGTGTGCTAGTTGTTCTGTAAGAATAAATGAATAAACAGGTTGAGCAAGAGGCCGGCATGGTGAGCATCAAAGCCCTCCTAGGGCATGACAGTGGTCTGAAATAATCCCTCCCTCCTTTAACTTGCTTAAACAGATATTTTGCCACAGCAATGAGAAAAGTAACTAGCATGCCAACCATCGCAGGAGGCTAGTAAAGCCAAGAAAACTTAACAGAAGGGAATGAGGAAGACACTTAAATACTTCCCCAAGGAGCTACAGGAAGCTGAAAGTCAAGGCGTTAGTTTGGGTTAGAAACCAAGATTTGGTTTCTGACAACATACCTGACCCATTAAGTCCAGGCTCAGATCACTAAAGAAGTTGTAAGGCTTGGGGCTGGGAAAATGACTCATTTGATTTAACCTGCCAGTAAAATGTTTGCAGCGCAAATGTGAGGACCCGAGTTCAAGCCTCAAAACCGGCATGAGAAAGCTGGGCACAGTGGTGCACACTTCTAACCCCAGCATTGTGGAGGCAGAAACCAGAAGGTCTCTAGAGCTTGCTGGCCAGCCAGCCTAACTGAGCTGCTGCGCTGCAGGTCCAATGAGAGACTGTCTCAGAGAAGTAGGTGGAGAGACTGCAGAGTATATGTGAGGTCATCCACTGGCTTCCACACACGTGTGCACTCTCGTGCACAACTACACATGCATGCACACATGCATGGATACACGTGCACACATCCAGCTCACATAGATCAGTGACTTTCCCTTGTGATAATCAAGTCCTTGTTTTCAGTCTGTTTTCTCTTTTCTTACGCATCACGTTTCCCTTCCCATTTGTTTAATATTGTTTAATTATTTCCTCTGTAGCTTCAAGTGCTCAGGACTTCTCTCCACACACATGGACACAATGGATGGCGGAGGAGGTTCTGTAATGAGCTGAGACTGATGCATGAACCACTAAATACATCGCCAGTAACAGCGTCAACTCAGATACCATTTATTGAGCATTTATTGCACACCATGTAGTCTGTGCTGAGCTAGAGAGATGCTTCTGCCAGTAAAGTGCTTGCCACACAAGGGTGAGGCCCTGAGCTTGATTCCCCAGAACTCACATAGAGAAGCCAGATGCAACAACACACGCCTCTAATCCCAGAACTGGGGCGATGGAGGCAGGAGGATCTCTAGGGCTTGCTGGCCAGTCAGCCTAGCTGACTCAGTAAGTGCCAGGCTCACTGAGAGGCCCTGACTCAAAAAATAGGGTGAGACATAACTAAAGAAGAAAGTCAAAGTTAAATTCTGGCCTCTATAGAGACACAGCCAAACACACACACACATACACACACACATACATACACACATACACACACACATACACACACATATACACACACATACACACACAAAGTAATGCAGACATGACCTAAAGAGTGATATCCAAAGTTTATCTATAGCCTCTACTCACATCCACACATATATGCACCAGGAATTTGCACCTATAAATGAGCCAACATACGTGTACATACATGCACTCACATACATGATATAAAGAAGTGATCTTCTATAACATTATAGGCTAATTTTCACAGCCATTCCCTGTCACCAAAAGTGACAGAGCCTCTTCACAGCTTGGCTTGAAATGCTGGGGTTGTTTTCTGCATTCCATATTCCTTCCAGTAATTACACAAAAAAGAAAAGAGTTTATATTATTTTTGAGCAAGATGGACCCAGCATTTCATCTTTACTCAGAAAGGGCATAATAGTTTTGGCAGTGTAAGACAATTTCACTGGAATGGTATGACTTGCCAAAGATCAGAGTTGTTGAGCTAGCTGGGGCAGGGCCCTGAGCCAGATGACTGAAGATGGCTCTCAGACAGCGCCACTCAGGAGAATTTCAACAAGGCTTTCCGATGCCAGGGTAGTTAGTGACCCATTTGGATGCATTTATGGTGAGTCACTGAGACAGGATTAAGAACCAGCTGTGGAAACTAGGCCTTGCAATTTTATGGAATCTCTATGAGATAGGGGAATAAATATGGGGAGTAGTGAGAAATTTTTATTTCCTTAAAAACACAGAAATGTTATGGGAATATTTTTTTTTTTTAATTTAATCCCAGGTATGGGATATGGAGCTGCTTCAGATTGTCCACCACAGCTGAATACGATTTGCCTTCTGCTCTAGCATGGGGCATGATTTTGCCAGTTTCAGATAGTTTCTGCAAGTATATGACATTTGGAATTCTGGGACCCTTGGGGGGGGTATATAAATGCAAGAGCCCTGAGAAGGGCTGCTGTGACTGCTCCTCCCCCTGCTGTTGTTGCAGCTGGTGGTGGTTGCTGTTGGATGCAGTTGGTTGTGTTTGGTCAAGTGGTCATACACAAAGAGACAAGAAGAAATTGCATATCCTCTAGGTGACTATCAACCCTGCCCTAAGGAACTCAATGCCCCTAATCATCAGGAAGTAGGTAGTCTAACAATATTGACGTCCACTCCCCCCCTAACCTTCTTTCTCTCCTACCTAGAGTTTGGGGGGGTTGAAAGGATGGAGAAAGGTATTAGATAAAAGAATCCAATAAACAGCCAAAAAATTCAGCTACCCAGGGATCACACTCTCAAGCTGTGACACCAGAAAAAAGGATGGTCCGTAGGTTCTACCTGACTACTTGAGACCCTGAAGCTGACACTGAACAAAATGTGTTTTTATTGTAACTGGCCTGGCAGGGACAAATTTATTCCCAGGAGATCCTTGTGTTACTCACTTTGACTATCAGACTATTGAAACAATGAACTTCAAGAAACCAGAATTCATCAGGAATCTAATGCTGGGGAAAGAGAGAGGCTGAACGTAGCCTGGGCCAACCAGAGCTTTGTTGGACCTGCTTACAGGAAGACAGTGATGGGTCAGTAGTAGGCTGGACCACACCTTGACCAGGGGACCGCTTACATATTCATCACTCTGGCCACCCTAATCTCACTTCCTAACCCTGAAATACGGGCAGATGGAGATGCTGAATCGATCTCTGCCTCTCTTCCCAGAGTGGCCACACTGACTAAATCTACTTTACGTGTTTTTCACTATTACTTTGGTTGTCTTAACTAGCTTATGGAAAAGAGGTGGCTGAACCTGGCTTGCTAGGATACAAGCTGTTACCCCAACTCCAGGAACACTATAATTTGAACTAAGTGTTCTCCTCGAGTCTCAAGTCTAGTATTTGGTGAATGACAAAGATGAAGGCAGCTCAAAACTTGGGTTGGATTTCAGGGAGATTAGATCTTCCTCTCCCAGGTTATCTGTTTTTTTTTTTTTTAATTTTGAGTGAAAGGCTGAAACAGCGCTCCTGTTTGGTGAGACACAGATCAGGGGAATTTTAATGGTGTTCCCAGCCAGCCAGTCTCAAAAAGAAGACCCTATTTAAAAGAAAGTGGGGGAGGATGAGAAGTAACTCAGTTTGTAAATTCCTTGTCATGCAAACATTAGGACCCTAGCTCAATCTCCATTTTTTAAAAAACTGGGCATGGCGGCACACGTGCAATTGAAGCATCAGGAAGGTAGAGATGGAGTGCATCCTTAGACCCACTGGCCGGCCAGCCTAGCTTAACCAGGGAGAGACCCTGCTGCAAAAACCAGACAGGATGGTTCGTGATGCAGGAATCCACCAAAAGTTGTCCTCCGTCCTTCACTGTCCTCCTGCCAGTACACTCACACACAAACACCCACATACAAACACCCACACCCACACAAACACACACACACACAAACACCCACACACATAAGTAAAACCAAACATGGCTAATACGTGCTCAGCCATTTCTGTAAGCAGCAGCCCCTTCTGTTACACCGAGTGAGAAAAGTGGGCTGGGCAAGTCAGCTGTTGAAAAATCTGATTCTTGCAGGAAACTGAGTAGAGATTATTTCTCTAAAATTCTAGGCAGTGGTGGTGCATGCCTTTAATCCCCACACTGAGCCCAGCCTGGTCTACAGAGTGAGTTCCAGGATAGCTAGGGCTACACAGAGAAACTCTGGGTTGATGATGATGATGATGATGATGATGATGTGATGATGATGATGTGATGATGATGATGATGATGATGATGATGTGATGATGATGATGATGATGATGTGATGATGATGATGATGTGATGATGATGATGTGATGATGATGATGATGATGATGATGATGATGATGATGATGTGATGATGATGATAATGTGATGATGATGATGATGATAATGTGATGATGATGATGATGATGTGATGATGATGATGTGATGATGATGTGATGATGATGATGATGTGATGATGATGATGATGATGATGTGATGAATGACTGATGATGATGACTGATATGTGACTGATGGATGTGCTGATGATAGTGATGACTGATGCTGATGCTGCTGTGCTGCTGCTGCTTGACTGCTCGTGCTGCTGCTGCGGCTGTGATGCTGCTGCTGCTGCTGCTGCTGCTCGCTGCTGCTGTGCGGCTGCTGCTGTGCTGCTGCTGCTGCTGCTGCTGTGCTGCTGCTGCTGTGCTGCTGCTGCTCCTGTGCTGACTGCTGCTCCTGTGCTGCTGCTGCTGCTGCTGCTGCTGCTGTGCTGCTGCTGCCTGCCATCGGCCCCCCACCCCCCGCGCCCCTTTCCCCCCTTTGCCCCTCCCGGTCCCCTCGTTCCGCCCCCCCTCTACCCTTTGGATGCTGGTTGGCCAGCAGGTTTCTCTTCCTCTGCGCGCCCGCCGTTCTCTCGGGCCAGTCCCGCTGCTGCTCCTGCATTCCCGCCTTCCGTGTCCGGGGCCCTGCGCCCCGTGTTGTCCTCCTGGCTGTTTGAGCCTTCAGCGCGCACCGCCCCCCCGCCCCCCTTTCCCCCCTGGAAGTGGCTATTGGGCAGTACAGGCATCACAGGAAGCGGGATCATGGTAAGTGCTCTCTCTCTCTCTCTTTCTTTCTCCCATCCCTTGTCTACTGCCTCAGTTTCTCTTCTTTTGCTTTTTCTTTATTTACGTATTCTGTTTCATTGTGCACTTTTGGCTCTGATGTGAAACACCTGAGTTTGCGTGCATGTTATGTGCACACTTGAGTGCATATGGGGGCATGAAGGTGCATGTCCACATATGTGTACATGCATGTGGAGGCCTGAGGTTGACCTCCAGTATCTTTCTTACTTGCTGTCCACTTTATTTACTAGGACAGGATCTCTCCTGAACCTGGAACCCTTTAATGCTGGCTTATCTGGCTCAGCATCTTGCCAAAGGGAGCCCCATCTCTGTTTCTCCAGTGATGGGATTATAGTCGGCTGTGCAGCTTTTACGTGGGTTCTGGGAATGCAGATGCCAGTCCTTGTGCATGTGTGCCAGGCACTTTATCTAGAGGACTGCCTCCATACCCCCTGGGGTTACTTTTAAATGTTTGTTATACAATCACCATTAGGCTTACCACTAGATCCCCTTTTCTTTTTAAAAATTGTATATATATATATTCACAGGAGACACATACGCATGCAACTGTGCATGTGTGGAGACCAGAGAAGAGCTTGCAGGAATTGGTTCTCTCCCTTTTCCACACAGGTCTATTTATCAGCTTGGCAGCAGGCACCTTTACCTGCTGGGCCACCTTTGATGTCCTCATCAGATCAGCTTTCTTCTGTTTCTGCGGCAGAAGCAGCCATGGGGTGGGTATGGGGTCATAGATGTCCGTCTGTGCAGGGCTAGTAAGACAGGACGAGACTTACACTGAGGCTTCTGAGAATGTGGGGCTGTGAGCATAACAGGACATGAGGCCAGAGCTCTGGGAACTTCCCTGCCTCTGTGAAGCCCAAAGCTAACACCGGCTCAGCGGAAAAGACAGAGGGATGGGAAAGGCACGTGCTCCTGGATTCCATCTGAATCCCAGAAATATGTAAGATCAATCCTTCCGTTTAGCTTCAGGAGCCAGTAATGTTGTTCCTTGCTTCTGTCATTGAACGTGTTAGTCCACCATGGGCAAGCCCCTGCCTCCCGCCACACAAAGTCACAACTAATGTAGCTAGAACCAGAGAACCAGAATTTGTAGGGCAAAAGCCTAAATCCTAGTAGGTTAGTAGACATGGCCACATGCCCCAATAAGCCAACAAAAAGGAAATGGTTAGAGGTGGAGAAAAATTCAATGAATATCCATCGGGAAGACTAGTAGGCAGAGAGATCCAGTAGCCCCCACAAGTCCCCCTTTTAGATACTGATAAGAGATTTAGATTTAAATAGAGGAAATAGTTGGGGCAGGAGCCAAAAGGACGTGCATAGTGAAGTAATTCCAGCAAACCCTTCAAGGTGTGATCTGGCTAAAGGTTTTCCCTCTTCTCCTTCACAGTGGCCTGGAGAGGTCCTTGCTGCACCAGCGCATAAACGGGTTCTCAGAAGATAACTATGCCTAGCCAGCACGGTGGTATTGCTAGCAAATCTAGCACTAGGGAGATAGAGACAAGAGCATCGGGAGTTCACAGGCCAATCCCTCTAGCCAATCAATGAGCTCCACGTTCAGTGAGAGACCCTGACTCAAAAAATGAGGTGGAGAGTGACTGAAGAAGTAACCTGACATCAACTTTGGCCTCTACCATCATAGGCCTAGGACACACACACACACACACACACACACACACACACACACACACACAAGCACGCATTTTGAAAAAAAAAAAAAGAAGGTTGTTTACTTCTGTTCCTTACACTCTGCGATGCCCTTATCTGAGAGGTGGAGGAATCGGGACCAGCAATTCCTGAAACTCAAGGTGACTCAGAGGGAAGGTAAGAATAATCATTTCTCTAGCTGGCTAGCTTTAACTGTCAACTTGACACAAGCTGGGATGACATGGCAAGAGTCTTAACCAGGAATTGTCTAGGTCAGGTTGGCTGGTGGCCTTGTCTATGAAGTGAGCATGACCACCATGACTGTGGGTAAAACCCTTTCATTGGCTGGCCCCAGCGTGAATGAAAAGGAGCGAGAAGCTGGCCACCAGCAGGCACTCATTCATTTCTCTCTGCTCTTGACTGTGAAGGTCATGTGACTAACCGCCTCAGTATCTCTGCCATGATTTCCCCACAATGGCCATCTGTAACCTCCAATTGTGTGCTTAAGAAACCATACTTCATGGTTGCTTTGTCTGGGTGAAACTAGGATGCTGGCCTTCCACCAGGGCAATGGAAGCAGGCACAGAAGGAAGGCAGAGGGGCTCAGATTCCCTCCTGCATCCAGTCAGCCATGAGTCCAAGTGCAAGGGCCAATGGAACCCAGCAAAAGGAGCTTCTAGGCTTGTTGATAAGTGTCAGCATCCGATTACCACTGAGCCAGTCCATGACCTCCGCAGGACCGTCAGCTCTAGCTCTTCTGTGACGTCATTGAGAAGGATGTGATCTCACGGCAGAGCAGACGCTAAGAAAGTTGTAGGGCTCTTTCCAGGACAAGAGCTGAGGCAGAGGGAGGAAGCATGGTAGTTGGCTTTTCCACGCCTAGTCATTAAGTACAGCCCTTGATCTGACAATTAGTACACTCAGTTTTTTGGTCCTGTCTTCAATAAGGTCACAGATGTCAAATTGTGTAAAGTCTAAATGTGAGTGGCTGGTTTAACAGAACCATGACTCTTCTTGATGTTTCTCCCAATCAAAACATAGCTTACATTGAAAGGCTTCACTGCTGTGTTCCAAGAACTGGAGACACAGACAGCATTACAGAAAGAAATGTCTTCCCCTTTCAGGTCCCTGAAGTGAAATGAGTGACAGAACACAGAGTAGTATACACACACACACACACACACACACACACACTGAAAGCAGTTGAGTGGCTTTGGAGTTCAATTGTAATACAAAATACAAGTATAGCTGGCAGAACATATTTTATATCTGGTATAATATGTGTGTGTGTGTGTGTGTGTGTGTATGCACATGCATGTGGAAGTCGGATGACAACCTTCTTATTCCGCTGGTGCTATCTACCTTGATTTTTGAGACAGAGTCTCTCACTGTGACATGGAGCATCTCAATTCAGATGTGCAGTAAAGCCCAGGGATCCTGCCTCTCAAGGAATGGGATGACAACCGTAGACATCCAAGTCTAATGTTTTTACCTGGGTTCTAGAGGATTGGACTCAGGCCCTCATGCTCGTAAGGCAAGCACTGAGCCAACGGAGCAGTTTCCCCAGCCCTATCTAATTCAATACTTTAGAAATATCTCCAATTTAATTTAAGGTCACAATTCATGTCTGCAAGATGACTCAGCAAGTGGCACTTGTCATCAAGCCAAATGACCTGAGCTCAGTTCCCAGAACCCACATAGTAGAAAGAGCAAATTGATTTGCACAGCCTATCCTCTGCCCTCCACAGCAAGCTGTAATATGTACGCCTGACACCACAGATGATAAGTGAATGAATAAGATTAATAAACAGTGCAACAAAGTCGCTGTACAAACAAACTTGCTTCATGGCTCTTAAAGCGTCCAACTTACCGCAACACAAGACAGGAAGCCTCAGACTCTGAACCAAGAATCACACTGCTGAAGTTGCTCATTGGCCTAGTGGGAATTTATAGTTGTGTAGAAAAGGTAAGCTCATGAGTTCCGAACCTGTGGCAAAATTTCACACCAAATGCTTTTCAGTCATAAACCTGAATACACCAAATTTCTGGTTGGTAGCCAGTTGGTACAAAAGCATCCTAGGAAGAACAAGTACTCAGGCGAGCATCTTCACTGTGGGATCTTAGCAGCTTAAGCATAACCTCACTAACTCTGTGTTTTCATAAACATATAGTTTCATATTTATAAGGGACAGCCTTTACATCATTGCTTTGTTGACTCAAAAGGAAACAGTATGTATAAAACAGACAGCAGTGTTCTTTCTCGGCTACTAAAATGAACATTGCTGCCCCTTTCAATGGAAGCTTTTACTAATTGAATCCTGTTTTCTATTAATTGTTTACATGTAGCCCTACATTCTTGCATTGCTTGGAAACTTATCTCCATCTTCAGTGAACTAAACTGTTGTGGTATTTAGTTATTTTTGTTTATTTGATTTGTTTTGGCGTGTTTCCTTATTGGTTCTTTTGTTGGTTTCTCTCAGACTACATTCTGTCTGTCTGTCTGACCTGTATGAGTGCTTGTGTGAACCCCAGTACAAATGCAGAGGTCAAGGAGGACTTGCACGTGGGTCCTCCAGGGCATCAGGCTTGACAGCACAGAGTTTCATTTATCCCAGGCTGGTCTGCAAAGTGCTATGTACCTAGGGCTGGCCTGGAGTTCTTGATCCTCCTGCTTGCACCTCTGGAATGCTAGGACTGCAGACATACAGCACCGCACCCAGTATATTCAGTGCTGGGGATGGATCCCAGGGCTTCCTGGACACCAGGCTCTATCCACTGAACCACCTCCCCATGAATGGAATGAATGGAAATGCCAGTGCCCTGTCAAGCAATTTAAATGTTGCATTCTGCCTGTGACAGGAGACAAGCACTGCGCCCGTGTGTGCTCTTGCTTTCTCGTTTGTAAACTGACTAGTGGGGACTGTCCTAGATGGGTGGCAGGCACACTCTCAGCTCTACCACTCTGTTCTTTGTGCCAGGCAAGTATTATGGGATAATTGCGTCTTCATTTTAAAGAAACCTACTCATCCCAGAGGAAGAAAAACTGTCACCACCTAAAACTGGGGCTACGATGCTGATGCTGTGTGCCTCCATCCTCTGCCCCAGCACTTGCTGCATAAGCATGAGGACCTAAGATTGACTCCACAGGACGCATGCAAGCATCTGGGAATGACTGTGTGCGCCTGTATGTCTGCTGCTGTGGACAGCAGAGACAGGAGCATCAATCACTACAGCTTGCTTGATGCCAGTCTAGAGCCAGGTTCAGTGAGAGACCTTGTCTTTTTTTTTTTTTTTTTTTTTTTTTAGATTTTTTTTTATTAATTTATTTATATTACATCTCGATTGTTAGCCCTTCCCCTGTTTCCTCCCATTCTTCCCTCCCTCCCATTTCTCCCCTTCTCCCCTCCCCTATGTCCGTGACCTAGGGAGACCTCCTCCCCCTATATATGCTCTCAGAATATCAAGTCTCTTCTTGGTAACTTGCTATCCTTCCTCTGAGTGCCACCAGGTCTCCCCATCTGGGGGACATGGGAGAGACCTTGTCTTAAAGGAAGATGGTAGAGAGTGTCAGATCAGGACATTCAGCACCCTTCTCTGGTTTCTGTGGGAGTACACAGGCAAAGGCACACACACACACACACACACACACACACACACACACGCATAAATAAATAAGTTTCCCGAGTAAATAATAAAAGTAAAAAAAAAAAAAAAGGAAGGAAAAGTAGAGAAGTGGTGACAGAATATGCATTTGCTCAGATTTAGAAAAACTTCAAAAATAACTTCCATAAAATTTAAATATTAAAATATATATAATTTGTGGCAAGGGGTATATGTACACTCACAGGCCTGTATGTTTGTGTGTGTGTATGTGTGTGTGTGTATCTGTGTGTGTGTGTGTGTGTGTACAAGAAGTCAACCTTTGCTGTCATTCTTTGGGTACCATGTATCTTGTTTTATCAGACAGAATCTTTCAGTAGCCTCAACTGCCCTAGGAGTCCTCCTGTCTCTGGGATGGCAAGTGCACACAGCCACACTGTTGGTTTACGTCGGTTCTGTCTGGGGATTGAACTCAGGTCCTCATGCTCACCTGACAAGTACTTTACTGACTGAGCCATCTCCCCAACCCTGCAATTGAATTGTGAGTCATGGCTCTAGGAAATTGTGCTTTAGGTCACATACATCCCTTAGATTTTTAATCCAGAGATCCATAGATACACTCAAAGTCAAGTTGTCCTGGTTACTGGAAACCCTAGCTGTTGACACACTTCTAGTCTGAGCACAAAGCAGGCTTATGCAATTAACCATTCTTCAGTGTTTATTTTGACTCCCACTGTGCATTTCTTGGCCCCTTCACACACAAATTAGGCCAGATCCCATGCAATTCCATAGAATTCTTCTACCATCTCTATTTCCTCTGCTCGGTTTTCTTTGTCTTTTCATCCCTCTCTCGTGACCTCATAAATACTGAACATTGCTGAGGCAGCAGTCCCTTTAGAAGGGAGCCTCTACAATACTCGTATGTAAGGTGTTAAAGGAAAAATTCAGAAAATGCCTTCTCACAAAAGAGGGAAAGGGAAGAATAAAAAATAATTCCTCCCAGACTGAGTTGCTCAGGAAAGCACTGGGCATGAAGAACTCCCTGACAGATGGCAGGCAGGAGTCCGTGGCTAGATTGTTGGTGCGCAGGGCTTTGCTCTGTTGCAAATACAGCAACAATAAAAATGCTTATTGATTTTAAAGAGAGCTGTAATTAAGTGGGACATTCTACCTGATAGAGCTTTTCCAAGGCAGAGCAGCCAGCCCTGAGGCTCATGCAAATGGAGTAGGGTGCTTCACTGGTTTATATGTCAATTCCAGGGTGCTAGAACTTCCAGGATTCTAACTTGTGTTGTGTGGATGTTTGTGTCGGTGTTTCTGTCCTGCTGCGTGCACAACTGGATCTACAGTTTTGCATGGCACACCACCACCTGACACGTTCTCAGGCTAAGAAAATCGGATTATTGTGTGACCTTTGTGCTCAGTTGCCTTGGGCAAGCGAGAGAAAGATTTGTCAAAGCCCCAGGTCTCACTGTTACAGCTGGAGTTGAGAAATGTCCTCCTAACATCTTCAAGTCAACATTCGCTGTGACAGAAGCAAGACTATTATTTAGGGTAACAGAGGATGTCAAAAACAAACGGTGCCTGGCGTTTTGACACCATTGAAGGAGAAACACTTTTTTCAGCGCTTGTGTAACCATTGGAGAGAACGTGACAATTAATATCCTGATGTCTGGGTGATGGGGTTTCCAGGAGGCTCAGTGGCTGCCTTCGGATCCACATGAAAGGTACGAGCAAGAGGGGAGCATGGGCAAGAATGATCCGAGGCGATGAGGTCCCTGAAAAGGAGCTGAAGTGTCAGAAGCCAGGTGCCTGCCTGGTGGCTAATTAAAATGTAACTCCTCCTTCTGGAAAGCACACTCCAGGACAGGTGACATTAAAGTAGGGGAAGGGCAGTCATCCCTAGGGGGAAATAAGTGGAGAGAACCCATCTCCTATCTCTGGTTCCTTTCCTCCCTCTGCTGGTTTCCCTCCTTTCTGTGGCACCCACCTAGGCATCCCTGAGCTGGCCAAGCCTGCAGTCCCCACTGTCAAGCCATCACGGAATCAGGATGCTGGCAAGTGGCCAGGTTCCTGACATCCCTCCTTAGAAGCCTATGCCTTCTCAAGGAGCCAATGCAAGAAGCATCTCGTGTAGTCAGCAGACATGGTTCATTACTGCACTAGGCTTCCTCTTGCTTAGACAAATTGAAGGGTGCTGGTAAGATGGCCCAGGAGGATTTGCCATCAAGTCAGAGGACCTGAGTTCAAGCCCTGGGACCTCCAGAGGCATGCTGTGGCAAGGATACATCACACACATGCACACGCGTGCGCTCACACACACACACACCACATAACACAGACAGGGAGTAAATAAATACAATGTAATAAATTTAAAAATAAACTTTAGAGAAATAGCCAGATCCAAGAAATGCTCAAGAACTGGCTCAATGAGGACAGACAAGGAAGGGAGCTCATAACTGATGGAGCATGGCTAGGGATGTCACTCAGCTGGTTAAGAGTAACTATCTAGCACACACAATGCCCGGGCTCAAACCCAACACTACGTAAGTAGACACAGTGGTCCCCACCTGTGATCCTAGCATTTGGGAGGTGAAGTTGGGAGGAGTTGAAAGTCTGCCTAGGCTTCATATTTCAAAAGCAACAAACAAACAATTGTAGACAGCCCTTATAAGCCTGGTCTTTTAAACAACTGTATGCAAAGTCAATGGCTCTCAAAAGTTTGCACTGGGAGGGAAAGGAAATGTCTCGCTGGATAAAGCGCTGTTCACAAAAGCATGAGGTCCTGAATTCAGGTGCCCAGCACCCAGGTAAAAGCACACAACAAGGACATTTGCTCAACTACGTTCATAGCAGCCTTATTCATAATAGCCAGAATCTGGAAACAACCTAGATATCCCTCAGTCCAAGAATGGATAAAAAAACTGTGGTACATTTACACTATGGAATACTACTCAGCTATTAAAAACAAAGAAATTCTGAAATTTGCAGGCAAATGGATGGAACTAGAAATGATCATCTTGAGTGAGTTAATCCAGACCCAGGAAGATACATGTGGTAAATATTCACTTATAATTGGATACTAGCCCAACATGGATGTCCTCTGAGAGTCTTCACTTGGCAGGGGACTGGGACAGATACTGGGACTTGCTATTGGAACTCCAGGTGAGAGAGGTATGGGAGAATGGAGAGATAGAAGGACCCAGATGTTCCAGGAAGCCTACAAGAAGACCATCAAGGCTGGCGGGTCTGGACCCAGGAAGGCCGGCACAAACTGCTGTACCAACCAAGGACAATGCATACAGTAAACCTAGATCTCCTATTCAGATCTAGCCAATGGACAGTGCATTCTCCACAGTTGTGTGGAGAGCAGGGACTGACTCTGACATGAACGCTGGTAGCCCCTATTTAATCACTTTCCCTTGGTGAGGAGGCCCGGTGGCACTCAGAGGAAAGGGAAGCAGGTTATCCAGATGAGACCTGATAGGCTGTGATCATATGGTGGGTGAGGAGGTCCCTTTCTGTCACAGGTCTAGGGGAAGGGAATAGGGTGAAAGAGGGAGGGAGGGGAGAATGAGAAGATACAAGCGAGGGGATAACAATCGGGATGTAATCTGAATAAATTATTTAAATAAAAATATTTAATAATATAATAAAAAGCTGGGCATGGCAACATGTCCCTGTAACCCCAGCACTGTCGGTAGGGTGCTGATTCTGGAGATGTGTTGGCCACTCAGACTAGGCAGAACAGGGCTCTACATTCAGGGGGAGAGAGATAGGGGCAGACTCAGCACTGACCTCTGGACTTCACAAGTGCACATATGAGCTAATGTACTCACACACACACACACACACACACACACACACACACACACACACACACACACACACGTGACATTGTATCTATATCATGCAGATCACTGGAAGCACTTGCCCAGTCTGTATGGAACTTACCCAGAGTTCAAGAAGTTTCTCCTGACTCCCTTCCCTGATTTCTCGACCTCAGAATCACACCTCATCACCCTCAGAATGTAGTTTGCCAAGGAAAGCCTGGCAGTGCTAATGTGAGAGCCATGGACTGTTTTAATGGTGGCAGCCTCAACGTGCATGCCTCCTGACCGGCACGCCCACGAGCAACTGTGTGTCACACCAATGCAGACTCTTGTGATGCTTATAGATTTTACTAGCATTTTTAAAGATTTATTTTTTTAATGATGCATATGTGTGTGCCTATGTGCACGTGGGTGCAGGTGCCCTTGATGGCTAGAAGAGGATGTCAGATCTCCTGGAGCTGCGTTACAGGCAGTTGGGGGCCATATGATGGAGGTGCTGGGAACTGGACTCAGATCCTCTGCCCCGGCAGCAAGGGCCATCTCTCCAGCTCTACAAGAGCCACTTAAAATGCCAAGAGTAGCCATCACCTCTGCCTCAGGTTCAACCTCTTTCTCCATCTGTTGCATTCACTACGCCTGTCTATCCCATCTCCCAGGATCTGTATCCGATATGTGTGCGCCCACAAACTCCCATAGGCCTTCAGTCACCAGAGTCTTCTATTAATGCTATTATGGATTCATAGTACCTTCCCAAAGTGACTAGATCTATGTGTTGTGCAGCGATTTCTTCTGAATTGGAACATTCCCTCTGCTAGAGGCAGGTTCATTAAGACGCGGGAGCACTCAGGAGCACTCGGGAGCACTTTGCCTCCCACTGTTTACGTGTACTACTTACCCATGTGGCTCCCACAGGGCTGATAACTTACAGCATACTGGCCATATACAAACAAAACTCTGCCACCCAAGACTAACTCATATAAGTTTCTCTCAGAGAAGAGCTTTTGAAAAAGTCAGAAATCAAAACGTGTACACACAATTCTCTTTACTATTCTGTAAGAGTCCAGTATAGGACTGACTGGGTCTGGGGAAACTTCAGTGGAGCTTCTGCCAGGGAAAGAGGCCTGAAGACCAAGCCGAGGTGCTCAGAGGAGGAGGAAGGCACAGGCCCTCTAGGAATACTTTTACTAATGTCTGGAAAGAACCCCCGGTTACACATGAGGAATATGCCTGTCTATGCTGCTCTGTCCATTGCTGCAGCTTGCTGAGAAAGGGCTGGTTTGGGCTGACAGTTGGAGGGCATAGCCCATAGTGGTGGAGAAAGCCTGGTGGCAGGAGGGTGGAGCAGGAAGCAGAGCACAGACAGGAAGTCAGGTGGCTTATGGAACGTCAAGGACCATCCCCAGCAAGTCACTTTCTCCAGCTGGGCTCTGTCTTCTAAAGTTTCGGTGACCTTTCCTCCATCAGCACCACAACCTGGGGACCAAGTGTTCAAACACATGAGCCTGGGAGACATTTCATACTGAAGCAGCAGGCTACCTAATGTTTCTATAAAGCCTGTGTGTGTGTGTGTGTGTGTGTGTGTGTGTGTGTGTGTGTGTGTGTGTGTATCTCAGGTATGCATTCTTGCAATCTCAGCTCTGTGGCAACAAAGACAGGTGGATCCTGGGGCTAGCTGGTCAGTCAGCTGAGCGTGCATAGCAAGCCAGGCTAATGAGAGACCCTGCCTCAAAACAAAACAAAACAAAATAAAAACACAAAACAAAACCAAAAAAACAAAAGTAGAAAACCAAAACTACCAAGGCGGACAGCACCTAAGCAGCAACCCGAGGTCACCCTCTGGCTTCCACACACACCCTTGTGCACCCATAATCACTTCCGTGCACGAACACACACTAGGTTTCAAGGAAGGTGTTTCCCAAGTGCTGATCACTTTTAATATCCACCTTCAGGAAACCCACAGAATGGTGGGCAGCCACACAGCCTGCCAAGAGAAAGCAGAAAGAGACACAGTTACTCTGTACAGTCTTGATTTGGAGCCAGAGCTGCCCTTGTTCGTGACAACTTCCACAGGGAAGAAAAAAAAAAAAACCCAAGTGAAACGGTGAAGGGGAAAAAATTGCCCGTATGTGGCAATCAGTTTTGACACCAGGCTCATCAATAGCCCAGCCTTTCCAGGGCATGTCATTATCTATCCTATCTGCCAAAGCTGATACCTAACAACGTTGTCTTCAGAGCTGTTGACAAGTCGGGGCGGGGGGAGTCTATCTTGTAAATCGTGGAAAGATGACAGGTTCCCTAGATCTCATCAGTGATAAGAAGAAGTGAGGCACCTAGGAGCAGACGCTGGGGCGCTTGCTAGCAAGGAATTCCAAGTGCTCCTTGTATTTTAAATAGGGAAATATCTCTGTTTCTATTTTTCTTGAGACGCGGTAAGAAATCGCTAGCTTAGCATATATATGCCAACGTTAACAAAAATAAAAATGGAAGAGCAGAGAAATAACTGGCTGGACAAAGGCACTTACTCCTTTAGGATGTGAATCTGATCCCCAGAACCCAAGGAGAGAAGCAACTCCTCATTTGTCCTCTGATCTTTAGCTGCACAGCATGACACAGATGCCCATACATACATCACACACGCAACAGAGTGACAATAATGATTTTAAATGGAGTTTTTGAAATGTAAAGGGAAATGACTAGAGACGGCGATATTTTGTTATAAGAAAAGTGATGGGAGCAGTCAGGGATGTAGTGCAGCTGTAGAGCACTTGCGTCATATGAAATTAAGTCCAGAGTTTGGTTCCTAGCATCACACAACACAGATACATGCGAACGCACACACACACACAAGCAGGGTAGGTTGAATCAGGTCAGCGAAGGAGGCAAGATGCAGCTTCTCCCCTCCTGCGGCAAACCCATAGAAACAAGAACAGCAAAAAGCCTTTATAGTGTTTTCCATCTACACTGTAAAGAAGTGCCCTCCCTGCGTGGGACCGTAATGGTCCCAAGGTTAATGGAGGCAGGGCCGCGGGGAGTTTCAGCCCTGAGGATGGCAAGCATTGGCTCCTTCCTCTCTCCCAAGCAGAAAGTCAGCTCCCCCACCATCAACCCTGTAAAAATTTACTACACTGACAATTATCAGGCTTCACTCCTTGTTTGACCTTGTATGTTTTCACACACACACACACACACACACACACACACACACACACGCACGCAGGCACGCATGCACGCATGCACGCGTGCTTTGGCCACACAAACTTTGTCCCAGAGACCCTACCCACCTCCTCAGGGGCATAAAGACCCTCCCCAGTCAACTGAACCAGATCTCTAAAGCTGTTCCCGTGTGTGTGCATATGTGTGTGTGTGTGTGTGTGTGTGTGTGTGTGTGTGTGTGTTCTTCGCCCTCACACTTACCTCGATGATCAAGATCCTGCTTGCACCCGCCTACACCGGTAAATCTCCCTCCCTGCCTCCAGTCCAGCTAAGTTCACAATGAGCCTGGCTATCCTGAAGCAGAAGTGGACACAGGGATGCACCCTGGACCAGAACCTGTAAGAGTTCTTGAGAGGAAGAAAGCAATCACAGGGAAACAGTATCTGGAGGCACCCATTGGAGAAAACTGTTATAAGAACCAAGGATCCCAAGGACGCCAGAGGTAGTTCATGTGCAAACATGAAGAGGGCAGCTGACCTGCTTGGCCACGAAGAAGCTAGGCTAGCCAACCCTTTCACCCTTCTTTCCTTTCCTAAACCCAGGAAGGCAAACACAAACCAGCATTTGCCTTATGTGAATGGTGGGTTCTGGCACTCAGCTCTGATACATGGCAGGTCTCAGGACACATGACTAGGGACTCCACATCTGAGGGTGGCTGGTGGTCAGCTCATCAGGCCCTGCCCAGCACGCCTCTTTAGAAGACTGACATTTTAGAATACAGAAAAGGCAGCTCACTCCTACAATGTCAGCACTCAGGGGGCTGAGGCAAGAAAAAGCGACCTCAGTTCAAAGTCAGCCTAAGCTACACAGATTCCAGGCTATCATGGGCCACGGAGTAAGACTTATCTCAAACAACAAACAACCCACTTCCTATCTCCTAAAAGACTTTAGAACTGATATCCTCTGAAGTTAAGGAAGAGTATATACACCTCCATTAAAAATAGACTCTTGTGGGGCTTGGAGGCACGCACTTAATCCCCTTCCTGAGTTACATAGTGAGAACCTACTGGGGGACAGAAACAGATGCGGGGGGGAAGGAGTGGAGGGCGACAGAGAAGGAGAAGGAGACAGAGAGGCAGACCCTGGAAATTAAAACTGATTACCAAAATTGAAAGTACTAAATGGATACAGCTGAAGAGGGGCTCTGAGAATGAGAGGATCGAGTCAAGCAATTCTAGAATGGAGCATGTCAGGAAACAGCTAAATGGCATTCCAGAATCAGAAAGGAAGTTGAGGTTGTTCTGTTTTGAGGCAGGAATTGAATCGCCCAGACTGGCATCAAAGACGATACATAGCTGAAGATGACCCTGAGCTTCTGTTGCTCCTCCATCTGAGTGCCGGGGTGACTGATGTGTAACCATGCTTGGCTTCTGGGCTGCTAAGGATCAAAGCTTACTGCTTGGTAGGCAACTGAGCCACGCCCCTGGCACTCTCAGAGGCCTTTCGTAAGGGAAAACAGAGAGATAATAAGGAATATCGGGGGCAAAGATCAGGAAAAAAAAATTCCTAGAATTAAAAAGAAAACAGTCGCTCAACAGGATTAAAAGATTATACTCAAGCAGTTTCTCACAGTATCTGGGCCCTGTGGCTTTATCAACCTAGCACAACGTAGAGTCCTGAGAGGAAAGCGTGGGTAGAGGAGGTGTATAGATCAGAGTGACTCGTGGGCTTACCTGAGGGTATGGTCTTACTACTTCATGTGGGAGGGCCAAGCCCACTGTGGGCATCAGTACCACACCGAGGTCAGTGGTCCTGGGCTGTATAGGAAAGGCAGCTAAGAGTGAGCAGGTGGTCCTGGGCTGTATACGAAAGGCAGCTAAGGGTGAGCAGGTGGTCCTGGGTTGTGTACAAAAGCTAGCTAAGAATGAGCAGGTGGTCCTGGGCTGTATATGAAAGGCAGCTAAGGGTGAGCAGGTGGTCCTGAGCTGTCTATGAAAGCTAGCTAAGAGTGAGCTTGGGTGCAAGCGACTTCCAACTTCCTTCATGCTTTCTGCTCCTAAGTTCCTACTTTGGTTCCTGCCCAGAGTTCTGTCATTGATGGAAGCTAAAACCAAATAAAGCTTTTCCTCCCCTAAGCTTCAGGTCACAACAATGGAAAGGGAACTAGAGCAACCAGGATATCTGTCCCTGATAGTCCTCTACTTTATGAAGTAAGTAAATAGACAGCAATGTAAAAAGCCCTGATTAAAATCTCATGCAGACAGTGATAATAACTTCACTCACTGAGAGAGGAAAGCATGAGTACCTTTCTTTGCATCTGACTGGAGAGGACCCCAGGCAACATCTCCAAAATATCTCCTCACCCTTGTACACATCCACCGATGCACCCCTCCACCTACTCCAGTGAACTGGGTAAACAGTTGCTCCAGTCATCTCCTGGACCTCATCAAGATCTGGAAATGGTCCAAGAGGGCCTGTCTGCCTGCAAACCCACAGGCTGTCTTATAAAACGAGGTGTGTTAGTTATGTTTCTCCATCAAATGCTTGGCAAGAAGCAACTTATGGCTGTCCGACTGGGCTTATTCTGGCTTGTCTTCAGAGGGGAGACATCATGGCATGAATGGCCCTGTGGAGAGACTGGCTTTATTTGTAGTCCAGGGGTGTGGGGTGGCTGGTCATTTTGCATCCATAGTCTGGAAGTAGAGAGATCAAAACTGGTACTTACCTTTATCTTACCTTATTTTATTGTCCTTTTTATTCAGTCACTGACCCTAGTCATAGGACAGTTCAACCCATACTCAAGATGGGACTTCCCTTCCTTGGTCTCTGGAAACACCCATGCCTCCTTGCTGATTCAGAATCAAACCAACTTGACAATGAAGATGAGCTATCACACAGGCCATCAGATTTGCAATGTTTGATTCACTCTATTCCCTCAAGTGCTCAGACCAGCACTAGTGATCCAGCTCTCTTCCACAATTTGCCTGGATCCTATCACAGTTCTCAATCTGTCCTTAAGCCTCGCCATTTATCTTTCAATGCAGGTTGGTGCAAAGTTGACCCATGAATATTAACTATAAGCAACCTACTTTCCTGTGGTTGGTTTAAATTCCTCAGGTGTTGAGCCTACCCATACCCACTGGTTTTATTGCCAGTGACCTTACCTTGGTCCTTGATGGCCTCAACATCAACTGACAACCGCGCCTTCATCTCTGGTTCATTCCCTGGGCTAATCACAGGTGTTGCTCTGAACTCCACCTTCATATTAAAAAAGGTCTCTTGCTACCTGCTCTTTGCCTCACTCCCAACAGTGACCCAGACTATGAGGTTTTCTCAGTGGTACTAGTGTGAGATATTTTCTTTTGTGCTCATTTGCTTATTGAATTAAGGCAGGTTCTTGCTGTGTAGCTCAGACTAACCTAAAACTGGTCACCTTCCTGCCTCAGCCTTCTGAATGCTGTGATCACAGACAAGTACTACCAAGAGACAACACATTAGGGGCCAGGGAGGTGGTCCAGTTGGTAAAGTGCTTGTCATAAGCTGGATCCACAGTAGCCATGTAACAAACATCTGGGCATGGTGGTGCATGCTTATAGTCAGTCCCAGCTCTGGGGAGAGACAAACATCCAAGCATGCTGATATATATCCTAGCTTTGGGGAGAGACAAGCAGGTCCCTGGCTCAATGGCCAGCCAGCCTAACCTTCCAGACAAGTGAATGAGATCGAGTCTTAAAAAACAAAATGGTGGCTCTTGAAGACACTCTACCCAGGGCTGTCATCTGGCCTCTATGTGCATGTGAACACACACACACACACACAGATGTAACACATGAGATTTTTTTCTAGAGATACCCATCAGCTAGTACTTTCTTTATCCCCAAGATTAATAAACCCTTCTCAATGCCAGAGCCTGCGGCACACTACCTCAACCTTCCTCCTACGGTAACTCCATCAAGGCACACTCCGGCTTCCTCCTGCTCCTGAGGACGGTTGTTCTCCTTATCTTTCTCCAGTTTCCCTGCCCACCTTCTAGAATGCCTCGGTCCTGTCTCTGCCACATACTTCCCAGGGCAGTCTCATCCATCCCCACAGCCTCATTTATTACTGTTGCACACTTGTGACACCTTAGTTACATGCAGTCACCCAAAGGCAAACATCTGAATTTCTCCAAGTATCCCTTACAAACTGCAACCTCAGTGTGTCACAGCACCTCCCTGCTTGTCTTCTCTAGTAGGGACCTACTGTCCACTTCTTCCTCAAGTACTTTGTAAGCTAGGTATGGTGGCGAAGGCCTAAAACAGCACTGGGAGATAGCTACAGGAGGATCAGAATCAAGCCCTCCTCGGCTACATAAAAAGTTCAAGGCCAGCTCAGGCTACTTGAAACTTCAAGTCAAAACAAACAACAACAAACAATGCCTTGAGAGTACAAGCAAGTGAAAACATCGAGAGTGAAAAGACAAGGCTACTTGGTACACAGCAGCTCACTCCCAAACACACCAAGTGCCAAAGGAAAAAAGAGAAAAAGGTGGCCCCAGAATCCCAAAGCCTGGTAAGGCCATTTCCAGACACAAGGGCTCAGAACCAACTACTCAAGGCAGCAGAACACGTACTTCAGGGAAAGTAGTCAGCCTTGGGTGCAGAAACACTTAGTGAGACTGACCAATCTGCACCTCAGCCAGGTATGATGGATGAGGGACACATCTCCATCATGCAGAGCTCCCGGCCTCAGTGGAGGGAGAGGGCTCGGTGTAAACAGGGAAAAGCGGTTCCCTCATGCCAGGCAACTGGAGTTGGGTCCTCAGAATCCATGAGAAGGTAGGAAAAAACTGACTTTGTGAAGTATCTGCAGGGCTCTAACTAGGGAATTTTCTTAGAATTTAATCTCAGTTTTCAGAGGTCCAAGTTCAAACAATGAGAATGAGACACACCATTGACACTGCCATATTGTTAAGTACAGAGAGATTTATGCTTATCAAAATATTAAAAATCCATTCTACTTTTGCCAGAATTATCTTTTCTTGTTTAAAATTATGACTTTCACTTCATAATCATTTTACCCCAATGGATTTGCTGTTTTCGTTCATCATTTTTCAGCATGCCCAACCACCTGTATGAATTTTTAAGGTTATCCTAATAGTTGTCATGAAGAAAAAGGACTGACACATGGTGATAATTACATATTTAATACGTCTTGCTTTCAACAGCAATTTCAAAGTAAACATATCATAGACCTTATAACTTATTAAAGATTTATAGTGTTTACAAATTTGATTCTAAAAATATACCTTATTTGTTCTAAATGAATAACATCTGAAAGACAGAATAATAAATTACAGTAGTGTGCTCACCACCACTGTCCTTAGGCTTGTGCACACATATTCCATATGGAGTACTCTTGGGATGGTCATACTCTGCCTGAGAACACAAAGCATATTACACTCTGACGTACACGATTTCAGCCCGACAGCACTGCTTTAAAAGGAAAAAACTGAAAGCATCTACTTGACACTGTAGGAAAGTACGGGCACATGCACACACAGACACATGTACACATTTTCTCTCACTCAGTACATAAGAAGTGCATACCACAGTGTTCAGAAGAATTTACCCTTGTGTGCCAGATAATTAACCATTTCAGAAAGGAACAGCGAGTGGAAAGTCAGCTGATACGTGCCAACAGTAAGTAAATGGTGGCTGTTGTTAATGAGCTGTGCCAGGAAGCCCTGTGAAGTGCGTTCTCAGTACACTCTACGAAGAAGGAAGCACCAGCAGTAGACCTCAGCACACAGCGAGAGGGTCATGCCTCCCGCCATCCTCAGATTGTACTTGTAAAGGCAGTGAACTCAGGCCGGCTAGAACTAATCAGTCACATGGCCCAGGTCTGCCAGTATGGCCTGCTTCTAGAAGCCAACAGGTTAGGACTGTCACCTTGTTCCTTATTCATCCAAGTGCAGGGAACTTCAGTAGGAAGAACAGCTGATATCATTTTGACTTCTGTGGCAGAGAAGAGGTGACGCAATATTCCCGAAACATACGTATCTAGTCAGGCCCCCTAGTTTTAGACATTTATACTTTTTCAAATGTAGACTCCAAGCACATTAACGCTGATAACCTCCCCTGCTCATCACATATACCTCTGGCAAAATATGTGAAGTATTCTTTGGATCCCTACAGTAATGCAGGCTTAACATCATTGTACGGAAGTCCACTGTTACCATATAGTGAGAGTCAAACTCTGAAACAACAGAGACAGCACGTAAGGTGCTTGTAATGCACACAGCTGATCGGAAACAGGAAAAGACACAGTAACCAGTGAGAGGAAGCGACCAGCTACCCATTTGTTTTCTGTTTGGTTTGGTTTTGGCTTTCTTCTTCTGTTTCACTAAATTTCTAAATTGTTCAAAGCATTCTTATTCTCTGTGACAGTAAGAGCATAGTTTGGCACATCAACATTGTGATACAATGCATGGTATGTTTTTAAAAAATTAGAAATTTCATGTACTCATAAACATCTTTCATATGTGCACAGATATCTTACACTTATTGAAATCAAATACCGAAAGGTTGGTAACTGATTTACAGAAGCAATCACAGACTGCAGAAATGTGTGTGTGACACACACACACACACACACACACACACACACACACACACACACACCAATCAAGAAAAAACTGCTGCATCCTCGCAACTTAAGTCCGAAGTTCCGGTGGCACACCTATCATATACGTGCCGCTTTCTCGTGGCTTCCTCAGAGAAGATCGGCTTCTTCCTCATTCTTGATGAGATTTTTCAGCAATAACTTTACATTCATACTGCAAAGATTAAAAGGTCTAAAAGTTAACAGATTTAAAATCTCTTGTGACTTTCAAGTTTCAAACAAATTAAAAGGCTCTGAAAGTGGATGTTTTGATGTGTTCACTTTACTCCTCAGAGAACCAAGAATTACACAATGACCTTCTGAAAGTGAAAGGACTAGAGACAACAGTGGAGGACAACAAAAACAAAAGCAAAGTTCCACACTGTAAGCCACGGCAGCTGGTACTGCAGGGAAATCCTGCAATATACAGGGCGCACACGGTGTGTTTCGTTTTGCTCAGAGATCAGCCAAGGGCAAGCCATGCACTTCAGAACAGTGCTGAATTCAACTCATTATTTCAAATCACTCTATGATTTAAAGGAAAAATATCTAATCTGAAGGATCCCAATTAAAATGATATCTAAAAGTATAGCTACCAGAATGTATAACTGAAATTCAAAAGGAAGGAAACCCACAGAGTGAGAACAGGGTGCTCAGATTATCAAAATGATAGCAAGTAGGCCACAATTGTCACAGCAGGCCAAACTCAAGTGGCAGCCATTACCGCCATGGCCTCTGACTATCACTATGTAACTCTTGCACTATGACTGGGGCCATCATAGTCTCTTTTCCATTCATAACTAAAATGAGTATCTTGATCAGTTTGAGACAGTCTTAAGTTAAAAAACTGTTCTTGTTCTAAGGGCTGAGGCTTTGACTTAGCTAATAAGAGTGCTTGCTGAGCACGGAAGAGAGCCAGGGTTCAACCCCAGTACTACATAATCCAGGTGTGGAGGTGCAGGCCTATGATTGCAGCACTCAAGAGGTGCAAGCAGGAGGAACAAACAAAACAAAACAAAACAAAACAAAACAAAAATCAAGGTCATCCTAGGCTACAGGGTGAGTTCAAGGCCAAGTGGGCTAGTTGAGACCCTGTCTCAAGAAAAAAAAATGGACTGGAAAACTGTAAACAAGTAAAAAAAAAAAAAAAAGAAAGAAAGAAAGCAACAAAAATTAAATATCAAATATGGTAAACAAATTCTACCACCCTATCCAAACCTATTTTCCCTTTTCTTTGCAGTTGTTCCTCAAGTATTTATATTTCACAGATTCAATTCGTCCTAATGCTTTATTTCAATGAAAGTGACAAAGAGCGTTTGCAGAACACCATCTTTGCTGGTGCTTTTCCTGAGCCATTTTGAGAAACAGCGTCACGCAAGTCACACAGTGCATGGGCTTCAGCTTACCATTGCCAGTTGGCGACCAATGTTCCCCATCGTTATGCCTCCAGCAAAAAATATACATGGCAACCAAGACCGGACATAGAGAAAATCTGGAGATGTGTATCTAGAAAAATAGAAATATTTTTAATAACCCCCAGAGCGAGGGCAAGATCAGTAAAGCCAAGCAGAATGAAGGAAGTGGTTCAGTACATTAAACCGGCTAAGCCCCCTGAGATCCTCAATTCTGAATGCAGTTATTGCTGATTTACAGAGCAACCAGGTGACAAGAAGGACAATACTTACTGATAAACACCATTGTAGACTAACAGTTGGGTGACAATGGTTGCTAAGAAAGCGATTCCAACACCAAGGCCAAAACCACTTCTAGATCTGTCAAAAGTCCACCACAGTCCTACTGACAGTGCAGCCAGCGTGAGGGAAAACTGGAAGTTGTTGTCAAAGTCTACTTTCTGAGGCCAGTGCTAAGGAGTCATCGTAAAACAAGGAAACAGGTAAGACCAAATGTTCAGTTCTTTAAAATGAGAGTCTGTTTCTTCTGGAGTGCTCTCAACAGATGTTAGGTGCAAGTAAAACTATGTCTAAATACCAAATACAGAAGGCATTAAGGAACACATCCTTCCTTCTTGTAACCCGTTTCTTTCTTTCTTTCCTTCTTTCTTTCTTTCTTTTTCCTCTTTTTTTGGGCGGGAGCAGGAGGGTAGGGTGGGTGGTTAACATAGTCCTAATTGTAAAGTCAGACACTCTTTAGGACATCTTTTTATGGCTAAACATGTAACTGTGGACTTTGGATAGTATAATGCTTAAAAGAACACATCTTTGAAAAAGAAAAGAAAGAAAGAAAGAAAGAAAGAAAGAAAGGGAAGGAGGGAGGGAGGAAGAAAGGATGGAAGAAGAAAGAAAGAAAAGAAAACCAGTAATACTTCTCAAAAAGGTTTAGAAGTACTTGAAAATCACACAGGGACTTAGAAATAGAGGAGCTGACAGCTACTTAGCCGGGTAGCACATTCGCTGTGTGATTTACTGACAGACACATTTTATAATAATGCAGTTCAGAACAAGAGTACCAAGGACACCGCATCCCTTTCTATTATGTCAACTGCTCTGGTTTTAATTTGTTGAGGATGAAGCCTTGAAGTGAACATTATCTTCCCCCTGCCAAGATATCCTGGTGCCTGCGACTTTCTAGCAGGGCACTTTGCTCTGATATTTTATTTCTGGCACCCACTTAAGCATCTATTCACAAATATATAGCCCTTTACTCAAAAAGGCAGAATGAAGCCTTACAAATTCAATTTTCTGATTTTTTTTTCAGGGGGGTTAGTGGATTACACTCTGAAATTAATTCTGAAAGTCATTAAAAGGAGGCATTTTCTATGCCCCTAAGGCTCTACCTTGGCTCTGTAAATAACTACTTTTTTGGACCAAAGATCTGTCCAAACCAACTAGCCTTGCCAGTACTACAGAAAGCTCTCCTTTCTCTGCCCATGAAGCCACTCCCTGACTCCAGTGATAACCCATTTCCCCCAGCACTCTCACATTCTCCCTGAAGCATACAAAACCACTGCTTGCTGAGTCCTTGGCATCTGAGGACTGCTGTAAGCCACTCATTTACAGTTCTTTAAGTGGCTGATTCATCAAGAAAGTAACAGTTCATCTAAGCAAGTCTCTCTTTTCCTTATATGAAAACTCCAAGCACAAGGTTCTGAGCACTGACTCCTCTGTGCAAGAGGCATTCACATAAATAAGTGATGGGATACAGCACTAACGGGGTCTGTCCTTGCTAAGTTATTTAGCTGTAAGACAAGGAATACATCAATTTCAGAAGCTGGACCTTGTGGTTTTCCCAACGTCTAAGTAACCTAGTATGAAAAGTGTTGGCTATAAATTTTGTAAACATTTTAGATTTCTTTAAAGCACAGACAAGACAGCTAATATTGCTATTTTTATGTATGTTACTTAGAAACAAAGGAAAAGGCAAACAAAACCAAAACTGCATATTGTATGCAAGGCATTTAATCTTCTAGAAAGGGCTGCTTAAATTCTTCTACCCAAAAAGAAAAACAATGAGACCGGGAAGATGGCTCAGGAAGACGGCTCAGTGGGTAGAGACTGCCATGCAAGCAGGAGGGACCTAGGTTAGGATCCTAGCACCCACATAAAAGAGCTGGGGGGGTGGGGGCGGGGAACGATGTATGAAAAAGTCATACATCTTTATAAGCCAATTAAAAATTTTAAGTTAGACAGAGATTACTAGAAGGGAGAGATCCTGCATGCCTGGATAACACTCGTCCCAAGAACCAAGGACTACTAAATGAAAATTCTACTGCCAGGCATGAGATACTTTCTCATGAGTTGCTGGCCACGGAAGCCCAAGAGCCTCCCAAAACAACACAGGCTCTTGCTAGTCTTCTTGGTTACCTACCAGCTTATTGCTGAACATAACACAGCTTTTGCTTGGTTGCAAGGTGGATAAAAATCAACCTATGCTGAGACTCACAGACAAACATTGGGCAAAGCATAGAAAGTCTTGTAGAAAAGTGGGGGGAAGGATAGAAGGACCTGGAGGTGACAAGAACTCCAGAAGAAGACCAACAGCACCAACTAAGCAGGGCCCAGAGGGGCTTGTGGAGACTGAAGCACCAACCAAGGACCACGCATGGACTGGACCTAGGCTCCTTGCAGATGTAGCCAATGGGCAGCTCAGGCTTCATGTGGGTTGCCTAGTAATGGGATGGGGCTGTCTCTGACAGGGACTCTGTTGCCTGCATTTTGATCACTTCCTTCTGGCCGATCCGCCTCGCCAGGCAACAGGGGAAGAGAATGAGCTCAGTCCTGATACAACTTAATGAGCTGGTGGGGGCTCCCCTTTTCCGAGGAATGGAGCGGGGAGAAGGACGGAGGGTGGGGCTAGGAGAAGAGGGAGGAGGCTATGACGGAGATGTAAAGTGAATAAATAAATAAATTGAAAAAAATCAAGGTACACCTCAATTGGAAGCTTCCCCGTGCTGCTCAGCTTTCATAAAGCTGAAGGTGCCGTACCAGTTGCTGGGGAGAAAAGGCATCTTACAGAGCTGTGTGAGCCCTACAGTTTACAATACCAACCTACCAGGCAAGATTTGTACACAATTGCAATAGTGGTATCACTTTCACAGGGGTACCAACTGCTCTTTGCTTGGATTCCAAGCTCAGTTCAAAAGGAGAGAATTCATATGTGTTACTGTAAATGCAGTCAAAAACCCAAGGGCATGGAGGACGTAGGCCCTAGAGTTGACATGAATGTAGCTAGCTGTCACAGTGCCGTGCTGTCTTGTAAATGTTTACATTTATACCCACAGATAAGCACGGCCCCTCCCTTAATCAGAGACGCCTCTTTCTGCAATGAAGTGAATTGGAAAGTAAATACAGAAGAGACGGTTGCTCAAAGTGCCAAGAACAAGGGATGGTTGAGTGCTTGTCCCTACACAGGACAGCTATACTATTCCCTCTAAGGTTCAAAGGTCATGGGAAAGATGTAAAAGAGCCTGAAGGTGAGAAGAAGGCAATGGATGCCGACTGCCTCTGGGCATGGTACAGCTAACGCAGAAGTGACTGCACAGCAATGGCTGCCTCTGGGCATGGTACAGCTAATGCAGAAGTGACTGTACAGCAATGGCTGCCTCTGGGCATAGTACAGCTAACGCAGAAGTGACTGTGCAGCAATGGCTGCCTCTGGACATAGTACAGCTAACCAAAGTGACTGTACAGCAATGGCTGCCTCTGGACATAGTACAGCTAATGCAGAAGTGACTGTACAGCAATGGCTGCCTCTGGGCATAGTACAGCTAACGCAGAAGTGACTGTACAGCAATGGCTGCCTCTGGGCATGGTACAGCTAATGCAGAAGTGACTGTACAGCAATGGCTGCCTCTGGACATAGTACAGCTAATGCAGAAGTGACTGTACAGCAATGGCTGCCTCTGGGCATAGTACAGCTAATGCAGAGTGACTGTACAGCAATGGCTGCACTCTGGACATAGTACAGCTAATGCAGAAGTGACTGTGCAGCAATGGCTGCCTCTGGCATGGTACAGCTAATGCAGAAGTGACTGTACAGCAATGGCTGCCTCTGGCATGGTACAGCTAATGCAGAAGTGACTGTGCAGCAATGGCTGCCTCTGGACATGGTACAGCTAACGCAGAAGTGACTGTGCAGCAATGGCTGCCTCTGGGCATGGTACAGCTAACGCAGAAGTGACTGTGCAGCAATGGCTGCCTCTGGACATAGTACAGCTAATGCAGAAGTGACTGTGCAGCAATGGCTGCCTCTGGGCATGGTACAGCTAATGCAGAAGTGACTGTACAGCAATGGCTGCCTCTGGGCATGGTACAGCTAATGCAGAAGTGACTGTGCAGCAATGGCTGCCTCTGGGCATGGTACAGCTAATGCAGAAGTGACTGTACAGCAATGGCTGCCTCTGGACATAGTACAGCTAACGCAGAAGTGACTGTACAGCAATGGCTGCCTCTGGGCATGGTACAGCTAACGCAGAAGTGACTGTACAGCAATGGCTGCCTCTGGGCATAGTACAGCTAACGCAGAAGTGACTGTACAGCAATGGCTGCCTCTGGACATGGTACAGCTAACGCAGAAGTGACTGTACAGCAATGGCTGCCTCTGGGCATGGTACAGCTAACGCAGAAGTGACTGTACAGCAATGGCTGCCTCTGGGCATAGTACAGCTAACACAGAAGTGACTGTACAGCAATGGCTGCCTCTGGACATAGTACAGCTAACGCAGAAGTGACTGTACAGCAATGGCTGCCTCTGGGCATAGTACAGCTAACGCAGAAGTGACTGTACAGCAATGGCTGCCTCTGGGCATGGTACAGCTAACGCAGAAGTGACTGTACAGCAATGGCTGCCTCTGGGCATGGTACAGCTAACGCAGAAGTGACTGTACAGCAATGGCTGCCTCTGGACATAGTACAGCTAACGCAGAAGTGACTGTACAGCAATGGCTGCCTCTGGGCATGGTACAGCTAACGCAGAAGTGACTGTGCAGCAATGGCTGCCTCTGGGCATAGTACAGCTAATGCAGAAGTGACTGTACAGCAATGGCTGCCTCTGGGCATGGTACAGCTAATGCAGAAGTGACTGTACAGCAATGGCTGCCTCTGGGCATGGTACAGCTAATGCAGAAGTGACTGTACAGCAATGGCTGCCTCTGGGCATGGTACAGCTAACGCAGAAGTGACTGTACAGCAATGGCTGCCTCTGGGGCATGGTACAGCTAATGCAGAAGTGACTGTGCAGCAATGGCTGCCTCTGGGCATATACAGCTAATGCAGAAGTGACTGTACAGCAATGGCTGGCCTCTGGACATGGTACAGCTAACGCAGAAGTGACTGTACAGCAAATGGCTGCCTCTGGGCATGTACAGCTAACGCAGAAGTGACTGTACAGCAATGGCTGCCTCTGGACATAGTACAGCTAACGCAGAAGTGCTGTGCAGCAATGGCGGCCTCTGGGCATGGTTACAGCTAACGCAGAAGTGACTGTACAGCAATGGCTGCCTCTGGGCATGGTACAGCTAACGCAGAAGTGACTGTACAGCAATGGCTGCCTCTGGACATAGTACAGCTAACGCAGAAGTGACTGTACAGCAATGGCTGCCTCGGACATAGTACAGCTAATGCAGAAGTGACTGTACAGCAATGGCTGCCTCTGGGCATAGTACAGCTAATGCAGAAGTGACTGCACAGCAATGGCTGCCTCTGGGCATGGTACAGCTAATGCAGAAGTGACTGTGCAGCAATGGCTGCCTCTGGACATAGTACAGCTAATGCAGAAGTGACTGTACAGCAATGGCTGCCTCTGGGCATGGTACAGCTAACGCAGAAGTGACTGTGCAGCAATGGCTGCCTCTGGGCATAGTACAGCTAACGCAGAAAGTGACTGTACAGCAATGGCTGCCTCTGGACATAGTACAGCTAACGCAGAAGTGACTGTACAGCAATGGCTGCCTCTGGACATAGTACAGCTAACGCAGAAGTGACTGTGCAGCAATGGCTGCCTCTGGACATAGTACAGCTAACGCAGAAGTGACTGTGCAGCAATGGCTGCCTCTGGGCATGGTACAGCTAACGCAGAAGTGACTGTACAGCAATGGCTGCCTCTGGGCATAGTACAGCTAATGCAGAAGTGACTGTACAGCAATGGCTGCCTCTGGACATAGTACAGCTAATGCAGAAGTGACTGTGCAGCAATGGCTGCCTCTGGGCATGGTACAGCTAATGCAGAAGTGACTGTACAGCAATGGCTGCCTCTGGGCATAGTACAGCTAACGCAGAAGTGACTGTACAGCAATGGCTGCCTCTGGACATAGTACAGCTAACGCAGAAGTGACTGTACAGCAATGGCTGCCTCTGGACATGGTACAGCTAACGCAGAAGTGACTGTACAGCAATGGCTGCCTCTGGACATAGTACAGCTAACGCAGAAGTGACTGTACAGCAATGGCTGCCTCTGGGCATGGTACAGCTAACGCAGAAGTGACTGTACAGCAATGGCTGCCTCTGGACATAGTACAGCTAACACAGAAGTGACTGTACAGCAATGGCTGCCTCTGGACATAGTACAGCTAACACAGAAGTGACTGTACAGCAATGGCTGCCTCTGGACATAGTACAGCTAACGCGGAAGTGACTGTACAGCAATGGCTGCCTCTGGACATAGTACAGCTAACGCAGAAAGTGACTGTACAGCAATGGCTGCCTCTGGGCATGGTACAGCTAACACAAGAAGTGACTGTTACAGCAATGGCTGCCTCTGGGCATGGTACAGCTAACGCAGAAGTGACTGTACAGCAATGGCTGGCCTCTGGGCATGGTACAGCTAACGCAGAAGTGACTGTACAGCAATGGCTGCCTCTGGACATGGTACAGCTAACGCAGAAGTGACTGTACAGCAATGGCTGCCTCTGGGCATGGTACAGCTAACGCAGAAGTGACTGTACAGCAATGGCTGCCTCTGGGCATGGTACAGCTAACGCAGAAGTGACTGTACAGCAATGGCTGCCTCTGGGCATGGTACAGCTAACACAGAAAGTGACTGTACAGCAATGGCTGCCCACAGCAGGCCTGCTGACAGTCAGCCACGGATGGAGAGAGGCTCATGGAGTCCTGCCTCCACTTCTCCCTCCCCCATGTAGTACTGGCTACCGATAGATTATTAGCTGGGGGGAGGGGTGTGTGCAGTCATCTTCTTTAGATGTATAACCACTGAGGAGCCCACCAAGCTCCAAAGAATACTTTCAAGCTCACTGCCATGTAGGCAACCCTGGTGAAATTTGTGGATCTCAAAACAAGCAAAAGAAAAGAAAAAGTCGAGGCTGTGGGAAAAAGACTTGTAGAGAGGAGAGATAATAATAGAAGAGAGAGAAAAGAGCCATGGTGAGCAGAGCGTGCGGTATACAAAACGCATGAAACGGCCCAAGAACAAACTCAATAAAAATTATTAAAAAGAAAGAAAGATAGATCAGAGGTCAGGATAAGAAGCTGCACACCACTGGTAGGGGTCCACATTGTACTGAGAGAGGTTTAACAAGCTGGTCATATTGTTTCAAAATGAAAAATACAAAAAGAAATGTTGAAACAAAAACCCCAAACAACTCAAAACAAACAAAGACCCACTCAACAGGCTGAAGCAGAAGGGTCAAAAGTGAAGGCCGGTTAGGGCTAGAGGGGCGCTTATTAAAAATCAATAAATGGCAGTATAGCTTCTTTAAAAACATACTTTTAAAAGAGTACCTAAAACTATCAAATTCTAAGTGAAAAAATGGTTTTAACTTTTGAATTATCACAATTCCATGTAAGGGATTTAGTGGCCTAAGAAGCAGACGCCTTACACGGGCCTGAAAGCCAGTTTAAGCCAGTTTAAGCCAGGGTCTACTCCCTTCTCTAAGCTCACACTTGCTGCCCTGGTACCTCAACAACCGGTTCGGCATTGTGTTGTGACTAAGTGAGAGCATCCGAGTTGACTGCAGGGAGCATGTAGGCTGCCTCCTTACTGCACATTTCATAAAGGATACAGCACTGGCGTGATTTATGCCCACGAACACCGCCACACAGCGCATAACACTGGACCACTCTCTCTTAAACTTATGTGGTTCTCCTAGATGCCTGTCAATGCAGGGGTACAATAACCCAATCACAGCTGCGAAAAGAAGAAAAAAAGGTAAGTCATCACCAGTACTGCACGGGCAGCAATTTAGTTACATAAGTCACTACAGCTACTGACTTCTAGAGTCTTCAAGAAGAAAAATGTATCCAAATGACTGAACATCGCTGGCATCTTTAAACTTACCTTCCAGAGGAGAAGGAGAGCAGCTGCACTGCTGCCGAAAGCTGTGAAGAAGCCGTGCACTCTGAAGCAACACACTGAGGGGAGTGACTCACAGGAGCCACAGAGACACTACTTACGTAGCTCCTAACAGTATCTTCCAGACACAGTTACCCTCTCCTCACAGGGCACAATATTTAAGTATGCTACAACCAAGTAGAATTTCAGGAGAGGCTGGACAGTAGTGAACCCAGACAACCCCCTTCCCCTATACACTAGGCTCCAAGGTCCTGACTGTCCTGTTAGGGAGATCAGCCCTGGCTAGCCAGTTTCCGGCCTGCGCCCAGCACTCTGCTGACACAGCGTTCCACCTCATCCTTCTCACAGCACCACTCTAAAAGCAACAAAGGGCTACAGGTACGATTCCTGCTACTCGCAGAAAAAAGGAAAGGCATGGGGTACTTAGAATTACAAATTTGCTAATGCACACCTTTAATGCTAGCACTGGAGTTGAAAAAGCAGGCAGATTTCTGAGTTCAAGGTCAGCTTGGTCTACTTAACCTATAGGCAGAACCTGTCTTAAAAACAACAACAACAAAAATTCTATATATTTCCAGGTAATATGGAAGTTTGCTGTTAAAGGGTAAGAAGGAACCATCTTACTATGCGGTTTTTAGTTTGAGAAACAAGTTGACTGCTGCCTGTGTGAATAATCACAGGTAGATACCCATGACCGAGACCTAACATGCTGTCAGCCTACCCCTCACTTAAGTACTATCAAAGACATGCAATGGATGTTTTGTGCATGGTTGTGAATGTGTTCACTGAGCACGTGGAGGTCAAAGAACCAGTCAGCACTCGCCTACTTGTGTGACACAGGGTCTCTCACTGTCCTAGGGCTAAGTAGGTTAGGCTGGCTGCCCAACAAGGCCCCGCCAAGCCCCGGAGACCCACCTGCATTGGATTACAAGCATGAAGCACCAAGCCAGGCCTTTTTCTTTCTTCTCTTTCTTTTCTGTATTGAGTGTGAGTTCTGAGGGGTCAACCCAAAGTCCTTATGCTCACAAGGCAAGCACTTCACCCACTGACCTATCTCCCAAGCCCACGAGAAAAATGTATGTATGTATGTATGTGCTAAAGATTTTTAAAAGGTAAAGGTGTCTGTGTATGCATGGGTGCCTGCTAGTATGTACATGTGCATTTGTGTGCCCATGAAGGCTAGAAGACATAGGATCCCCTGAGTTACAGGAGTTGATAAGCTACCAACATGGGTGCTGGGAACCAAACTCAGAAAGAAGAGTAAACACTCCTAACTGTTGTACCATGCCTCCACACAATTACACTCTCTTTAAAGTTTTAAACCTAAAATTAAAAGGGTAAAAAAGAAAAAGAAAAGTGTAACCCAGTTAGTATTAACAGCCACAGGCACGTAGAGCAACGGAACAGCCTGGGAAAGAGACAGCCTAGAAACAAGACTGGAGCTCTGTGCTCTTTTCACCTCAGCTTTGGGTGAGTATAGACGGTTCACACACAATCCTGAGCCAGTGACAAAACGCTGCAATGCAGAGCTCCACTGGCTGCTAGAAAATGTAGGTTTCAGGGCCTGGGGAATGGCTGTGTGCTGAGCGCTTGCCTCACAAGCCTAAGGAATTAAGTACAAACCAAAACAAGAAAACCTAAGGTGGACTGCATCTGAGGAGTGACAGCTGAGGGCATCGTTGGCCTCTGCATACAGACAGGAACATACACTGGCACACACACAGAGAAAACCCACGTATGGTCTTGTTTAAAACACACTACTGAAAAATCCCATTGGATTAAGTGACAACATCTCTAAATTTCTACATGATTAAAATGACAAGCATGCCTAATAATTGAAACATGTCTAAATGATACTTTTTCCTCAAGGGGTGTCACAAAACAGCTCGCCTGTCACTCTCCCGTCCTCTGCATATATATACATATACATACAGATGCATACAGATGCATACAGATGCATACAGATGCATACAGATGCATACATATACATACAGATGCATACAGATGCATACAGATGCATACAGATGCACACAGATGCACACAGATGCATACAGATGCACACAGATGCATACAGATGCATACAGATGCATACAGATGCACACAGATGCATACATATACATACAGATGCATACAGATGCATACAGATGCACACAGATGCATACAGATGCATACAGATGCACACAGATGCATACAGATACATACAGATGCACACAGATGCACACAGATGCATACAGATGCATACAGATGCATACAGATGCACACAGATGCACACAGATGCACACAGATGCACACAGATGCATACAGATGCATACAGATGCATACAGATGCATACAGATGCATACAGATGCACACAGATGCATACAGATGCATACAGATGCATACAGATGCATACAGATGCACACAGATGCATACCAATACTGCATTTGCCTACTTATGATAGACACCTATAGGCAGATCTATCATTTATCATGAATCCATCTACTATCTATCATCCACCTATACATCAGTTAATTTATCCTCAGACTCCTGCATCTTTCTCCTGTTTGCCTGTGGTGGAGTGAAAATTCAACCAGAACAGGCATTCCAAGTCAATTTTGCTCAGCAGCTGGTGCCATAGGTAAAGAATTATCACATAGAGATGCTGACATGTACTGCAAAGGTATAAATAAGTAAAACTGACTATGTTTCTATGCAAGTGAGAGACAACTGAGAAGAGAAAGTGAAAAAACAAAGAAGGAATTTAAACGGCCATGCTGCCAACCTTGGGATTTGCCAAGAGAAAGACCGAATCCGTTGAGCATGCACGGTGCTCAGCTGCTCACTGAGAGGGAGAATTTGGGGAAGCTTGTCACTTCTCATTAAATGTCTCTCTTTCTTCCCTTAAATAAAGGCATGGAGAGTCTGATAGGAATACACATAGCGCAGTGAGGCTCCGCTGGCTGAGAGCTCAGTGGAGGATGTCTGGGCTTCCTCTTCTCTTCTCTGCATTTTTTTTTTTTTCTTAAACAAGAGACTTAAAACCATGCTGTGTAAAATCATATGCAAATACAGTCCTGCTTAATCAGATAGCTCTCTGATGTAAAATCACATGTCTTCTCATATCTTTAAGTGATTCCCAGTAACAGTCTGCCAAGACCAAAGACAAAAGGAGCTTGTGGTAGTAAGCCGTCACTCTCTCTGGGTGGTGTACTCAGTGCAGCGAGGCAGGAAAAGGAACACAGTTAAATTAGACATCTAGCAACAAGGGAGGGCTGAAGAAAACCACACCACTCAGCAAGACACACTTCCACGGGAGACTACAACAGAGGCAGGCACGTTTCCATTCAGCAAATACTTAAGCCCTCTGTGCCTCTGACTCTTGGTATTTGCTAGAGATTTAAAGAGGGAAAAGAGGGCTGGAGAGATGGCAGAGATGGTAAAGTGCTGAGTAAGCCCAAGGACCTGAGTCTGATCTCCAGAATCACACACACACACACACACACACACACACACACACACACACACACACACAGTCACTCCTACTCAGACACACATGTGCACACTCATACATACATACAGACACATACTCACAGTCACACTTCACACACCCAAGACATAGTGGTGTACACTTGTGGCCCCTGCACTGAGAAGCAGAGACAGGCAGATCCCGGGGTGTGCTACCTACCCTACTTGGTGAGTTCCATGCCAGACAGACTGTCCCAAAAAGAAAACAACAACAACAAATACAAGATAGGTGGCATTTGAGAAGTACAACTGAAGTTGTGCTTTGGGGGACACACACACATACACACACACACACACAGGCACAGAAATGTACACATTAATAAACCAGAGGATGTGTTTTCATGGCAAAGTGACAAACATTACCGAGTGCCGCATAAGTACTGACAGGTTACTGAGGGAGCCTTATGTATGTGAGGAGACATAAGGTGTTGGGCTTTCTGGAAAACTTCCACAGAGGTTACTACTGTGCAGGCAGAAACATGGAAACAGTTCTCTTAATAAAGGTGGGGGGGGGGCCGCTGAAGGAACAAGGCACAACCAGAGACAAACAGCATCAGGAGGAAACTGTAAGGCTTGAGCATAAAGGCAGGCTCAGGATCTACAGAGTATCATAAACGTGCCCAAAAGTATGCCACAAAAAGGCTTGAACCCTGAGTATGGTAAAGAATGAGAAAAAAACACGTCGACACATTCTGTATCCAAGATAATCATCCTTACATCCCAAACTGCTCAACAGCATATGGGGAAGAGAAGAAGGGCAAAACTGAAGGCAGAAAAGGGTGCTGAGGGCAGGACACCAACGGAAGGGTGGGAAAGGGGCAGGGCAGAACCTCTCCAGGAAAGAGGCAAGGGATGGCTTGAGAGGACCCTTCAAATGACTTTTATAGGCTTGCCTACTTGTGACTTTTGAGATAATCTCTCTATTTCTTTTACATACAATACAACAATTGTCTTTTAAAACATTTATTCTTTAAAGCTGGTAATGCTAAACCTACAATCCCAGCACCCAGAAAATGAAAGGCGGATAATCAGTAGCTCAACGCCAGTCTTACCTAGAGTGTGTTTGAGGCCAGCATGGGATGTGTTATTTATTGTCTCAAATACAACAAGACAATAAGAAGAGATCCTTCATAAAGGCTCCCTGGTGCCTCTCAGATTCCAGCTCTGGCGCACCGCACATATAAAGAAGGGAGTCCATGACAACACCAGCCTCGCTAAGTTTGCTTGGATCCTCCTGATGAAGACACCACACTCTTTGGTCACAAGCCACAGAGAAATCAAGCTGGTATTAACAGAAGAGCTTTCTCCATGCTGGCTAGCTTTCATGGTACTGAAAGGTGCTAAGCAGGCAACTGAAGGAGAAAAGTCACCAAGTCTCACCCAGCTGTGATCCTCAGTCCCTAGTGAAAAGTCACTGTGGGGACACACGCCTGTAATCCCCGTGCTAGAGGGGAAGACAGGCAGATCCCTGGAGCCCAGGGGCCAGCTAGTCAACCTAACTGATGGTATCCAGGTTTAGAGAGAGACTGTCTCAAAACAGTTTAGAGAATAACTGAGGAAGACACCCGACACTCACCTCTGGCCCCAACATGCAGGCACACATATGTCCATGCAAACCCACACATGTACAAACCACTCTCCTCCCCACCAAGTACACGTTTGTTACTTAGGCAACACCCTATTCGATTGTAAGCCACACAGAAATGCCTTACACATACCTGAGGCTGTGCCACAGCACGGTGGTACCCACCATGCAGACGAAAAGATGCTCGTGATCACATCAGGTGGGAAAAGTGTCACGTTTCTCTGAATCTGAAGCAAGTTCAATACTAGCGCAAGGAACACTCCAATGAAGAACAGTACTACCCCACGGATCACCACGTTCACGCTCTGGCTGGTGACAGAGGAAATGTAAGGGCCACACTTTTTAGGCCGAGGTGACTCTGTCTCTCCTTCCGCCATGGTTTCATAAGTTCAGGAGGCCTAAGCCAACAAATAGGATAAGGCTTCCCAGTGGAAACGGTGAACTGTGAATTGGAGCAGACCAGTGTTTCAATGGTGCCGCATCTTGCCTGAACGTGGGACCTACCAGAAATCCTACAAGAGATAAAAGCAGCGAATCAGCAGGGTCTGATACGTGGTTGCACCCAGTTTCACACTTTAGTACTAATTTATTTAAAGTATTTACTAAATTAAGAAAGTCCTTTAAGAGAGCCTTTATACGCATGTTAAAAATACGCTACATGTGTATTTACTAGGACAGAACAGGTGTCTTAAAGATCTCAGCCATAGAGCTAGAGAGCTGGCTACGCTCACAGATGCCTGTAGTCCCAGTTCCAAAGGAGTCAATGCCATCTTCTGGGCTCTGTGGGCACCAGGCATGCATGTGGTACACATAAATACATGTAGGCAAAACACTCTTAAACATCAAACAAAAACAAATACATCTTTAAAAGAGAGACACCGCAACAGTAGAGTCTGTTAGCAAAGCACTTACAACCCAAGCACGAGGACCTAAGTCTGACTCCAGCACCTACCTAAAAAGCCAGGTGTGGGCACGAGCTCCTGAGATGCCAGTGGTGGGCACGGGGAGACAGGAGGATCCCTAGAGCTTACTGGCTGGTCTCGCTCTGCCTCAAAACCACAATGGAGAAGGATTAAAGAAGACACCCAGTGTCTGCCTCTGGCATGCACTATGACGAAGTAGAGGAAGCAGAAGAATAATACTGGGCAGCACTGTCCAGTGACAACCTTCTGAGGGTCAGTGCTGCTAGGACCTAGCTGGTGTCTCCCAAGAGACTGCTGTGTTGTTAGTTTATGCTCACTGTGGTGATGGTGATGTTGGAGATGAGATCGTTAAGAGGTGAAGGTTGGGTAAGTGGGGGGTTGGCACATGCTTATAATGAGAATCAAGAATCCGAGGTCACTCTCAACTACATGGAGAGCTGGAGGCCATCCTGGGCTATAAGACATCTTTTAAAAGGGAGGAGATACACCAAAAGAATATTTTTAGGCTACTTGGGGGACACTGTCCTAGGAGAGACAGTGGGCCTCCTGTCCCTTTGCTCCCTATCTGGTAATGTGATCTTACCCTCTCAACTACACTCATGCCACCCACTGAGGTCTTTATCAGAGCACAACTGATGCTAGCTAGTCCAGAGTGGTGAGTAAAATAAACTTGTTTTCTTTACAAAGTTAGCCTGCTTTCAGTATCTCCTTACAATAGCACAAGTTAATCAGCTAACGCAGGGATCCTTTGTGTGTGTTAAAGATAAACAACACACTTGCACTTTTCCAAGCACCCGACACAGGCGCTCATTTAATCCTCACCATACCCCTAAGAGGCCGGTGTGGTGCCGCGTATCTATGATCCCAGTGCTTAGGAGCTCTAGGCAGAAATATACTGAATTCAAGACCAGCCTGGGCTGTACAGTGATACTGTCTCAAAAACTAACACTAATAATAACAACAACCTCAGGAGCTAAGTGTAATTAATTTCAAGCGAGGTAAGCGAAGAAAGGTCAAGCACAGCTTGAACCAAATCCACCGTCCAGCTCCCTTGCTCTCACCATGAGGCTAAGCTTCTCACACTGCCCTGTACCTTGTTCTCAATGAACGCTAACAGTTTTGAAATGTGAGCACTCTAAGTAAGCTTCTTATCAATTACTTTTGTCTTACTCAACTACACTACTACACAACTTACTCGGGCACTTCTGTAAGTCGGTACTTAAGTGGTATGTCTTGTGACTGCTGAAGCACTGCATTTGAATGAAAGTCATGTTATATGGACATGGGAGTGGGCAGGCTCGCCACTGTGCACGTGTGGAGGTCAGAGGGCAATCTGAGGGAATCAGTGTTCCTCTTCAATCATGTGGATCCTGGGGCATCAAACTGGGGTTGTCAGACATTAACACAAGCTTAGCTTTACCGGCTGAGTCATCTCCCACGGACAGGACTTCTAATAGCTGCCTTTAATTATCTGTAGAGATGGTTTATGGGTTATAAACTTTTTATGCTGGTCTTGTTCACCATTAGATCTCCACTGCATCTCTCCGCGCAGCAAGCTTCCTGCTTAGCCCACAGGAGTAGTTGCTCCACGTAGTTTAAGCCAGGCTCATTCTTCTGGGAGTAACTCTCTGGGGCTCAGCAGTCCCTGGAAAGGAAAATCTAGACCCTAATTGCTTAAAATATGCTGCCTTTAAGTTTCTAATTTTCAAACTACCTCATACACAAATTTTGGAACAAAACTCAATATATATATATATTGTATATATGTATATATATATATATATATATATACACACATACATACATACATATATATATTACACAAATGTGGTCCATAGCCATTAAGGATCCAGCAAGATGGCTCAGTAAGTAAAGGCTTGCTGATGAGTTTAATTCCCAGGACCCACATGGTAGACAGAACGAACCAACTCCTGTGCGTTGTACTCTCGGCTCTACACATATGTTGTGGTGCATGCCCACATGTATAAGTACACACAGAGACACACAATAAATAAGGGTAATAAGAAACTTAAAAAAAAATAGCCATTATAACATATAAAAACCAAAATTTTCTATCTCATTTAATGAACACTTAAACAACAGGATTTTCTTTTTTTAAGACAAGGTCTCAGGGAGCACTGGCTGGCAAAGGTTGGTCTTAGATTTCTGATCCTCCTGCCTCCACCAACCCCTTCTAAAATGTACCTCCTACTCCTAGAGCTGAGGGTTGTACAGTGCTGAGGACCAACCCTAGGGTCTTTACTCACTGAACCATCTCCCCAGCCTTAGGAAATAAAAATAAAAATAAAAATATACTACACCAAGGTGAAAAGGATGCTTTCAAGTATAAAATAGCAGGGCTGGAGAGAAAAGGATGCTTTCAAGTATAAAATAGCGGGGCTGGAGAGATGGCTCAGTGGTTAAGAGCGCTGCCTGCTCTTCCAAAGGTCCTGAGTTCAATTCATGTGGTTCACAACCATCTGTAATGTGATCTGATGCCCTCTTCTGGCTGCAGGTGTACATGCAGGCAGAACACTGTATACATAATAAATAAATAAATAAATAAATATTTTTTAAAAAGTATAAATTAGCAACAAGCAGACAAATGAAATACCTGAGGTGGCTTCCTTACACACTGCATAAGACCAACAGTGAACTCTGCTTCCTAGACCCCAAGCAACCACAGCCACAGCCACCCTACCCCTCCACAGAGCATAAGCAACAGAGTCTGTGATTTTTTTTTCCCAAGGAGGAATTAACAACAATATATCTTCAGTTCGACAGTATTTTTAGAAGGACAAATAACTGTAATTCACAAATCCCATCCAACTCCAGAGATAAGTGGCCAGAATCCGCCAGAGACGCCTTGGTGCTTAGGTTGGAGGGTCCCTCGCTGGGTGGAAACTGTTCCGAGCACCCCTGGCTCCTGCCCACTAAATGCAGGCCTCCCGACTCGTGATACCCAAAATTGTACCCACAGTATTTCCAAACGCCCTGAGGGAGGTTCTGACTCCAATGGGGCTGCTGATTGCTGGAGACTGTTTTCCTCATTCGTCTACTGAGGACATTCTGAGCGGTTTATTTGTGTTTTCTCCCACTGCTGTTTATTCAACCTTTCCTGGCAGCCTTCTTCAGTTTCCTACTTCACCCCCACAAATTTTCTTTAAAAATAACACACCATTTGTTTCATGTTTATTTGAAGCAGAACCAAAAGACTAACTGTGGTTATATCATCATAGCACAAAGATATATAATTACCAGGAAGAAAAATAAAATAAAGGCTACAATACTTCACCACCAATGTCCTAAAATAAAGGCTACAATACTTCACCACCAATGTCCTAAAATAAAGGCTACAATACTTCACCACCAATGTCCTAAAATAAAGGCTACAATACTTCACCACCAATGATGTCCTAAAATTTAAGGACTGGGAGGAAGCCAGGAGACCATCTATTCCAGGGTGTATTTGAGCTTCATGCAAAGTAAAAACAAAAGTGTGTATGTGTGCATTTTTTTCAGAGTTTACACACGTACTCAAAATCCTCGAGGATCCAAAGTCAACAATGAGCCATCAAGCCTGGCGTGGTCACCCACAACTATAGATCAGAAGCCCCCCCAAATTCTAGGTCAGCTTGGGCTACACAGTGAATTTCAAACCAGCCTGAGACCCTGTCTCAAAGCAAAACAAAAAGAAGGAAGAGGAGAATGTGGAGGAGGGAGAGGAAGAAGGGGAGGAAGGGCAGGGGGAGCACAGTCAACCTAAGAGCTCTCTCCCTCACCCGGATAGCGTCACACACAGTCTTCAGGTGAATTGACGAGATCAGGAAAGAATTACTTTAGCTGGGGTCAGTGGAGCAGGGATACAATCCCAGCACTTGGGAGGTGGAGGTGGAAAGATCTGGAATTCAAGGCTGTTCTCAGCTACACAGTAAGTTCAAAGCTAGCGGGAGAAAACAGTGCAGTCGCTGGATCTGGGAAGGGGGGAGTCATTTCTGGATCTCTTACCACAGTTACAAATAAACACGTACAATCATCAGGCTGGTCCAACAGATAGGGAATTCCAGAAAGGTATTCACTACCTCCTAGACAACAGTAAAGCTCCTTTTAAAGGAAACCTGTGTTTTATGGGCTGCTGAGATGGCTCCAAGGGTAAAGGAGCTTGCTTTGCAAGCCTGACAACCTGAGTCAGATCCTGGCATCCCACGGTAGGAAGGAGTCAAATTCTCAAAGTTGGCCTCTGACTTCCACACGTGTGCTGTCCCATGTAACCCTCTCCCACATACTCACTGATGATAACAGCAATAGTAAAGTTTTTAAAAATTTAAAATAAAGGTATAAAAGCAAGCTTATACTCTCAGTGTTAACTAGGAGGGTGGGACAGTTTGAAGGCTCTGGAAACAAACATAGCATAATTCATTTTAAAGTCTCTAGCTATTAAAACAAATATAACTGTGTTTTTAAGTATTATTTTTATATTAAAAGGAAATTTGATTCTCCATTTTTAAAATCTTTATTGAAAAATTTAGATCATAAAATTTTTTAAGTATAATACCGCCATGGCTCCTAAAGAGTCAATGGTAATAAATAGGCAGGCGTTTTTAATTCCCATTGTACAAAATCAGATAGGTTAACATGTAGGTTTCTTTTGTTGTTTGAAACAGGATTTTACTGTGTAGCCAAGGCTGGCCTCAAATCTCTTGCTTCTCCTTCCTTGTCTTCCAAAGTGTGCGGCTTACAGACCTGAGCCACCAAACATGGCTTAACATCCCAAGATGGCCAAGTGGTTGCCAGGTAGCCGCATTTGGGACAGCCACTTGGCTTTCATGAACAGAGTTCTTTTCACTTCCCTCCACAAACACCACACTAACAACTTAGGTGCCAGACAGGAAACTATTTTTAAAGTCCTATTCACAAACTATTAACTTCAAAACAATGCTTTCTACAATTTAAGAGAAAACTTTACAGGAGGATATAGCAATATTCTACCTTGAGCCCTGATCTACAAACTTCCATAAAGTACAAGAATAAACACACACACCAAAACAAACAAACAAACAAACAAACAGGAACAGTTCACATAGTTTCACCAGATCAGTGACAAATCAGCAAAGCTGGAAAAATATTACCCCATGTGACTTCATGTTAATGGATTCATATCATTACTTTTAGACAAAAGACTGGCCTAGGTAACTGTACACATTTTACAAGTAAATCAAAGTTTATGTTGACCATCAAAACAACTTACGGGTAATAAGCATTTGACAAACAATACAGAAGCGAAATATTGTAACATATGAAGTAGCTGAAATCTAGGCTTTGTAAAATTTTATTTTTGCCTATGTCTTATTAGCCCAGGCTGACCTCAAACCCAATATGTAGCCAAAGATAACCTTGAATTTCTAATTCCTCCGGCCTCCAGCTTCCAAACCCTGGGATTTCTGGCATGCATCACCACAGCTGGCTGGAATCTAGTAACTTAAGAACCATTTGCTTTTAAGAATTGCAAGCAAACAAGATTATTCATTTTTCAGTGATTAGTGTCCAAATAGGTGAGTTTGCGTTCTCAGACAAATGTCTCTTCAGGGACTGAATCAGATACATCACCAAATAATAAAGTTAAATTACTACTGCCCATTTTTTCCCCAGCACATGCTGTGCTCATTAGAATGGCATCCACAAAACAGAGTAAGTGTCAGCATTACAAAAACACAACTCAATGACAGGTTTAACCCTCCTTAAATACAAGCACTAGATATGAATCCCAAACTAGGTGCACTCAAACTCTAAGAAGAAAAATGTATACCCTGGGTAGACTGAAACTCTTTTCTCTCTACATTAAAACCCCCAAATAGAAAATATTTAAGCCAGCAAAAGTCACAGAACTCACTGCTTTAAACAGTGTCCTTAGTCCTTTAAAATGTTACTCTTCTGTTTGGTGATAATTTTCTAGCAATAATGAAGACACTGTTTTCACTGAGTTGCACATTATCTTCTCCTTCTCAGTGTCCTGGTCTACAAACACAATTATCAATTTAAAAAGTATCAGGCTTGTTGCCAAATACAAACTTTCACAGACTGGCCATTTCATAAGAGATGTGAGCTGACTGCTATGAAAACAAATAAAACCACTGATTACAAATCCAGAAAGGAGGGGAAAAAAGCATGGAGGAAGAAAACAAGAACTTCAGCTCACTGGTTTTCCCTACAGGACCTTGATTAGTAGGGGGCACCCCTTTATTGATTTTCATTCAGAGGTTCACTATCAGGGCAAAACCCCAAAACTGGAAAAAAAATGCCAGGGAAGCCTTCTTCTTCTTCTCTTCTTCTTCTTCTTCTTCTTCTTCTTCTTTTGTTTTTTTGTTTTTGTTTGTTTTTAGTAACCAGAACTGGAGCCTGTTTTTCATTGCCACGGTCAGCTTCCCGGTGATACAGATGCTAGCCAGCTTCAGTGGCCCAACTGTCAAGCCTATCTGCTTTTTCTCCAAGAATTTCCTCTTGAGCCGACAAAACAGAAAGCTCTTTAGGGCCTATTTCCCTCAACTACACAGATAATACCACCCTTGAACAACTTTTCCTAACATTAACTGGACATGGGGTGTTTTCACTTAAGTTTTAACACCTTTCATGTCCCTAGCTCCATCCTCAGCAAAGCACTGTTTTCCTTTACCGGACAGCTCATCCCTCCCTCCCCCTCCCCCCAACGACCTTTTAAAAAAAACAAAACAAAAACGCCAACTACTATCACCAACAGACCTCTAGGCCCAGACAAGAGCGCTTTTTGGCAGCACCCACTGATAACATACCTAAAAGGTATTCACTTCCGATCCCAAATCCCTACTCTTCAACTCAAAGTCCTTTTATATCGGTAGATTCTAAACTTACTAGGATCGTATACCTAATTTCGAGCCATCTCCAATACAAGCCTGAGTCTTTCTCCCAGTTTTCAAGCCACCCAAGACCTGTCAGGTGTACGCTAGACAGCTGGCCCATCTCTGTCCCCAAACAGACCTCCAGGTTCGCCCTTCCCGCCGTCCTCCAGCCTTCTCCCACTCTGACAGTCTTCCACAGCCCAGGGGACCTCGGCAACGCCTACGGTCTGTCCCCGAACCCGCCGTCCCCCTTCTAGATCCCCCTGACCTCTGTCCGGGTAAAGCCGGGACCCCTCGCCCAGCAGGCCCTACCTGCGGGTCCAGGATCGCCCCCAACACCTGCCACCAGGATACTCAGCCTGCAACGTTAAAGCATAATCAGCTCCTCTTCCCGAAAGCCACGGCATTCCTCGAGCCGTCCCCCTCTAAAATAAGCTCACCTGCGCTCCGCCGGGAGACCCCCAGTTCATCCCCGCCTCCGCCATCTTCGGGGACCTGCCCCCGGCCCTACACCCCTCCCACAGCTCCGCCTGAGCCGCACTGCGCCTGCGCGGCCGGGGCGCCCCACCCACTAAAGGTAAGGGCAGAGGAGCTTCCGGTAGCAGCTCTACGAGCTCCCTCGGCTCTTCTGGGACGGGGCAAAAGGATTTCCGGTTTGCTGGAAACTCCAGGTTGGTAGGAGGCGTGGACCTTGTCCCGGACGAGAAGCTGCGGAATCAGCTGCTGTTGGCCGACTGGGTAGTGGAGGGCTGTGACGGGTGCCTCGACTCAGTGGGCGGAGTGAGGGAAACCGTGCGCGGGCGCTCGTACGCGCGGCCGGAGACCCCGCCCTCTGCGTGGGCCTCAGTTGCAAACAAGGGCTCTGTGATGCTCGCCTCAACTTCTTTCTGCCCTGGAGTCCGCCTCAGCAGCCTTTCTAAACACGAACTGAAAGCAGCTCCTTTCTTCTATAAAGATTTGCACCAACGAACAACACAACACCGTATCACCACTTAACTGTCAAAATGATCCTGTCCTTTTAATTTAAGAGCTTCCTTCTTTTAAGACAAGAGTCTGACTGTGTAGCCTTAGCGGGTCTGAAACCACCTAGGAGACCAGGTTGGCCTCACTAAGCTTGCCTGCCTCTGCTTCCCCAGTGCTAGGGCGGGGGGACGTGGGGGGGCGGGCCGGGAAGGTGTGTACCACCACGCCCGACTGAAACCTTCCTTATAGAACGGGAACCAATAATTAAAGGTGGACAGATGTTGGTGAGTGTGTGGATGAACTATTGTTCTGGATGAAAAAGAAATGGTACAGGGAAGTTTTATTTTATTCCTTGAAAATTTCAAGGGTTCGAATGGGGAAGTGGAGGGTGGATCTGAGGGAAGATTTGGGGAGGAAGAAGGAAGTAAATATGATGAAAATACATTGTATGCCATCCTCAAGGAATTACATTTTTAAAAGAAAATTTTCATTCGTGTATACAAAGTATCTTGATCATATTCCCTGCCCCCAGCCCACCCCCATATTCCTCTATAGAGTGTTTTTTTTTTTTTTAAGCCAATACTAAAGTCTGTCTTGATTGCCTCCCTTTCTTGGATGTTCTATGTTCTTTTGGGGGGCTTAGCCAAAAATATATTATGAGTGTAGTCTGATTACATTGGTCTTAAGGAAGGGTTTGTAGGAAATATGGGTCTAAAGTAACTACTTTAGCAGGAAAGTGTCATTTGGTTAGAGCCTTTTTCTTTATTTTGAACTAACGGTCAGCTGCATTTTTTCTTTTCTTTTTTTAACTGTTGCTGGCCCTTTTATCAACACATTTATTTCTTCAAAATAAAAGAGAAACTAAACTTGGACCAGAAGTCACAGCATGTATTAATATAAACATTTTTGTATTTCTAATGTTTTTCTCTAGCTTTTAAATTTAATTCCTACAGTTTGTGTGCGTGCGTGCGTGCGTGTGTGTGTGTGTGTGTGTAATAATTAAAGACCTAGACAAATTATTCTGCATAGAGGAAGAATTTTGTAAAAAAAAAAAAAACAAACAAACAAAAGTATCCTGGTGATGGTTAGCCATCTTTGTCGACAAGGCACTCACCCTGGGAGCACCTATGGATGTATAAGGAATTTCTAGAAAAAATTTAAGGAAAGAAGCAGCAAGCTGGGTGTGAGTAGCAGCACTGGGGTCTTACGCTGAATAAAAGGAGAAAGCTTGCTGAGCAGCTGCACTCATCTCTGTTTCCTCACTGCATACTCAGTATGACCTCACCTCCACCCACACCCCCATGCCTTCCCTCTGGTGACCGCCTGTGTCCTCCCAAACCATGAGCCAAAATAAACCCATCCTCCCTCAAATGCTTTGGCCAGGTGTTGCTTTTTCACAGCAACATTAAAGTCCAAAACAAACTGATGTCAGGATAGGAACTAAGAGGGTGGTGAAATCACATAGACTTTGGATCACTTTGAAGTTAGTTCTGTGCCACTGGCTTGCTGGGGAAGATTTTTTGAAACCTCATTGTGTCTTGGCACTGAGTGCTAGAAATATCCCTGATTTGATAGTTCTATCGTTCCCTTGCCCCAATAATGGTGCACACTGTTTGATCTTTCAGTGGTGCAGGTCATTGGGCAAGCTAGAAGAATAAAAAACTATACCTAAATGCAGGCAGACATCCACAGAGGTCACTGGAGGGGAGGCACCATGAGACCTAATGGTAATTACTCTCTCTGGGCTGGTGCTTCAGTAAGCCCTATTCTAAGTTTCTGAGAACCTGGTGCTTGGAAATCTTACCCAAATTAAAAGTATCCAAACATTAAAACCGAAGAATACAGAAAATTTTTCTGTCAGTAGCTGGAGCCCCAAAATACTAGAAAGTATCGTATCTTTTACGGTATTTTGTTTGTTTGTGGTCTGCCCTGGCTGACCTGAAACTCACTATATGAACCAGGCTGATCTTGAACTTACAGAGATCCTTCAGCTTCTGCCTCTTAAGTGTTGGGATCACTGGGGTCATGTGCCTGTATCACCAAAGCTGGAGGTTTTCTTTTATCATGTTTTAATGTGAAACACTGCTTTTGTTTGGTTCTAGCCCCTCTAACTCCAACTTTATGTGCTGACATATGCCACAGTATGGTGATATCAACTGCTGTAGTAGAACCTTTAAGAGGTAGGTGGGGCCTAATAAACAGTAATTATGCACTGTGGGCTCCACTCTCATGAATGGAGTGATTAAAGACTGGTGTGAGTGGATTCATTCCCAGAGAGCAGATTGTGATTTAAAAAAAAAAAAAAAAAAAAAAAGAATAAGCATAGTGCCTCTTGACAAGCTCCTGCCCTCTTGCCCATGTCCCCTCTATACTACCTACCATGTTGTCACATAGGTAGAAGGCCGTCCCCAGGCTGAGCCAGCATGGCCAAGTGGTCTTGGATTTTTGAGCTTTCAACCCTGTGAGCTAAGCAAAAATCTTCTCTCTATAAAGGACCCAGTCCCAAGTATTTTGTTATAGCAGGCAAAGCAAAACAGACTAATACAGATATATATAGTTAAGGGAACTGAAAAGGGATTTGCTTCTTTGAGGTTATTGCATGAGTCATTTATTATTAGTGCATTTGTCCCTTATATAAATGCAAGCTGAGCAGCTAAGCAGACACCACGCACTGGGCCTTAGGAAGAAAGTAAATAGACAAATTACCTTTTTGTTGCTTACATTCTAGTGGGAGAAACACAATAAATAGTTAAATGCATATGTAATAGAAGTTGAGGCAAGTGTTGGGTTCTTTCTCCCATTGCTGTGATGAAATACCTGGCAAGAAATGACTGACGGCGGGGGAAACAGTTTATTTTACGTTACATCACAAGAAAGGCCGCGATCTATCACAGTCTGCTGATCAGTTTGGAGAAGGGACAGGAAATGTGATTAAGCTAAACAGCCTCCAGGCTAACTCCCAAGGACCAACTTTCTCTAGCAGGCCTCCACTTTCTTTATGGAGCCAGTTCTCTCTTCCACCATTGCGTGAGTTCTGGGCTCGAACTCAGTGAGATTGTTTCGTTCCGTGCCGTACCCACTGAGCCATCTCGCTGACAAGGCTCCACTTCCTAAACACAATCACCCGCTGGAAACTGACCAAACACACAGGCCTGGGGCAGACGGTGTACATTCAAACCACAAGCGCTAAAAAGATGTACCTTGAGTGAAAGGAGATACCCAGAGACGTGATTTCAAGTGTGAGTTGAAAACTGTGAGGGAACTGCGGAGGGCAGGATGAAGAACAGCTGTGAGGATACAACAGCTGGAAGTTCCGTGTGTTCCCAGAATTGAAGAAAAGGCGGAGTCACGTGTATGAGTGGAGGGAAGAAGGAAGATGATAATAATCAGAGATGAAGGGCTGGAGAGATGGCTCAGTGGTTAAGAGCACCACCTGCTCTTCCTAAAGGTCCCGAGTTCAATTCCCAGCAACCACATGGTGGCTGGCAACCATCTATAACGTGATCTGATGGCCTCTTCTGGCTTGCAGGACTGAAAAAAAAAGCTACCACTTAAGGTTGTATATTAACATCATGACTTGCCCCGTGTTGTTTGTCAGATATCGTGTGTGTGTGTCGTGTGTGTGTGTGTGTTAGTGATTGTGTGTATAGGCATAGTTGTGCTTATGTGTGGAGGTGAGGTTGATACTTGGTATCTCCCTCGTTTACACTCCGCCTTAATTTTTTAGATGAGTTCTCTTACTCAACCTAAAGCTCATGAATTCGGCTGCCTGACCAGCAAGCCCCAGGGGTCTTCCTGTCTCTGCCTCCTCAGCCCTGGGATTACAGCTACGTGCTGCCATCCCCAGGTTTTCTATGGATGACTCAGATTGGACTCAAGACCTCACACGTCTCTGGCAAGCACTGTACTACTAAACCTTCTCCATGGTCCTTCAATTCACTCTTATGCCAACCATGTCTTCAAAACCTTTTGAATTAGATACCTGAGTAGTCCTCAACTCTAACTGTATGTTAGAACCACCTGTAAATTGATTAAAGTACTATGCATGTGTTGTGTCTGACATCTTTCTAGGACCTGAACTGTACCCACTCTCCATTTCCAGTTTAATTGGGTTGAAGGACCAACCCAGGCCCTTTCAATAAAGTTCTTATATAATATATATTCCTAAAGAAACCCCAGTGCAGGCAGAATTTGGAAGCACTGGCTTCATCTAAATTTGTCTAGCTTCATTGGACAATTAATAGCAGAGGAAGCAGAAACTCAACATCTATCTGTGCATTCCAAATCCTGTGTTCTTAGCTGCTCTGTCAACATTTGCATACAGTAAGCAGTTAAAAACTCACTGAGACACAAAAATAAATGAGAGAGCCACTTACCTTCAATAAGTTCATCTCGGGCAGCAGAGGTGTCAGTAAAGCAAGCCAGTTTAGCTCACATAAATGGACACAAGCAAAGTGAGAACTCCCGTTGAGATCAGACATGCCCTGTTTTAATCTAGATTGGCGTGGAAGGTAACCAGCGGCAGGGCATGTAGGAAGGCAGGATTGCAGGTGTCAGCTGGGAGATGGCGCAAGCAGTCACTGAGGCAATGGCAAGGGCCGCAGGATTGGCAGTGCTAACTGACCACTGATGTGAAAGTGACGAAGGACTAAGTGGAAGGGGCTTCCAAGTTCTGAGCCAGAGAAGTTCAGTGGAGCAACACTGTTGATTTAGCTAAAGAGTTGACATTTGAGCTGGGGTTGAATGACTTCAAAGGACTTGGAGTGTTCAGATAGAAATGTTCACTAGAGCAGTGGAAATGTGAATCTGCAACTCGAGTGAGCAAATATGTTTAGAAATCAAGAGCCTAAGATGGTTCAACTGGTACAGCATTTGACACAAGTATGAAGACCCAAGTTCTATTCCCAGAATTCATGTAAAAATCCAGATGTGGTAGCATGTGCTTATAATCTCAACACTGGGAAGGTAGAGACAGGTGGGTGCCTAGGGCTTACTGGCCAGTCAGCCTAGCTGAATTACAGAGCCCTACACCAATGAGAGACTCTGCCTAAAAAGCAGCAAGGTGGAAAGCACATGAGAATGAATGACATTTGAGGATATCTCTTGGCCTACACACACACACACACACACACACACACAGGGGGGGGGGGGGAGAGAGAGAGAGAGAGAGAGAGAGAGAGAGAGAGAGAGAGAGAGAGAGAGAGAGAGATCAAGCTGTGGAATCACAGGCTGTTAGTAGGTGGTTGAAGCCACACTTACACAATATGCATTGCTACATATGATTATTTTTAAAGATTTATTTATTTATTATGAGTGCAATGCTCTGCCTGCATGTACATCTGCAGGCCAGAAGAGGGCACCAGATCTTATTGACAGTTGTGAGCCACCATGTGCTTTCCTGGAATTGAACTCAGGACCTCTGGAAGAGCAGTCAGCACTCTTAACCTCTGAGCCATCTCTCCAGCCCCCTACATATGAATTTTTTTTAGAGAAAATATATTAAGGATAGAGAAGGGGAAACTCCTGTCCTTGTAATACTGGAATATGTTATGAGCTTATTATCTATCTGCAGTGATACTGAACACAGTCAACTCATGATCACCCATGATGTATTGTAATACTTTCCAGGCTGATCCTGGGAACACTGCAGATTTATTAGATGATAAATAGCCATAGAATACTAGCCAGTTTTAAACAATGTCTGAATATTGAAGAATGCTACACAAGGCATTCAGAGATACAATGGAAGTGGCCTGCCCACTGTCCTCTAAGGTTTTTACATGAATGACTTCTATAGTTTTGATTTAGGCTATTTTGCTCATAGTATTACTTAAGTCTACTGTAGTTACAGTGTTCCAACTTTAAATTTAGACAGAAAATTCTTAGGCTTAAGCTCATAAACATATGGGAAGCCTTTCAGAGCACTTCAACAAGCACATATAAATTTAAACTCACAGCAATGTGAAAGACATTTTCATGGTGCTGTGCAATATACATATTGAGCTATCAGGTATTGTCCAGACTCTTTTTAAATAAAAGCTTTTTAATGCAGTGCTTGTGGTGGCGTGCTCTCTCAGCAGCCCCACTGGTAACCCCTTGTTTATATAGTCTCCCCAACTATTATTTGCTCCTTATTTAGAACACATGACAATTTACACTCCCTTTAAAAAAAAAAAAATCTGACAATTACACTTCTTTTCCTTATTTGGTTCATTGTTCTTTTGAGAAGATCTTGCTAGGTTACCCAGGCTGGCCTTAAACTTAAAATCCCCCTGCCTCGGCCCTCTGAGTGACGGAAATATAGGCAAATGCCTGGCCTAGCTAGAGGCCGACTTTGAGAGAAACCACATGGCAATATCTTGTTCAAATTGGTTCTCCATGGCCGAGAGACGCTAATAAATGAAGGTTACTGTGTTGTTAAGATCCCATCACTTCAAGATTTGCTTTGGGGCATTGTGGAATACTGAGCCTGTAGTCCTGCCCACCCAAAAGCTACAAAGGCCTCTCACTGTCTTCGTTACTTTTCTACTGCTATGACAAAACACCATGGCCATGACGACTTGTCCCCGTCCTGCGGGTTTAGTTATTCGGGTTCTCAAAGGGGGTCGCGGCCTGTAAATAAGAAATGGACGGGAGAGAGACACGACTCTTGAAAGGTTGGTCTTATCAAGAGTCATTTACTGAAAGCAGGTGTATGATTTTTAAAGTGTTGCTTCAGGAAGGGCGGGGGGAAGGAGGGAGAGCAGTGGGAGAGTACAGAATCTTCTGGGGTAGGAACCCCTGGGACAATGTATGGGCGGGGGGGAGAGGACAGGTGGCCCCGCGGTCCTCTCCCAGAGACCACAGCACGTCAGGTGTTCATGTACCGTGACTCCTGTGAAAGGCTACAAAGCCACGGTACACTGAGTGTTCCTTTTCTCAGGGCCAAGTTCCCTCTCCTAGGGCCAAGCACGATGTTTGCGGTTTGTCCGTTGCCAGGCAAAATGTTTGATAAGTTCTTTCTGTATAGGCTGGCTGGAAAGGGTCAGCTGGAGTTCAACGCAACCAGGGTCTTCTCAGCTCAGCCAGGGTCTCTCGGCTCCCGACAACGATTCTTAAAAGAAAGTGTTTAATTGAGCTTATGGTTTCAGAGGATTAGAGTCATGATGGCAGAACAAAGTCATGGCAGAAGCAGCTGGGATCTTACACCCTGATCCACAAGCAGGAGGCAGAAAGAGCTGACTAAATAACATGAGTCTTTTGAAACTTGAAGGGCCCCTCCCAGTGGCACACTTCCTCCAAAAAGGCCATGCACCCCTTATTCTTCTCAAACAATTCCACCGCCCAAGGATGAGGTGTTCAAATATGTGACCCAGAGGAGCCTTTCTCATCCAGCACACCACAGCACTTTGAGAAACACTCCCATAAGGGTGATGCTTAGCTTTAGCTGACAACTTGACCCAACTTAGAGTCACCAGGGAAGACAGCCTCAATGAGAGGTGGACAACACTGAGTTTCCATGTGAGGCCCATCTGCTGGGGACTTAGGAAGAACCACTCCACTGCAGACAGCACTGTTCCTTAGGCAGGGAGTCCTGACCTGTACAGGCAGGCATTCCACAGTTGGACCCATGGAATATTTGCCTTTTTCCAACTTTCAGAGCATTTACACAACAGATAGTTGACCGTGTTTCCATATTGCCAAATAAGTATACCTTGGGGAACTTTAAATAATTAAGTTGCATTTTTAAACTGAGCCTGTTTACACTATAATCTGTCAGCTACTTAAAAAGTGTAAAAAAAAAAAATGCTAGGGAAATGACTCAGCAGGTGAAATGCTTTACCACTCAAACCTGCATACTTGAGTGTGATCCCCAGTACACACATAAAAAACTAGACAGACTTACACACTTCTCTAATCCCAGTGCTGGGAAGACAGAGACAGACAGCTTTCCTGGGACTTGCTGGCCAGCCAGTCTAGCCAAATTGGTGAGCTCTAGGCTCAGTGAAAGGCCCTGTCTCCAAACACAGAGTGACTGTGGAAGATACCTGATATAATATCTCACACACACACACACACACACACACACACACACACACACACACACACACACCCCAAAAGGGGGCGGGCATAAAAGATACAGGTGAGATAGGCATGTGGCCCCATTTTTTTAGAGTACAAAATATCAAGTTTTGTTACAGCATTTTCTATTTTGGGGCTTCGCCTCCCACCCTCCCGTCTGGCTAGCCCTGCTCTCTACCATTTCACCGTCCTTGGTAACCCCTTTTTTTTCCTTTCTTGTGTTCTACTACACCCCTCCCCCCTTCGGCACTCTGGCACTCTGTTCCTTCTCACAGTCCTCTGAAAATAAATGTTTGTTGAGAATAAAATCTCAAGCCCAGATTTGCATCTAAACTAGCTCCACTTTGGTACCTTCCAAACTTCCTGTCTTTTAATTTTCTGCAAAGTAGTCTTAGATTGCTTGGGCCTAACATGCCTACAAACTGGGCCCATTTTAGATGATTTTCTTTTAAATTATTTTATTTGTTTTTAATGTGGTGTTGTTTTGAACAAAATCTCAAACTTTCAATTTTAACAGTAAAGACTGAGGAGCCAGATGCTGGGGTAAAGGCCTGCCAGCTCAGAGAGGCAGAGAAAGCACCCAGCTCACCTTCCTCCCCAGCTGAGGTCCTAGAAGGAAAAAGGAGCCCTCCATCTCAATGTCCCTCCCTTCTCCTTCCCATCTGTCCTCCTGATCTCTATGATTTTTTTTTCCTGTGTTCACTGTGTCAACTGGTTGCTTGTTCCACCTCTTGACCTAGGGTTAACTTTATTTAATCCTGCTTATAGTATTCAAACACAAAGCTCTTAGATTAAAGATCTGTGCTAGAGCTGAAGCACACCACAACTAGAAATGGATTTTTCCAGCAAATAACACAATCTTGGCATTCACAGTGTGGTCAAACATCCTGCAACAGTGTGTCCATGTGTGTTCCTGCAACAGTGTGTATACCGTGTGTATGTGTGTGTGTGTGTGTGTGTGTGTGTGTGTGTGTGTGTAGTTTCTGATGTGGATATTCTCTTAAGCACTGAGGCATCTCTGCAGTTCCTGGAATGTTTTGTTCTTGACCCCTGCCCCCCAAGTCTATAGTGATACCTTTCCTGGGGAGATGTAAACAAACTTCTGTGCCTCCCACCAGGACGCCAATGACAAACCAAACTATGGTTCTTCCAGAGTTTGATTTGGTAAACCAGTGAGTTTGTTGGGCTGGCTTACAGGAGCACAGATGAAGGGTTACTTACTGGCATGAGTGACTTCAAAGCAGTCACATCACTGAAGTCTCACCTCAACTTGAATGTTGACTGCCCTATAGCTGCTTAAATGGAAAACTCTACTTCAGCTAACGCTCATCTTCTGTAACCTCTGGTACTTCCTAAAACCAAGAAATAATGTAAAGCTAAGACAGATGTCATACAGCGGGAAGGGAGCAGGGGCGGGAGGTTAGCTGAGAGCTCCACTGAGGTCTGATGACCCTCTCCACCCCCTCCTCCTCCTATGAGGAAATGTTCTTCTACTGTATGACAGATTCCAAGGAGCTAAAAGATAATTCTCAATGTGTTCATAGATAAAGCTTTATCCGTGGTCCATGTGTATTTCTTTCCTAACTTGATGATAAAAATCTACCAAAGTTCCCTGGTTAAGAAGTTACAAATGTGAGCTGATTTTCTAGCAAGGAAACCTGTAGTGGATGGAAACATAGTTTTGTTTTGATCCCAAGTGTGAGATGGTGAACAGGCTTGTGTGAGGGTGTGTGGTGTTTTTCTGCTGAAAACAGACTTGTGAGAGAACAGGTGATGTGGGTCCACTGAAAGAGGAACTGCCTCTTGCGGGCCAATTGATAAACATCCTAGTATGGAGTCTGAGAGGGTGTGTGTGTGTGTGTGTGTGTGTGTGTGTGTGTGAGAGTGTGTGTGTGTGTGTGTGTGTGTGTGTGAGTGTGTGTGTGTATGTGTGTATGTGTGTGTGTGTACATGAGCACAAAACAAGAGGTGTAGTTTTTGGTCTTGGCTGTTCATTACTTCACTTCAAGACGATCCTGGAGAGAACTGCTCCAGCAACTGCTTCAAGGCTCCAGGTTCCAACAGCTGAGGTTGCAGTCACCTTCGCTGAATTGCTGGTTTGCTGTTTAACTGGTCTATTGGCATCCTGGTGACTACACCAGTGGAATCACTCCAAGGATGGAATCTAGAAAGTTCTACTTCTTCTGTTCCTATTAGCCTTTTTTCTCTCCTATCTAGGGTAGGTGTGTTGAAAGGAAGGTATAGGCATTAAAGAACCCCAAATAAAGTAGGTTTGAAAAAGTCCAAAGCCTACAGAAACCCATGTTCTTGAATGAGTCTTTGATGAGCATATAAAGTCACCAGATGTCTTCTACAGTTACCGACCTTAATCTTGTTTGAGCTAGCAGCAAATTGGATCACATTCTAATAAACAGTGAAGTAGAACTTTTAAAAAATTTTTATTTTTATTTTATGTGAATTGTTTTATGCCTGCATATATATCTATATGAGAGTGTCAGGTCTTGGAGTTACAGACCATTATGAGCTGCCATGCTGGTGCTGAGAATTGAACCGGGGTCCTCTGGGAGAACTGTCAGTGTTCTTAACCTCTGAGCCACCTCTCCAGTCCAGGAAACACAACGAAAATGGCAGGTGTACTCATAAAATAATCTGGTCACAAGCATGCAAACCCAACTGAATCTCATAGTCATGTGGTTCCAGTCACTGACTATTACTAAGATCAATACTGGCTACAGGAAAAAAAAAAACCCTAAAAACAATGTATTTGAGGGCAAGGGTTAGAAAGCAGGGCAGGTCTGAATCACCAAGGTTCTTTAAAAAAAAAAAAAAAAAAAGGTGTGGCGAGGGCATTAGCCTTTGTGTCATAACTCAGATGTTTTCAGATGATTATCTTAGGAAGCACTGGTAACTGAAATCAATAAATAATGTCACATGGTCCTTGGGTGGCCTGAGATGGACCATCTCTCAACAACAAGAATAAACAAAACTCAAAGGAAACTAGGTCACCATGGCTGAGCAAGCAAACTCTAGCAGGAAGTCTCTGAGAAGAAGATGACAGGAAACTTATCCATTGTAAACTGGGAGGCCATGGCGGAGACCAAGAGTACAGAGGCCACATTAGCTGTAATTACCAAAAACAAAACAAAACAAAACAAACAAAACGCCCATGCAGTTTGAGGTCAAAAAAGCATACCAAATTGACCGGCTTGGTCTCTTGGTACACAGCCATTAAAAAGTGATTCACACTGTGGGGTCTGCAAAGTATTCCAGCCTCTCATCTCTAACTGAACCTAGACTTTTAGTGGACCATACATAGACATTATCCATGTATGTGAGTGTGTGCACACACATGCACACTGTGTGGAGGCCTGGGGTCAATGTAGGGTGTCTCTCTCAATCACCCTTCACCCTGTATTTTGAGACAGCATCTCTCCCTCAACTTAGAACTCACCAACTGGCTAGACTGGCAGGTCAGAAAAGCCCAGGGCACTCTCCTGTCTCCGCCTCCCCGGCACTGGGTTGTGGGCAGGCTATCACTGTGCCTGGCATGTCACGTGGGTTCTGTGGATCAAACTCGGGTTCTCCTGCCGACACCGCAATCGCTTTGCCAATTGAGCCATCTCCCCAGCTCTGTCTTTATAAAAGACTGACAGAAGCGGGGGTTTCCGTTCCTTTCCAATTATATATGAATCTCTGTAAAGCTTTTACTTGATAGCAGACAGAGCGCACGCATGATCCAATAGTTAACTTCCCCCCAAGAGTATATGTAAAAACCAGATGATGTGATGGACATAGCTTGCATCACAGGAACATAAGGAGTTGGATATAGATTTGCTATGGGATTTGAACTTGCTCCAAATGTAAATTTACCCTTAGAAATAAAGAAAATATGGGGAAATGGTTTTGAATAGAACTCCCTCGGAGTCTGAAAATCATCACCTTAAAAAAATAAAAAAGGGTAGGGATTCATGTTGTTGGAGAGAATTGGAAAAAAGCTCGGACTTTCTCAACACATATCTTAGGTTTACAAAACGATTTAGTATTGAGCAATCAGGAAAGTGAGGAGGGGTGTGTTAGCTTGTGGGTGACCTGGGGAAGCATGGGGATACTTGCTACTCTGCACGCCACGCGTTCCTTGCATGATCAGATTCTTAGCTCTCTTCCCCCCTCCCGCCCCGCCCTCATTGTTTTAGAGATGTACACATTGCCCTCCCAGTCCTGGACCAGGAAGGCATCAGTAATGTGCTTGGCTGCCCCATTCGGAATCAGGCACATCCACGTCCTAGACTCTGCCCTCTATAATCAGCCGTGTCCTCCAAGTCAGACTAATGGACATCTCTGATGTTCCATTCCCTCGTCCCTAAAGGGCTTCCTGTGATGAGTCTGTGGAGGCGAAGCAGTCTATGTCTCTTTACCTTAATGGTCGCTTTCTTCAATATTCCTTCCTTAGTTGCCTCCAGAGCACACACCCAACTTTTATCCTGGATATTTTGTTCAGTACACTGCCTCATGTTAAAGGCTTTTTAAAAAATAAATTGTATGAAGAGTGGGGACTGACTTTCACATGAACTCTGGTGCCCCATATTTGACCATGTCCCCTTGATGGGAAGGCCCGGTGGCACTCAGGAGAGGGATAGCAGGCTACCAAGAAGAGGCTTTATACCCTATGATCATATACAGGGGGAGGAGGTCCCCCTCAGTCGCAGTCATAGGGGAAGGGGAATAGGGTGAAGGTGGGAGGGAGGGAGGAATGGTAGGATAGAAGGGATGGGATAACAATACGAATGAATTAATAAATTAATTAATTTTTAAAAATAAATTTTAAATTTTATTTTATTTGTATATGTGTTGTACCTGCATGTATGTCTGTGCACTGCATGTGTGCAATGCCTAAGGAGTCCAGGAAAGGGTGTCAGTCCTCTGGAACTGGTGTTACAGGGTTGTGAGCTGCACACGGGTGCTGAGAATCAAGCCTTGGCATCCTGGAAGACTGGTAAGTGCTCTTAACCACCAAGCCATCTTTCCAGACCATAATAGCACGTTTGACAGTTACATCCCACTTTTAAGTTGTAGCACGATGTTAAATTGAGATAAGTCTTTAATTTTTTATTATTCTTGTTTTCTGTGTATGGCTGTCTTGCGTACTTGTAGGTCTATATACCATGTGCACGCCAGATTTCCATGGAGCCAGAAAGAGTGTTGGATTCCCTGAAACTAGAATTATAAACAATTATGAGCCACCATGTGGGTGCTGGGGTCCTCTGAGGAAGAACCCAGTGCTTTTTATCCCCTGGTCTATTGCTCCAGCTACAAATTTAGACGACTTTTAAATTATTCCTATTGCATTTTCTCACTTCTGCTCTTTTGTTGATAGGGGATGGAAGCTTTGATAAGGAGTGAATGCTTCACTGAGGTTTATAATTTTCCTAGTGAATTGCTCTATCCTGAAACATGTTCATAGTCACTGTCTCTTGAGAGCTTGGTAATGTGATGTCCATCCCTCAACATCCCAGTGGCCTTCTCACCTTCACTGTTATTCTAGTTTCCTTTCCGTTGGTGTGATAAATAACCCGATGAAACACAATATAGGGAAGAAAAGGGTTTATTTCTCTTACAGCTCCAGGTTACAATCTGTCAGTGCAAAGAAGTCAAGGCAGGAACTTAAAGTCACCACATCCACAGGCAAGAGAATCAATGCATGGATCCTTGCTGCCTGCTCCTTAGCACTCATCTAGGCTTCTCTACTTTCATGTAGCTCCAGGTCCAGCCTAGGGAATGGTGCTGCCCACAGTGAGCTGGAGCAATTACCAATCACAGCAACCCCACTCCACAAACATACCTGCAGGCCAATCTGATGCAAATAAGTTCTCAGTTAAGATCCTAAGTGATTCTAGATGGTGGTGAGTTACTTAAAACTGACCAGTGTGTTTTCTGCACCTGCTTCAGCATGCCACAAGACTACTGGAAACATACTCCAGAGTCTCAGTTGATTTAGACGTGACAGCACCAAACACAGAGAGCTCTAGGAGAATCTGCAGGCCTACTTTTAGGATGATATAATGCCATTTTTGAGAAAGAGCACTATCCTTAACAACTGTTCCATTCAAGGCAGCACCATTAAGAACTGATGGTTTGCCAGTGGTGGTGGCACATGCCTTTAATCCAGCACTCGGGAGGCAGAGGCAGGTGGATCTCTGTGAATTCAAGGCCAGCCGGGTCTACAAAGTTAGTCCAGGAAAGCCAAGGCTACACAGAGAGACCTTGTCTTGAAAAAACAAACAAACAAACAAATAAACAAAAAGAACTGATGATTCATACAGAACTCCAAGCTAACGACTTCATCCATTCATGGAAACTCTTTCACTGAGGACAAGGCGGTCATCTCCTTCATAATTTGGACTAGAAGATGCTCCAGATACCAAATCCACCTACCTGTAGTTTCCAAGATTCACCTCTGTAACCAGAATAAGGCTTTGGTCAGATTTGCCTAATTCTCAAAGGTCTGAAGATGTTGGCCATAATCATATTTAACCCAAAGTCTTTTTAGTGTCGAGGAGGCAGAACCCAGCTAGGCATGAGACACATCCATTCCACAGAGCCAGTGTTCGATACACATTCCTCAGCCACCTGGTGGCCTCAAGCCGATTTTAAGCTGCCCTTCCCTATCTGGATTCTGAACCTCAGAGGTCTCAGTGATGAAGTCAGCTAAGGCATTTTGCTCCCCTCTTATTTCATTTTAACTGTGAACGTAGCTGAGACCTTCAGTCTCCTTCACATTGGGGACATTTCTGTTCTGTGCAAGGAAATTCACCTCTTATGCACACATGATTCTCCATGTCAGCCATTGTGTTAGGGATGGTGCTGCTGTCACAAAATACCCAGGAAAAGAAAATTAAGGAAGGAAAGAATGGCTCATTTAGGCTCCAAGCTCTAGGGAACCATCGTGTGTTAGTCAGAGTTCTCTAAAGGAATATAGATATGTGGGCATGTCACACACACACACACACACACACACACACACACACACACACAGTATTTATTAGACTACCTTCAGAATGTAGTATGTACAGTCCCTACAATGGCTAATACTAGAAAGGCCAAGAATCTTGGACTTGTTCAGTTCACAAAGCTAACAGTCTCAGCAGTCCCAATGTGGCACTAAAGGCCTGGATAACTCTGGGAGAGCTGCTGATTTTTAGTCTATGTTAGAAGTTTGAAAAGGTAAATCCTAATACACATGAAGGAATGCAGCAGCAACAGAATCAATGAACTTGCCAGCAAGAGTGAAAACAAGCAGGCAAAAAGCAAAGTTTCCTTACGTGATCTTTTATCTGGGAATGCCACCAGAAGGTGGCACCTGGCTTTAGTGTGGGTCTTCCTGCTTCAAATAGTCTGATCAAAAAAAAAAAAAATCCTCACAGGAGTGCCCAGCATCTTGTGCTTTAGTTGATTCCAGATGTACTCAAGTTGATAACCAATATTAGCCATCACAAGACCATCCTCATCAATTTGACACACAATCATGTCTCTTTATGTCATGCTTAATTTCCAGATGAAAACAATAACCAATATAGCTTTGCCTAACATGATATAACTAATTATTCCACATATGACTTTAAGTCCATGCTATATTTTAGACTAAATGGCAAAGCCCCTGAGGAAAAACTTTTAGACGTGATAATATAAAGTAACAGCACTTAACCATTGCTCGTATCTCAGCTGATGTTACATTTCATGATCGAGAAATATAGGAAAGAAAAGGCAAATATCAGAATCAACATATTCTCAACAAAAGAAGACAGAAACACTCATGTCTGCTATCATCCTCATTTCTACAACTGGCTATGTGACTTGCTACCTTTCTCTACTGCCCGTTTTGCAATCCCTCCACACTCAGCAAGCACATCAACAAGTTGGTACTTTTCCTAGGGAAGTGACCTATGCCTTCATCCCTGAAGGGTCAATGTCCTTTGTCATCCTGCCTGGATTGGATTGTTGTAGTTTCCCATTGATCTTAATTCTAGGACATGGTGATACCAAGAGACACTCTAAAGGATCTCCTGTACTCCGACATAATCTTCTTTGCCTCTGTTGTAGAGAAGCAAGCCACTTTCCCCCTGGTATGGCTCAATCACTCCTCCTAACATGGTTATTCCTTTCTTGGCCTGTTGACATGAGGGCATCAGAGGCCCCGAGAAAGTCTGAGCATTCAGCTCAATAGAGTGTTTGTTTTGTCTTCTTCAAGGTGTACTCTACTCTCAACCAAAACTTGTAGGCCAGCCGAGCATAAGGAGGTGGGAATAGGAAGCAAAGACTTTCCTAGTGGGCCAGTAGGGGTGACAGTGAGAAGAATAATTCCCATTTTTACCCCTTTATTTCTGGACCTATGAATAGAAGCTATAGGAGAAATAGTACCATAAAATGGATGTTTATTTAAAGTACATACTACCTTCTGGAGAGCCCTGCAATAGCCCTCCAGGCTACTGTGTCCTAACTGGTGCTGTATTTGCGTCTTCACAATGTCTTCTATGAGGACGACTGGAGAAAGAAGCTGACTGTCCACAGAAGGGCTCATCCTATCTACTTGATTATTGAATTCCTCTGCTGGAGTCGCCTTTTGATGAGCATTACCTGGGACACAAGTGCCTTCACTCCTTTGCCCATTTGGAAAGCTCTCTCCACATACTTCTTCCTCCAAATGGCTTTCTCACCAACTTTATAATCATGCTCTGCCCAAGTTCTTAACAACTCGGCTAATCCATTTGCCACAGGCCAGGAGTCAGGATACATTTCTACATCTGGCCATATTTTCCTTCTAGGCAAAATGCATGCATATGTGCACTACCCAATGTTTGGTCCATTGTGCAGATTTCCCTTCATTGGTGCCCTTCAGGTTGTTCTAGAAAGAGCTTGCAATGTTGCCTTGTTCCCGAAAGTTGAGATTAGTCACTGCATTCCTGGACTAGCTACCTTCATCTTGTTCATGTGTGTGCTTCTGAATGGCCACACTCTGTAGACTGTTCCCAGTCTGATTTCATGGCTCCTTTGGCTGTTTCACTCTCCCTTCACTTTTGCTTTACACTTCTCATGCTTTTACCCTACTCTTTTGGTTCCCAAAGTGAATACCACACCTCAAGAAATGAGCCCTTACATCTGGGTACACACTCAGATCCCTGAAGTTCTCTCTGGATGATCCAGTCTTGCCGTGTACCTATCTAACCAAGTACCCATCCAAACCATCTCATGTCACATGTCACTCTTCTGCTGAATTGTTTGTCAATGAATATGTGTCCAGAGGGCACCTTCTGAGATTTTGAAGATCAACATCCGAGAGCCAAGAACTGGACCAGAGAAACAGGGATAGTGGGAGAATATGGAACATTTATTAAGAAAGAAAAGGAGATTGTTGAGAATGGACATTGTCCTGAGACCCAGGAAGGCCAAAGGCCCTGTGTCACACGTCTCCATCCTTTAAGAGTCACCTAATGTAAATTTCTGGCACACAGAGGTAATGGTTTTGCTGGTGTTTTATTTTGTGCTTTGTTTTTCTCTTCTTGCTGTTTGGTCACATTCGCCCACTGTCTGAAGGATTTCCGGTCTCAGTGGTTATCCTTCTATTTCAGTCTTTCTGCTCTTTTTCCTACCTGAAAATCTTCATCTGGGCCTAGACTTAAAGAGTTACAATACCTGGGCTGGAGAGATGGCTCCACGGTTAAGAGCGCTGTCTGCTCTTCCAGAGGTCCTGAGTTCAATTCCCAGCAACCACATGGTGCCTCACAGCCGTCTATACCCTCTAATGCCCTCTTCAGGCCTGCAGATGTAATGCAATTAGAGCACTCAAAGACATAAAGTAAATGAAATCTTTTTTTAAACAGTTACGATATGCAAGCATGCTGGACGAACGTTAAGTGAGACTAAGTGGAGCACAGCCCTGCACAGAGGTAGTGCACAAAATCCAGGCATTGCTAACCAGCCTCCTTTCCCTTCCCGTTTCCACACACCTAACTCCATTCTTGACAGTGGCATCAAATGGTCTCGCAGGCTTCCGTTGCCGCTCCCTCTTGGATTGTGCTTGCTGATCTATTTTCTGTTTGACTTCATCCAAGAACATCTTCTGAATCCATTTAGACTTATCAGGGGGCAAAAATTAAACTTCGAAAGTATTTAATTCCTTTTCTTAGCATCCTTGTAAATGTAGTACTAGCAATCCTTTTCTTCTGTCTATGTTGCCTGTTTCACACATGTATGCACACACACATACACACACATGTACATATATGTGTGCAGTTGATTTACTACTTGTAAATACTTGCCACCTTTTGATAAGGCGTGATGGAATAAGGGTCAGACAGGCATACATTTTAGTTTCAGTGTAACTTGAGAAACCTATTTTAATTCTTTGAACCACAGTTGTGTGTGTGTGTGTGTGTGTGTGTGTGTGTGTGTGTGTGTGTGTGTAATGAAGATGATGGCAGTGAAACTAAGAAACACTGGCCAGCCAGCCTAGACTACTTGGCAAGCCCTAGACCAGTGAGATACCCTGTCTCAAAAACAAGGTGGATGGTCCTTGAGGAATGACCTCTGAGGTTGTTCATGGCCTCTACATGCACCTATGCATGTACATGTGCCCATACACATAAGCACCTATACATAAGGTCATGAACACAAGAGATTAGCACATACTAGGCATCCATTAATGGTAGTGCTTTAAATTATTCAACTTTATCCTTTAAAAATATTTTATTTTGAGCTGGGCCTGGTGGCGCACACCTTTAATACCAACACTCGGGTGGCTGAGTAATACATACATACATACATATATATATATATATATATATATATATATATATATATATATATATATATTATTCTTTGAGCATTTCATATGCACATACAACGTATCCTGATTATATCTACACCAAATTTCCCCTCCCACTCACCACAGACACACACCCATTAACACATCCCATTCCAACTTTCATTCTGTTTCCTTTTTTAAATGACCCACTGACTCCAATTGGTGCTGAGCACCCTCTCATGGATACCGGGCTGTCATTAGGACATGGGAAACCTACCATACTCCTAAAGAAAATGACTCACGCACCCCAGCAACCATCGACATCCGTCACTCTCTGGCTGTAGGGGTACCTCCTGAGCCTATCTCTCATCCATTCCGGAAGTCCTGACTGTTTTGGTCTTCTGCAGACAACCACGGCTGCTGTGTCCATGCATGCAGCAGTCATGGCACATCCAGAGGATAGCACTTTCTATCTCCCCTGGGTCCTCCAGCTCTTAGATTTTTTTCTTTCCCCATCTTCCACAGTGTCCCAAGGACCGTGCAGAGGCTGACATGAGCACTCACCAGTCACTTCGCCTCAGCATTGTAGACCAGTTATGACTTCATTTCCAATCATTTTTTTTTTTTTTACTAGAAACCATGACAGCCCCATTCTGGGCTCTGGCTGTACATAAAACAGACCCAACAAATGATCTCACAATACTGCATGTTCCTTGTGGCCGTTGTTTTGTTTTGTCTAACTTTATTCACATTTTTCTAGCAAGATCTGCTGCATCCATCCCATCCATCCACTTGTTATCTCCTTTCATAAGCTCTCCAGGCTATGCTAGGTAACCAAGCCCAGGGGTGCCACGTACAGATTGAACACCGCTCCTGCACTGAATGGTCTGATGTCAGAGCCAGGACCGGCTGGCCAGCTGATTTTCCTCAACCCTCGGCTGCAAGCTGCCTTCCTAAGGGAAACTAATGTAGAGGAATGTTGCTTGTCTGGAATGGTTGCACTGCTTGCAGGTGTATAATTAGTCACTAGTCAGTGTGTAAATACTCCATAAATTGCTTTATTTGTTCATGTAAAACGTTCTGCAGAAAGAGGACGCATTATAGCAGCCAGGGCTGAACATGAGAGATAAGGCATTGTGGAAGAGAACGGGCAAGAGAGGCGGTGGCTGTCATGTATCCCTCTGCAGGGAGGAAGCTTCCAGGTTCTCACTCCTCGTTTTCTGAGGACACTGACTCCCCTGGGTGAAGAATTTAAAGGACAAATTACCGCTCTTCTGAGTGCCAAAGCCAGCCGTAAGCTGAAATTAAATCATATCATAAAGCCCTACGAGAAACTGGAGGAAGGTTCAGAAATATAAACCTGAGGGAAACCCGGAGCTCAGTGTGAAATATGGCTCAGAGCTGTGTCCTTGTCTCTCAGTGCTGATGGAGTGAAAAGCCGAACACTACCCCTCCCAGGTTTAAAGGGCCGCTATCAAATAGCCATCGCCAGTGCTTGCAGTGGGAGGGAGGCCGATGTGAGAATGCTGGGTTGGCTTCAGGTCCTTGCTCTGTAGCTGACTAGCCAGATGACCTTCAGCCAGTCACCTCCCAGCCTGGACCTTCATTCCTGAATCTCCAGACCGAAACAAGATGAAGCCCAGAATTTGTGTTTTCAATTTTCCTCCCAATCAGCTCAGATGATCATGAGCTAATAAAAATATGTCACTTAAAGTGTAGAAAGCGGGAGCTGGCTCAGCAGGTAAGACCATGTGGTCCTCTTCCGAAGGACCTGAATTCAGGTGTGGGCAGCTTGCAAGCAACTGTAATCCTAGTTCCATAGGATCTTATACCCTCATCTGGCCTCTGTTGGCGCGCACACACACACACACACACACACACTGCATAAACGCAATTTTTTATTTAATTATTTTTTTAAAAAATTTTTAACAGAATTAATCCACTTTATTTTTCTTGTAAAACCCTTATGTGGTAGCCACAGCTGGAGCCTGGGTCCTCTGAACAGACACTCTAGTGTGGGTTTTCACAAGATGATCAGTGAATTCCTGATAAGGAGACTTGGTGAACACAGTTTCTTTCCAGAGATGCGGTGTCAGGTAGCTATAGGTCTTGGAAACGGCATCAAAAGTGGCCTTGGCAAAGTTGCCCAGGGTGGCAGTACAGCCCCTGGCTGATGTGTAGCAGTCATCAATGCCGGCCATCATCAGTAGCTTCTTGGGCACAGGAGCTGAGACAATGCCAGTGCCTCTGGGGGCAGGGATGAGACACAACAAAACAGAGCCACAGCGGCCTGTCACCTTGCATGGAACAGTGTGTGGCTTGCCAATCTTGTTCCCCCAGTAGCCTCTCTGCACAGGGACGATGGAAAGCTTGGCCAAGATGATGGCCCCTCAGATGGCAGTGGCTACCTCCTTGGAACACTTTACACCAAGACCAACGTGACCATTGTAGTCCCCAATAGCGACAAAAGCCTTGAACCTGGTCCGCTGGCCAGCTCGTGTCTGCTTCTGCACTGGCATGATCTTGAGAACCTCGTCCTTTAAGAATGCGCCCAGGAAAAAAATCAATAATCTTGGATTCCTTAATGGGCAGGCAGAACAGATAAATCTCCTCCAAGGACTTGATCTTCATATCCTTAACCAGGCAGCCCAGCTTGGTGACGGGGATCCACTCCTTGTCTTCGGCTTTTCCTCCACGAGCCCCTCGGCCCCGACCACGACCGCGGCCCCTAAGACCGCTGCCGAATCCTCCGCGGAAGCCGCCTTGCCCTCCTAACCCTGGGCCCCCGGGTCCTCCGGGCTCTCCCACTGCATCAGCGTTATCCTCCATTTGATGTTTTCCCGAGAAAGAAGAAGCACAATTTTAAAAATTAAAAAATAGTCTAGATATACCTAGCATAGCACTTGCCTAACATGACTCAAGCCCTAAGTTCCATCTCCAACACCACGTAAAACCACACGTGGTGGTACATACCGTAAGGCCAACTCTTAGGAGGTAGAGGCAAGAGGACCAGAAATTCAAGATAACTCTCAGCTCCATACCAGTTCAAGGCTAGCCTGAGCAACGTGGGCTCCTGCCTCAAAATGAAATGTAGAAAGTCCGATATCTTTTTAAAAATTCGTTCAGTTAGCACACAATCATCTAACCAGGAAACCACCTCTCAGGAAGGCTGGCTCCACCTGCAGACATGCCACAGAGATGGGAGGAATAATTATCCTCTGGATGAGACAGTGTTCTTGTCCCTCCTGAAGCCCCTCCTCCTGCACTTGCCCACACATCTCCCCTGCTAAGCCGGCCTGGTCTCCTGAGTTCTAACTCAAAAAGAATACATTCTCTCGGTCTACCTCAAGTTATTTAATCTAGGAGACTAAGGAACCACAAAAGGGAACCCTTATTTCCCCCCTGTTAAGAGCATTAGGTTTTATTGTGGCATTTTCAAGCCTCTTTCTTTCTGCCTCCTTCCCCACCTCCATTGCTGAGCTCCTTTGCTGAGCTCCCCATGCCCAGCCCCCTACTCCATATGTCATGCAGATCTTTTTGCTCCCTCTCCAGGGCTTCTTTTCCCCTCCTATGGTCTCCTTTACAGTTAACCTATGTCAGCATCCGTGTGTGTGTGTGTGTGTGTGTGTGTGTGTGTGTGTGTGTGTGTGTATGTATGTATGTATGTATGTATATATATATATATATATATATATTCACGAATATTCATCCAAAGCTAGGATACACACAGGGAGAGAACATGAGGTTTAGAATATATAAAAAATTTTTAATTTTTTGAATTAAAGATGATATAAATATCAGAATTAATTTTAAGTAATAATTAGAATATTAATAGAATTCATTAATTCTTTGAAACTTTCCCTCATGCACATAATATATTTTAGTTACATTTACTCCCCGCTTCCCACCCCCAATACTCCTAGACTTGCTATCCAACAAACCACTGCTACCATCTTTATGTCCTATTTTTTTCTCTATCACTCAGAAAGTCCAATTTGTGCAGCTCAGCCACTGAAACATCGTCAACCTACCAGGAACTGTATTCTTAAAGCAAACTGATGCTCCCTTCCCCGTCATCTGCCAAGAGCTCCTCCACTGGGGATGGGGGCTCCAGAGGCCCTCTGCCTCCCGCGCTGAAATGCTGCCTGGCTTCACTTTGTTTCAGGTTTTGTGCAGGTAACTTCAGCTCCTATGAATTCATGAGTGTCATGTTCAGAAGATACTGTTTCACTACCTGGCTCTTACAATCTTTCTGCAATGGAGCCTGAGCACTGAAGTGGGGGTGGGGGAGAGATGTGCTATAGATTCTCATTTGTAGCTAAACACTTGCAGGCATTTATGCTCTGTACTTTGAATGTCTGCATTAACCATTGCACAAGAAGACTTTGCTTATGAAGTCTGAATGCCGCACAGCTCTGTGGGGATGGAGATGCAAATTTAGAGGGCAGTTTGATACTATGTCCATTTAACAAAAATTATAGTAATAGATTCACCCTGGGGCATATGATCTCCCTGAAAAAAAAATAGGTCCTTGGCCAAATGCACAGTGTCAGGCATTTGTTTCTTCCTATGGAATAAGCCATAATCTCAATCAGAAAGAGATCGGCTAACCACATAAAATTCATGCCACGGTTGTGTCTGTGGGCATCATTTGCCTCATCAGCTCTTATCATAGCTCATAGGGTTCACATCTGAGTAAAACTTCTGATGACTTTTCTCTCCCAGCAACTACATAGCACCCTTGCATACTATAAAAACTAGCCAATGGGAGAAAGTTTCTTGGTCAGTCCCAACTTGATTTCCCCAAACCCTGTGATCAAAGTTTGTAGACTTTGGGATTTGGGGCTCATGTTGTTGTTTGTTTGTTCATGTTTTAGCAATATGGTCTTATCATATAGTCAGCAGCCAAGAGCATGGCAGTGTCCTGGATTATTGTAGAGAGAGGATGTCTGATCAACAACTTAAGGGGAGGAATCCTACAGCTGGCGTTGGGATTTTTATTTGACAATTTATAGCATTTGTTAGCCTGTGTAGGATAACCTCAAGTCGACTTTTATATGAATATATACATTTATGAAACTTATAAAATTGTAGGCTTTCATGTGGCCTTTTCAAATGCCCTTAAGGGTCTTTACTCCTTCCCCTCCCCCTTCCTCTGCTCTCTCATTCCTCTCCCAGCTTAAACCGTTTGCTCCATCGTTCCCCTCACCTGCTTCATACTGTCTACACTTCACTGCCCTGGTCCCTTGAGACATTCATTTCCTCTTACCACCAGCATCTCCTTTCCAGGTGCCTATGTTCAATATATACTCCAAGTTAAACATACGGACCTAAGAGTTCAGTGCTAGGATCCACTTCTGAGAATTTTTCATAGTTTTGTTTTCCTTCATAGCCGAATAAAGGCCCATTGTATTTAAGTACATTTTCATTATCCGTTGATAGACATTAATCTGTGTTTCCATAGAAACTATGTCCATTTAGCAAAACTGTAGTCATAGATTGACCCACAGGCTCTCGGGGGTGCTCACAGCATTTGGCATGTGTTTCCTCCTTGGGCCTGAAGTCCTACCAGGAAGAGGTTGGTCACCGCCATAACATCCATGTCACTATTGCACCTTTGAGTATAACCTGCCACACAGGTTGTTATTGTTTTCACGCCCTATTGAGAATAGAGCATCAATGAGCATGAATCAGCATGGGTATTAGGACTTAAAGTCCTTTGTATACAGTCCCAGGAGTGGTGTAACATCTAGCCGGCTATGGAATGCCATGCTGATTCCTACAGTGGCCACACCCACCTGCCACCAGCAGTGCCTGAGGGAACCCCTTTTCACACATCCTCACTAGTACTTAAGCATTTTATTGTCTTAATCCCTCGGGTGAAATGAAATTTCAAGTACTTCTAATCCTCATTTTCCTAGTGGCTGATGATGCTGAGCATGTCTTAAAATGGTTTTTAGCGACTTGTATTTCTTCTTTTGAGAGCCCTCTATTCAGTGACTTTTTAAGAATTGAGTTGTTTGCTTTCTTGGTGCTTAATTTTTTTTTTTTAATTTTTATTTATTTATTTATTTATTTATTTATTTTTACTTCTTTGTATATTCTAGAAACGGATATTCTGCCAGACATCCAGCTGGCATATTTCTTAGAACATTTTTTTTTTTTCTTTCTTAGTCTTGGTCACATCTCTTAATAGATTTTTACTGAGCATCAGCCTTTACTGCCTCAAGTAGGTTCCTTTAATACTTTTTAATAAGAATTCAGTAGATACGGAGGAAACTTTGGAAATAGAAAACCTTAACATTTTGCACTACAACACTATTTCCTCACACTGTTCTGAGAGAAGAGAGTGTTTGGTGACTGAGAGGGTTAGCACCACCCTATGGCCAGAGCCCAGTAGGACTTAAAGTACCTGACATTGGCCTTTGAGGAGGAAACTCACCCTGCCTGTGCTGAAGTCAAATACCAAATACCTCATCATGCTGCCCAGATAGAGGGAGGAAGAATTGTGAAAATGTTCCTTTATTTAGTCGCTGCCAAGCAAGGACATTGGTAAACAGCCTGGCACCCATTCTGCTGCCTACGTGTCAGGTGGCTCTAAAACAAAGAAGTCTATGTAGCAGATGTTGTTGGAGGCTAAGATGTAGATCTTTGGAAGATCGGAGGTGTGTGCTGGTTCTAGTCTGTGGAGTTTAACTATGTCACAGTGTTTGCCATGACCAAGCAGAGGAACGGGGACTGAAGTCAGAGTTCAGTCATGCTATTGACTTCCTAACCTACCTGATAAAGGCTACGGCAAAGTCCACAGACCAGAAAGGTCAGCCAACTAGAATGGCCCAGGTCTTTGGATTTATTAGCTAATAAAATTTCAAAGGTAGAAATGTAGATACAAATAAAGACACAAGATAGGAGGTAGATAGATGGCAGAGGGGTAGATGGATGGATAGATAGATAGATAGATAGATAGATAGATAGATAGATACATACATACATACATACATAGACAGACAGACAGATAGATAGATGATAGATACATACATACATACATACATACATACATACATACATACACACACAGATAGATAGATGGATAGATAGATAGACAGATAGATGGATACATACATACATACAAACATACATACATACATACATAGACAGACAGACAGATAGATGATAGATACATACATACATACATACATACATACATACATACACAGATAGATAGATGGATAGATAGATAGATAGACAGATAGATAGATGGATAGATGGATGGATAGATGGATAGATAGATAGACAGACAGATAGATAGACGGATAGATAGATGGATAGATAGATGGATAGACAGGCAGGCAAGTAGATGATAGTCAGGTATGCAGAGAGCGAGAACCACATATATGGAAAGACAAATGTAATGTCATTAGCGCCCAAAACAAAGCGCTTATTATCCATTCACTGAGACTTCACTTCTTACATGTGCATGAAGGTTGAAGAACAAGTTCTTTTTTTTTTTCCCCCGAGACAGCATTTCTCTGTGTAGCCTTGGCTGTCCTAGACTTGCTTTGTAGACCAGGCTGGCCTTGAACACACAGTGATCCGCCTGCCTCTGCCTCCCAAGTGCTGGGATTAAAGGCGTGCGCCACCACACCTGGCTTAACAAGTTCTTTCTTGGGCACCATCCTTCTTGTTCCTTCTCCCCTTACTGCTGTCTCCCCCCCCCTTTTTTTTTTCAGATAGTCTCCTAATTAACCTAGAGCTAAGTAGGCTAAACTTGATGACCAGAGAGGCCCAGAGATCTACCTGTCTCGGCTCCCTGAGTTCTAGGAGTACAGGTGTGCACCACCATGCCTAGCTCGCTCACAGGAGTTCTAGGATGGAACTCAGGACCTCATGCTTACAAGGCAAGGACTTTGCTGGCTATGCCCACTGCTCTCTCTTTAAATGGATGCTTTTCCTCCAAACCAGAGAACACTACCTTAGAATGCGGGACAGGCAGGAATCAAAGTCAGACACCAGGCCTGCCAGTAAGCTTCTCTACCTGCTGAGCCATCTCGCGGGCACCAGATCTTGCTTTCTTGACAGAGGTGGTTTAATTTGGAATCAGCTAACCTCATCTGGGTCAGAGCTCCTGTCCCTCCACAATAATGACCAGAATTCTCTATCCTTGGGACACTTACAAATGCCTGTTAGCAACATAAGAGATACTTTTTTTCATTTTCTGTTTAGAGGGATGATCTCTCTTTCTTAAGTAAAACCTGTCTTGTCTTTTAAACTTGGTACACATTTGAAATACATCTTTTAACATTTGCAGATGGTAATATCCAAGTCTCTCAGGCCCACCTCTGGAAAGAAAACATACTGTCTCTTATAATCTCTACCAAACCTCTAAACTTATCCTGCCCAGATGTGTGCACATTTAGGGGAAATACTCTTCATAACAAAAACTTAGGCAATGGACGGTGAGGACCACACTGTGTGTGTACATGCGTGCGTGCATGCATATATGTGCATGTGTGTTCATGTAGTGACTATGTGCAGGTTCACATGTATGCATATGCATGTAGAGGTCAGAAGTCAGTGTTGAGTGTCTTCCTCTGTTGCTCTCCAACTTATTGTTTGTTTAAGGTGAGGTCTCACTATGTCACCCTGACTGGCCTGAAACTCAGCATGTGGACCAAGCTGGCCTCAAACTCATGAAGGGCTGCCTGCTTCTGCTTCTCGGGTGCTAGGATTAAAGGCATGTGCCACCATGCCCTTGAGACATGTCTCTTACTGGCCTAGAACTCACTATTCAACCCAGCTTGCTGGTCCAAGGGGCCCCAGAAACCCATCTGTTTCCATTTACCTGACACTGGGATTACAGGCATATGGAAACACACCTGATTTTTTTCATTTGTATTTTTTTAATATCATGCCTTTATACAATTTATCTTGATCTCTCTCCTCCTCCAATTCCCTCAACCTCGCATCATACCCCACCCCAAATTTTAAATGCCCCCTTTAAATTTTTCATTTCAAACTTTGTTATTAAATTTTTAAAAAATTGTTTTTAGGCCACTGAGTCCAATTAGTGTTGTCCCATATGCATGGATGTGGGATAATCCTCTGGACCATGAGCAAGCTACGAGTGGCCACACCCTCCTCTGGTAGCCATCAATAGCCAGTGGCTCTCAGCTGTAACTGCAGATGCTGCATTTGGAGACCTTCTGTCTTCCATGCTGGAGACGTCAGTAGGCTTGACCTTGTGCAGGTCTTGTGCAGCTAAGCACAGCTGTATGAGCTCATGTGTGCAGCAGCCATGCTGTGCTCAGGGAAGAGCAGCTCACAGCCCTCCTCCCCATCATCCAGCTCGTATGTTCTTTTTGTTCCTTCTTCCAAGATGTTCCCTGAGTCTTAGAAGGGGGCTTGATGCAGACATCCTGTGAATGGCAGAGCACTCACTGCTGCTTACTCTCACATCTCTGCAGTAGCCCCAGCCCACTGCACTAAGAAGCTTCTCTGAACAAGGTTAGGAAGAACACTAACAAACTTATAACTAATAAATTCATAAACCTAAATATTCATAGGGTGATTTGACAACACAACTATTTAGAAAAGAAACATCAAATGGATCTTCTCTAGGGCTTTCTCTAGCCATGTTTTTGGCTGTGTTTATGACACCAGCCCTGAGTTCGCTCCTGTGGGTGGGACAGGTCTCACAACCAAGAGAGCATCCATGAGCAGTTGTACCACTATTGCGCTCACAGGCTCATCTTGCCTGGCAGGTCAGTATCACAGCATATAATATTCCACATTGGATAAGATCACTGATGTCTCTTCTCTCCCAGCAGCTTGCAGAGCACTTTACAGCACTATGATAGGGTCCTGTCAAGGTGTTATAATAGGCAACCATTGCCATGGCAATAGCCTGTATGGTTTTTGGTGCCCCTGGGGCCTTTTTGATCAATAAATCATATGGAAGTTGGGAGCAGGAGCACCAGCCCTGCCATGATAACAGCTGGCCCTGCCCTGATGACATGGGAGCGGGTGAGCCAGCCCTGCCCCAAGGACATGGGAGCAGGAGAGCCTGCCCTGCCATGATGGCATGGGAGTGGGAGAGCTGGCCCTGAGGACAAGGGAACGGGCCCTGATCCAGGGCTCTGAGTCGACCTCACCCCGACATCTACCCTATGTATGACCTGCTGGAACACATGAAGGGGCCAGACCTATAGATTCAAAGATTAAGAATCTCCTTGACACACAGCAACAATGGGATATCTGACAGCAGTCCCAGTGAGGATCTGGTAATGATAGTGTAGGCCTCCAACCAGACCCAGGACTCATAACAGTGAACATTTGAAAATAAACATATGTGGACAAAAGGCTATATTGTGTGATACACTACAGTGTCTGTAACAAGATTTATGTTTGTTTGTTTTATTTTACTGGGGGGAGGAGACAGATTTTGGTGCGTGACATGTAAATCATAGACATTCAATAAATGTTCAAAAAAATCATATGGAAGTAATTTATCCCCTACACTGAGAGTTTTATTTAATTACACATATTTTCTGGGAGCAGGATTGTCCAATAATATGGAGTACTTGAGTTCAAACCCCCTCTCTAAAAATTTACAAATTAGATTACAAAGCAGTGAGGGTTCATAAGGCTTCTTCAAACACCTTAAGCACGTGTTAAACAGTCCCCTACTGCCCTGCCCCTCATCTCCGCTTAAACATCTGCTCACGGCATTCTCACCTGTTCTTTCATATTGCACGTGTTGTGCAACTCCCTCATTACATTGTTTCTATTTGGATTGCAAGAGCCTAGATTCCCCAAGCACTTTCTCCATGCACAGTGATTTTAGTTAAGGCTTCCTTCCGGAGACCCTTCCTCCCCTCATCCCCATCACTCCACTGTTGCTCGAACACATCGGTCCCCCAGGCGCTCTGTACCTTCACTTTACCTCTGTTCTGCCGACACGACACCACCACAAGCACTACAGCCTTCTGCACCAGGCCTGCCCACAGCTCCCAGGAATCCTGTGCCAGAAGCTTCACCCCGACAGTCTTCCTGTACCATGGAGGACACTGCCCTTCTCCTGCCTAGACCTGCCTATGGCTCCTGATTAAACCCTTGCTCTTGTTGCTTAGCCCTGCCTATACCACCGCATAACTTCCTTGCAGGTGTCAATTCTGCCAAAAGCTTCTGGGAATTTCATGGCGGGAGTCCAGCCCACGTGGCCTTCTGCACCTGCTTCTTTATTATGTGAATGCTGGGAATCCAAGCTCAGGTCTTGCTACTTCCACGGCAAGGTGAAGCCGGTACTGACTGAGGCATCTCCCCAGCTCGGGGACCACACTTTTTAATCTTCCGTATGGCACCGTCTACAGACTTGTCTTTGGCTCTGCCCACGCAGATGCTCAGGAAATGCTCGCTAACTGAACGTTTTTATGATCGTGGATAGAAAGTCGGCAGAAATGCAAAACACGATTTTTTTTCCCTCGCCCAAGTCACCCAGGAGCGTCATTTTCATTCGGAGATGACCACGTTTCAGAAAGAGAGTCTCATAAAACATGCAATTTAATGAAGCCATCTGGGAAGTCGGCCATCGTATAAATGCAAGATATTGATATTATCTGGCTACTTGGGGAAGAACCATGTAAATTAAGGTGCAGCTCACTCCATAATTCAAATCTACTATTGATGTACAAAGTCTTCGAGTGATAGACTTTTTAGACTGATATTTCTTACGGGTCCAAGGCTATGTCTCTCCACTCCTTGGCAATGTCTCTAGCTACTGTTTCAAAGAGATTTTTTTCCCACTTTTTAGGAGAGAGTTTTGTTTTTTTTTTTTTTTTAAACAGCTGAGAGTCTTGAAACAGAATTTTTTTCTGCTTTTGTTCATGGCTTCTCTTCTTTATAAGCAAGAACTGCTACAAATAAGTTAAGCACATCTTTCCCACCTGAGTAATTATGCAGAGTGCTGTGCAGGTATTGAGAAGCCTAGTCGATTTGGCTGCCTCCCTCTCGTTTGTATTCTTCTGTCACAAAGCTGTCTTCTACTCCTGAGCTTGTCCTGAAGGCTGCTTTAGAAGGCGCAACCCAGCACTGTGTGCTCCTTGTTAGCCAACTGTTCTCTGCTAAAACGATTCTGTAGGCGGGTTCTCCAGAGGAACAGAACAGCGGGGGTGCAAGCATACTACAAAGGAGAGGTCATAGATGGGCTCGAACCAGACAGTCCCTAGTTGTCCAATACTGACTGTCTGAATGCTGGGGAGACTGTGAACCAAGATGGTCAGCCCATGAGGTGGAGACCCCAGCAGTTCCAGTCTGGAGCTGGAGGCCTACAAGATGCAGGGAGCATTGTTCCTCTTCAGTCTACATTCAAAGCCAAGGAAGCTGAAGTCTGACATCAGGAAAGATAAGCAGCAGCAGCAGCAGCAGCAGCAGCAGCAGCAGCAGCAGCAACAGAATAGACACATTTACCTGCAAGAAAGCAGGCAAAAGCAACCCTGAGTTTTCCTCTTCATGTGTGTGTGTGTGTGTGTGTGTGTGTGTGTGTGTGTGTATGTGTGCACGCGTGCGTGCCTGAGCGTGCACAGGCGTTCATGTGCTTGTCTGTATATGTACTACATGCACATAATGTCCTCAGAGGCTGAAAAGGGGCATTGGATACCTTGAAGCCATTGGATACCTGGTTACCGCTGGTTGTGAAATGCCAGGTGTAGGTGCTGGGAACCAACACCAGGTCATCTGCTCTTCCCTGCTAACTTGTATCTCTAGTCCACTTAGAACATTTTACAGTGGGCCATTGTTAGAAGGGGTCGCACACTCTGGGAAAGGTCTTCTCCCCTCAGTCAGTCCTTCCCGAAAATGTCCCTCAGAGGCATTTCTCAAGTGACTTGAGAACCAAGTTGGCAATCAAGATCAAATCAGAAACATGAGTTGGGTCACACCAATGATTGCACCGTGACAACATCTTGTAGGCTCTGTCACTCCTGCTCCTTTCTCTAGTCTGGGACAGAAATGGAATGCTTTCCCCGGACTTGACACACCACCTTGTGACCACCTTGTGACCTCTACTGAAGAATTCTTAAGCTGCTCTGAGGCTACAGCTGCCACGGCCTGTCCATGAGCTGCCCCCCCAATATCTGCAGAAGATATGGGGTCCAGTATTTGAGTCAACTTGCCATAAACACTGAGTCCATGTTGCCCAGGCTATCCTCATAGGCACCCTCAACACTCACTCATCAGATTATACAAAACTGTATCCAGTCACATCACTCCTCCCAGATATGGGTAGATATTCGTGGGCATGTGTTGGCCTATTGGTTTATCTATTTTCTTGAGTTCTTACACTCTTCTACCTCCCTTCTAACCCTTATTCCACCCTAACCCCTTCCATCACCCCAACTCTAGGTAGGAGAGACAGAGGTTAGTGGGGAGGGGGGCCATTAAGATCTTTTTAGACTACTTCCTGATGACCAGGGCTGCTGAGTTCCTTGAGGGCAAGTCTAATCTTCCTCTCGTCAAGATATCTTCTTCCTGTCTCTTTTCTCTCAACCACTTGACAAATCAGCAACAGCAGAGCAGGAACAGGAACCAGCAGGAGGAACAGCCATGCCTCCTCCCTTGGGGTTCTGGTCATTTTATACCTTCTCTAGAGTTCCCCAGAATTAAACTATCTTCCCCTGGCAGAATTACGCCCCTGCCAAAGCATGGACAAGGCAAATAGTCTGCTGCTGTGGACAGTCTGAAGCAGCCCCATGTCCCACACTGGAATTTTAAAAGATGTTTATATAACATAACAGGATTTTTTTTTTTTCAAGATACCAGAATTCTTTCTACAGGTATGCTCTGGGTTTCATGTAGTAGGTTTTCTGGTCCAGGGACAACACATAGGGTTTACTTGGAGTGTGTACATAACAAGGAATAGAGATGCACAGATAAAGAGACTATGTGTACACTTTTCCTGTTTGATGACTGGGGTGTCAATGTCTTTTCTGGTTTGAATGTGAAGTGTTGCTCATAAACTCCTATGCTTTAATGTGGTCCTCTACAAGCAATCTCCAACTGATAATCACTTGCAAATGAAAATGTAGTTTCCCCCAGGGAGTCTCCTTGGGGGAAGCAAACTACTCTTAAGTGTAGGATGGACGCCCAGAAGTAGATGGCCAACAGAAAGTAACCTCAATGGCATCTTTGGAGATTCCTTGTCTCATAACGTCATGCCAGGGCTTTTTTCAAATGTATTTTTAAAGTTATTTTCATTTTATTTATATTTATATATATTTTTTTCTCTTTTTAGCCTAATGGTTCTTTACATATATATTCTGGCTCCATGTTTGGTGTTTGTTTTTTTCTGAGATTCCTGAGTGTACAAATGAGTGTCTGTCTGTCTGTCTGTCCATCCATATCTCTCTCTCTCTCTCTCTCTCTCTCTCTCTCTCTCTCTCTCGTGGCTTTTCTTGGGCTCTTCTCCTTCTGTTTGTTTTGTTCTATTCTGATGTGCTAGTTCTTGTTTTATTTTATTTTATTTTGTTTTATTATTATTCCTTAGAAGCCTGTTTGTTTCTAATAAGAGACAGAAAGGACATAGATCCGGATGTGGGGTGGGGTGGGGAGGAACTAGGATGAGAAGAAGGAGTGAAACTGTAATCAGAATATATTATGTGAGGAAAAAATATTTTCAATAAAATGAAAAGCACACATATAAGAGAAAAGCTTTTGCATAAAACATTAGACAATTGTGAAAAGCAAACATTTACTTTTAGGTGTGTTTGTGTGTGTGTGCCCGTGTACATGTGCATACATGTGCACATACATGCAAGGTGACCTCTGAGGCCAGAAGAAGGAATCACATCCTCATCGTCTGGAGCTGGAGTTTCAGGTGATTATGAGGCGTCTGATGTGTCTGCTGGAACTGAGCTCTAGCCCCTCACAATAGCAGCAATCATTCTTAACCTTGTGGAGCAAGGACAGCACTTTTCCACTGATGGTGGGAGTGCAAACTTGTACAGCCACTTTGGAAATCAATATGGTGCTTTTTCAGAAAGTTTGGAATAGTGCTACCACAAGACCCAGCCATACCACTCCTGGGCGTGTACCCAAAGGATGCTCCATCCTACCACTATGCTCATAGCAGGTTTATTCATAATAGATGAAACTGAAAACAACCTAGATGCCCCTCAACTGAAGAATACATTTTTTAAAATTTGGTACATTTACACAATGGAAGATTACTCCACTTTTTTTTTTTTTTAAATGGCATCATGAAATTTGCAGGCAATGGGTGGAAGAGAAAAAAATTATCCTAAGTGATATAACCCAGACCCAGAAATACGACCATGGTATGTACTCACTTAGAAATAGATATTAACTGCAAAGCAAAGGATAATTGTGCAATATCAAATAGGCTAAGTAACAAGAAGGAGGTCTTAAGGGGCGATGGAAGAATCTTCTTGAAAAGGGAAAATAGAATATATTTCAAAGGTAGCCTGGGGGAGAGTGGTGGTTGGAATAGGAGGCTTCAGGAGGAGGGGTGGAAGGAGAGAATTCTGGGAGAGATGAATAGACTTGGGGAGCATTTCTAGGTAGGAACCTAGAGCAATGGAAATGTCATGAAATCTAAGAGGGTGACATAAGCAAAGTCTCCTCATAATGGGGGACACAGAGCCTGAACCAGCCACCTTCTATAATCAGGAAACGCCTCAAAGTGGAGGGCTTGGCACACCAACCCAGTCCCCAAACCATCTACTTACAGTTGGTCACACCTGCAGGATATGCCTAGGAGGACCTGAGCATAACACAATGGTCATCTATCTAAAGACCAGAGATGTTTCATCCAGCAACTAATGCGAGCAGATGCAGAGTCTCATAGCCAAACAGTAGGCAGAGTCCAGGCAGAGGAACCAGGGAGATCAAGGACACCACAAGACCACGGCCTACACAGTTAAATGGCTAGGACTTTCAAGGTCGCTTCACAGAGGTCAGGGAGCCTGTATGGGTCTGACCTAGGTCCTCTGCATATGTCACGGTTGTGTAGCTCGGTGCTCCTGTGGGGTTCCTAACAGTGGGATCAGTGGCTATCTCTGGTTCTTTTTTTTTTTTTTTTTTTTTGCCTGCCTTTGGGATCCTTTTCCTCCTACTGGGTCGAGCCTTGATATGAGAATATGTACCTGGTCTCATTGTAGCTTGTTAAGATGTATTTGGTTGATGTCCCTGGGAGGTCTGCTCTTTTCTGAGGGGAGGTGGCTCTGGAGGAAAGTGGAAAGGGGAGATACTGGGGGCTGGGAGGAAAACTGTAGTCAGGGTGTGATATGTGAAAGAAGGATAAATAAAAGGAAAAATGGAGAAAAAGATGTGGTTAGAGACCATCTTAGTTACTTTTCTGCTGTTGTGATGAAATGCTATGATAAAGCAACTTAAGGGGGAAAGAGTTTATTTGTGTTTACAGTTCCGAGGGATACGGTCTGCCCTGGCAGGGAAGACACAGCAGGGAAGAGAGCATGGCAGGAGCAGGAGCTGGCTGGTCACATTACATCTGCACTCAGGAAGCAGAGGATGAACAGGAAGTGGGCCAAGCTATAAGGTCTCAGGACCCTCCTTTAATGGGTCCCCAGCAAGGCTCCGTCCCCTAAAGGTTCTACACCTTCCAGCAGCACCATCACCCATGAGCTGTGGAGGACACATCACGTTCAAATACAATGCTTGGGCCTTTCGACTTACTTCTAAAGGGATCCCTGCATGAAAAGCTTCTGAGATTTCTAGGTAGATTTCTGTCTCCTCTCCTCTCCTCTCCTCTCCTCTCCTCTCTTTCAGTTTACTTGGTCATATCTTTTTTTTCTGGTTACAGCATCTCCCACCTTGACCTGCCTCTCAACATGAAGAACTGCGCAGTATTCTTTATGGATTTGCTGGCACTTATTACATGTAGGTGATAACTCAGTTGACAAAGTGCTTGCTTGCACAAGCATGAGGATCTAAATTCAATCCCTATTTACCATAGCCAAAACTTTTTCTTGGAGGAAACACATTTGGCTAATGTGTTGCCGGGTATTGTCAAGAGGGCAGGAAGAAACTCAAGGCCCTAATTGTTACTCACAGATAAGGTTATTTTTTTTAATTCAATGCTATTGAATTTTGTATATTGATGCAAATCGTGCTCATGTCAAAATCGAGTCTAATTTTATCATAAGAATATATATTCTAATATATATATGCGTATATATATCGACCTATATATATAGGTCTAATAGATAGATACGATTCTATAGATATATGAGGTAAAATAGTTAAATAAGGTCTTCAAAACCCCCAGGGACCTACAGAATATGGCATTTAAAGATGTTTTTATTATTCTAAAGATTCTTTGACAATGAGAAAAGTTAAAGATTTATTTTTAATTATGTGTTTTTGTGTCTGTGTGGAGATATGTGCCTGTGGGTTCAGAGGCGTGAAGAGGCCAGAAGAGGACATCACATAACCTGGAGCTAAGGTTATATGTCGCTGTCACTGGGTGCTGGACATGGAGTAGAAGTCCTCGGCAAGAACAGTCCATCTCTTGCAGTGGAGCCATCTCTCCAAGCTATTATTATTATTATTACTATTATTATTATTATTATTTTAGTTTTTTGAGACAAGGTTTCTCTACATAGCCCTGGTTGCCCTGGAACTTGCTTTGTAGCCCAAGTTAACCTCAAACTGAGAGATCCACCTGCCTCTGCTTACTGAATGCTAGGATTACCCAAAGTTTTTAGTAACACGTTCCTAGTACTACAAAAAATTAAATATCTACAAGTCGTGGTGGCACATGCCTTTAGCCCCAACACTCAGGAGGCAGACGCAGGAAGGTCTCTGAATTCAAGGCCAGCCTAGCAAGTTCCAGGATAACGAAGGCCACACAGAGAAACCCTGTCTCCATAAAAAGAGAAAAGAACGATGCCATGTCTTTTCTGTCTGTCCCAGTCTAGTGCTTTGAGCTGGGCAGTAGTAGTCAAGGGCTGTTTATACAGGTGTCTTCAAATCGTCTCTGAACGTGTTATGCCTTACTATGCACCAACTCTAACTGCCCCATGGCCTTGAAGTGTCCATCCATTCTGTTGCTGTCTCTGTTGATGTTTTTGTTGATGGTAAAACAAGCCGCTTTGGGCCTCAGAGGTGGACAGAAGACCAGCTCCCCATGAATCCTCCAGGCGTTTGGGCCCAGGTTCATTGAGTGCAGTGGGCATGCGTAGCTTTATTCTCATGGCTCCCAGGTGCTGTGTGTATGTCCTGGGCTGAACTGTTGTTAGTCGGTATAAATATACCTGCCATTTGTTCTACCCGTAAACAGAAAGGCCTTAAACTGAAAGAGAGATGGCTCAGCAGTTAAGAGCACACCTACTGTTCTTCTAGAGGACCTGAGTTTATTTCCCAGGACCCAGGTGTGGTGACTAACAGCTAGCTGCCTGTAACTGGGGATCCCCCCTGTAACAAGGGATCCAACATCCGCTTCTGGCTTCATGGGCACAACCCCCCCGCCAAATACACCCCCCCCACTACTTTTACTACATACATATAATTTTAAATAAAATATTAAAAAATATAATGACCTCAAACGAGGAACAGCGACCTTCCCACAGCTCTCCTGCAACTGGCTCCTAATCCCACCACTACTGCTGGGTTTTTCATCTTTGCTGCCCTGGGGTTAAATGGGATGTGACCTTCCTTTAGCCTGGCCCTGGTTGGGGGCCCAAGCAGAAAGACTCTGATCACTCTCCCCTCATTGTGAAGCTGCAGGCGTAGCTGTGTTCGACTCTATGGAATGTATAGCCGTTTCTAACACTCAAGCATTTCCTGTTGCTGCGCCGTTCTCCACGGCGTCGCCTGGCTGTGAGATCAGAGGGCTTATTCATAGAATTTACACTCTGCTGGTTTGATAAATACATAACATCTTGAAAGGGAGTTTTGTGGAAAAGTAAACGTTATTCATCAGAGCTTTAGTTTTTTTCTTCCATCTGCTTTTGGCTGAGCAATATTGTGAAGTTGGTTTTTGTTTTTGTTTTTAATTTTTATTTATTTTTCGTGTATCGGATCTTCTTTCTAGATCCTCTCTCCAATCAAATCCAAACAAGAACGGCAACTCTAAGTGTGTCAGGGGGGTGTGTATGTCTTTTTCTTTCCATTATCTTTTGTCCCCATATTGAGAGCTACGGAAGGCAAGACTCAGCAAGGCTCTGTTTTATAGCGTGTTTCACGCTTATCGGTAATTTTTTTCCCTCTGACCTTCTGCCTCAGACAATTAATTTTCTTGAGCTCTCACACACTGGAAGAACATGCAGGGGAGTGGATAATGTTGGCACTGGTGAAAATAATCCAGGAAGCAGAGCTGTGCAATTATTCAAAGGCCTAATCTTATCTCCTGTTTCATTTTTATATCACAGGTGTACGCTTAAACGTGTTAGGTGGACTGGGGTGCTGTCCTACATCTTCAAACCCCAGTAAATAAATGCTGCTAAGTGCCACCAGGAGTGGACGGGCTCGTAACAAGCTGCATGAAGCGATATGGGCTTCATTCATCATTCTGTTCAGGCCAATATGGAGGTTCGTGTTATCAGCCGGACTCGTCGCGATGTCATCAGGCCTGGCATAAATCTTCTGTCAGTGTGGCTCAGACTGATGCCCTATTAAAAGTCTGCCTTCACCTAATCACAGGATGACCTTTCAATGTCTTTAATTAACCTCTGACCCGAACCATGCCAATGTCTTGTAGGTAGGTAAATCTACTGCATGACATTTGCTTAGGGTATTCCATTTGTCTTGGTTCAATTGTTGCACCTTTCAGAGTAGGCCTTCAATGAAATACAGCTGGGACCCCTCTTAACAGTTGGATTAATTTTTAAAAGGTTAGAACATAATATTTTCCTCTGAGCTCCCAGTAGTAGCTTTGCAGACATTTTCCCCTAGGGAGTCAGGGTCCCCCCGCCCCCACACACACTATAGTAAGTTAAGGGAAAGCACTCAATTTTGCCAATGATGTCCTCTTGCATACCCAAAGTTATTCCTTTTGAGAGGTTTGGGGGCCAGAGACAGTCTGGCTGGACCAAAGGACAGAGGCTTTAAAACGCAATCTCTCCTCATGCATCCAAGGCAATAGGATGGATCAATGGTGTGAAAAAGAAAGATTTGGAAGAATAAAAAGTTTGTCTTAATTTGCAATCATGGTTCGCCACACTGCACTGTATGTGCCATTTTGTCGTGAGACCTCTTTAGATAATAAAATAGCAAACCTGTCTCCAAGCAAAATGCCACTGGGGAGCTCCTATGTGAATTAGTAAATATTTAAAATGTAAAATATTTATTTAAAAAATACAATTTCTTTACATAAAAAAAAGAGAGTCGCAGGCCAATCAGGATGGCTACTGAGGCATTTAAATCTGATGGTTTGTTTCACCTGGCAGGTTGTAATTGCTCTATAAATCACACCACCAAAGTGAATAAAACAAGACTTTGGAGCAGCCGAAGCTGTGTACAATTTTATCCTCAAGCAGAAGCCCTGGAAGAGGGTAGAACAGCAAGCTCTGAGGTCTTTCTCAATTATAGAAGTCTGTGACTCGCTGTATTGATATTACAACCTCTGGGTTGATCAGGTCTGAACTCAGAGAGGTTTCCTGCCTTTACACCACTATTTAAAATTGAAACTACGTCAAACTCTCACTCACCAGCCAGCTCTGGAGATCCTGTGTTTCCACCTTCCGAGGCTAGGATTACAGGCAAGCCATCACACCCACCCAAAATCTGTATGAGTGTTTGGGGTTTGCTCTCTCTGGTCCTTTTGCCTGCTAAAGCACTCCTGCAAGTGCTTTAACCACTGAGCAATTTCCCCAGTCCATCCTCTCTTTTTTTTTTTTTTTCCTTCCAAATCCTAAATTTAATAAGAAGTAAGGCATAGTCACACATTGAGCTCTGTGTTGGGAAATACATAGATTGATAATTATATGAAGAATAAATCAGGATGAGACATGGAGATTCAAGAAGTTCATCTCAAGAGAGTAATCTCCACAGTAATTGGATATATTCATATACCTCTCTCTTTGTTTTTGTTGTTGTTGTTTGTTTGTTTGTTTTTCAGGACAGGCTTTCTCTGTGTAACCTTGGCTGTCCTGGACTCACTTTGTAAACCAGGCTGCCCTCTAACTCACAGCGATCCACCTGCCTCTACCTCCTGAGTGCTGGGACTAATGGTGTGCTACCACGCCTGGCTCCCATTTCTTTTTTTTTTTTTTTTTTAGAAAGATTTATTTGAGAGCTGGGGAGATGGTTCAAAGGTTATGAGCACTGACTGTACTTCCAGAGATCCTGAGTTCAATTTCCAGCAACCATATGGTGGCTCGCAACCATCTGTAATGAGATCTGGTGCCCTCTTCTGGTATGCAAGCATAAATGTAGTTAGAACATTACACATAGTAAATAAATAAATCTAAAGCAAAACAAAAGATTTATTTGCTTATTTATTTATTTATTATGTATACAGTGTTTTGTGTGCATATATACCTGCATTCCAAAAAAGGACACCAGGTCTCATTATAGATGGTTGGGAGCCATCATATGATTGCTGGGAATTGAACTCAGGACCTTTGGAAGAACAAGCAGTGCCCTTAACCTCTGAGCTATCTCTCCAGCCATCACCCTTTATTTTAATTCCAGAGAAGTTATATTCTGTCTCTTGGTAGGCATCTAAATGGTAAAGGAAGAGAGACCACTCCATGTGCCATCCCAGAACATGAAGCTTTCCTTACACAATCCATATCACTGCTTAGGACCAAGAGGTGGTCCAAGAGACCTCTCAGCTTTCTTTCCTAGCTCATTCTTGCTGAGATCACAAGAGAAGAAGATAGTGGCATCTAGCCCACCATCTGGCGTCATAAAATCTCAGTGACTTTACACTGATGAAGTCACCCCAGGACACAATTAGTCTAGGGAAATTTCCCTCTGAGGTCCACCTATACTAGTTAAAAAATATCAGGCTTCCTAAACATGAACCAGCATGTAAAGGCATTTGCCACTGAGTCTCAACTGAGCTCAAGCTGTGTTCAAACTCCTGAACAAATATGCTGGAGAACTGACTCCCATAGTTGCTCCATGGCCTGCACACAGAAAGAAAAAAAGAGTAAGTAGGGGAGGGGAAGCGAGGGAGAAAGGGGAGGGAGGGAGGAAGGGAGGGGAGACAGAGGGAAGGAGGGAGGGAGAGGGGGAAAGAGAGATATAGAGACAGGGAGGGAGAGAGGGAGGGAGGGAGGGAGATAAGGAGAGAGAGGGAGGGAGAGAGGAAGAGAGAGAGGGGGAGAGAAGGGGAGAGGGGAGAGAGAGGGAGGGAGGGAGAAAGGGAGGGAAGAAGGGAGGGAGAAACAGAGGGAGGCAGAGAGAGAAGGAGAGAGGGAGAAGGAGAGAGAGGGAAAGAAAGGGAGAGAGAGGGAGGGAGAGACAGAGGGAGGGAAGAAGGGAGGGGAGAGATGGAGGGAGAGAGAGAAGGAGAGAGGGAGGGAGAGAGAGGAGGGAGGGAGAGAGGGAGAAGGAGAGAGAGGGATGGAGAGAGGAAGAGAGGGGGGGGGGAGAGGGAGAGAGAGGGAGGGAGAGACAGAGGGAGGGAAGAAGGGAGGGAGAGACAGAGGGAGGGAGAGAGAAGGAGGGAGAGAGGGAGAGACAGGGAAAGACAGAGAGGGAGGAAGAGACAGAGAGGCAGGGAGAGGGAGGGAGGGAAGAGTGAGAGAGAGAGAGGAGAGAGAGAGAGAGAGAGAGAGAGAGAGAGAGAGAGAGAGAATATTTTTTAATCAAAGCCTAAAGGGCTGGAGAGATAGTTCAGTGGTTAAGAGGACAGGCTACTCTTCCAAAAGACCCAGATTCTGTTCCCAGAACCCACAAGATGGTTAACAACCATCTGTAACTCCAGTTCCAGGGGAATCCAATGCTCTTTTCTGGCCTCTGAAGACATCAGGAACACATGAGGTGCACAGATATCTAGGCAGGTAAAACACCCACACAAATAAAAACAAAATAAAGTGTTTAAAAATCAAAACCTAGAGAGCCCTCATTGCAAAAACATTCTGCAAATATTTATTCAATTCGTGTGTGTATGTGTGTGTGTGTGTGTGTGTGTGTACACATGCACGCACACGCAGACATACAGACACACACATATACAAACATGCAGGTGCATGAAAGCATGCATACATGTAGAGGTCAGAGGTCAACCTCCAGTGTCATTCCTTGGGTGCCTTCCACCTTTTTGTTTGAGACGGGGCCTCTCATTGGTTCTGAACTTCACCAAGTAGATCTATCCAGCTGGCCATGAGCTTTCAGGGAGTATCCCTTTGCCATTTTCCAACTCACCAACTCTGGGATTACAAGAATATGATGCCATTATCAGTTTTTTATGAAGATGATGGAGATTGAATTCATGTCCTCAAGTTTGTAAGGCAAGAACTTCACTAACTGAGCCATCCCCCGAGACCCTATGTATTCATCGCTTATATGCCAAACACCTCCAGTGTATTAAATGATGAATCAAACCCTGTCTCAAAGATGGCATCTACTGTGATATGTAACTTAAAGGGTACAGTAACACTAGTAAACCTTGTGTATACTCAATACTTTATATAGGTTGTCTGATTTAGACAAAAATAGAAGTTATAATCCCTCCTTTATGAGTAGGATTTGAACCTAGACCCACTGACCACAAAACTTTTGACTCTCAGGCACTCAGTGCTTTTTCTCAAGCAAGGATCCCCTTTCAGAGTAACTCCCAAGGAACCTAGAAACTGCCATTGCAACTCTAGCAGTTTCCTTGGGTGTGACAGTCTGGTCAATAACTTAGGTTTGGTGTCAGTGCAAAAATACTGCACAGTCAACAGTCACCAGAGCTGCAGATTTCAAAGGCCAATGGCAGGTTCATGTTTCATGGCTCCAGTAGCCAGAGTATGAAAACGAAGGAAGTTTAATGAGCAACATAGGAAAGAGAGTTCGCAGGGCCAATGAAAAGTTTCAGGACTCCAGCCTGCTATCTTCAGAGCCCCCACCCAACAGCTCTCGCTTGGGTCTTTAAAAAGAGATGAGGGTGGTGGTTGACAAGTATCCTCAAGCTGCCATTCAGCAAGCTGTAGGTTGTCTGGCTGCATGGCTTTTCTAGGGTGTGTGGGTTGGGGAATGATGTTTTCAACTTTGGTTTGGTAAGTGGTTGTCAGCAAAAAAATTTAAGAAGCTTGATGGGGCCTCACTCCTGACCTCACCACCAGTGAGTCTTTCTGGGCCAGCAGTCTCCCAGTCTTCTGCACCCTTTTCTAGAACCACAACATGGCTTCTGAAACTCTGTACAGTGTGTCTATATGATTCCTTTGGTGAAGGGATTTCCTGTAAATCATAGAGTGTTTAGCGTCATCTGTGGTTGTGTTGACCAGAAATACCTTTGGACATGAGCATAGAGCAAATCACCTCTGGTAGGAAACGGAAGAATATGACCAGAGGCCAAAAGAGGTCTGAGGATGAGCTCAGTTGGTAGAATGTTTGCCTGGTGAGCATGAAGCCCTGGCTTCCATCCCTAGCGCCACACAAACCGGGTAGGATCATGATCTCAGAACTCAGGAGGTAGAGGCTGGAAGGTCAGGGGCTCAAGGCTATCCTCTGCTGCACAAAGAGGTCAGGGCCAGCCTGGGTTACGTGAAACTCTGTCTCCAAAAGAAAAACGAAAGGAACAAAGATGACACCCTATCCTCACATCCCTGAGAGTCATCACGAGTGATCAGCATGCCATCACCGATGCAGACTCTTGATCCCCAGTGATATAAGGCCAATTCTTGCCTTCTTCACTCCTTGGCTTTGTAATATGATGCTGATTGCAAGTCTTGTTTATGAAAGTGTTGTAGAGCTTGACCAAGTGGCATTCATGTGAAGCATATACATAGAACAGGTCACAGTAAATGCTTGATAAGAGATAACTCTTGTAAACCACACATCTTTCCAACAACAGACAGCAAACTGTTTTGTTTTTTATAGAATGAGACTTTATAAAATCTTGTTTTAACTTTATCCCTCTCAACTAGAAGGGACCAACAGAGCATTCTCCTGCCATCTTCTCCTTCATCATAACCACAGCCTTGATTCTGTTCCTGTTGGTTTTCTGGTGACTTCCAACTTCCAATTCTCACTTTTTGGCTTCCTGACTTACACACACACACACACACACACACACACACACACACACACACACACACTGAAGAAGAATGTTTCTCCAAACCACAACTTCCCTTTCAGGAAACCTGTGTGTCCAAGAACTGGCTTCTGGCTGCCCTTTTATAAGCCACAAGAAGTTCTGGCTTCAGTGTATCTGATTTCTGAGTTATCTCTGCTGCAAATAAGTAGAGGGGGGAATCGAGAACTGTGTGCTGGGGAAGAAAGGAGAGCAAGGAGGAGTGGAACATTCTGCAATGAAACACGAGTGTCCTGGTTAATCTTGACTGTCAGCTTTTGTGGATCTGGAAGGAACTGTAGTGGGTCTAGAGCCACACCTCTGGGCGGGGGTGTGAGTGTGTTCCCAAGAAGGAAGTGCTGACGTGGACTCTCCCCGGAGTAGGCAGCACCTCCCAACAGTAGTCCAGCTATAAAGAGATCAGAAGAAAAGAATGAGGCGTGCTGGCCTTTGCTTCTTGTTGGCGAGTGAGTCTGTCTTCTTGTTGCTGCTGTAGCCATCCTTTCCTGCCCTCAGAACCCATCCAGCTTCTTAGCCTTCCAGACCGGAAGGTCCGTTATCTCCAGGAACCCTCCAGGCCTTCATCGCTAGATTGGGGCTGCTGAGGCAGCAGCGTCACAGACTGAGCAGCTACCAGGTTTTCCGCTTCTCCCACGTGCAGACGGTCATTGTTGAGCTGCCCAGCAGCCCCGTCTGCTGCACTCCAATCTAGCAAATACTATTTCATAGCAGATATTCACCTAACCATTCTTTTCCTCTAGTCAACCCTGATTAACACAATGGGGAACTCAGACAGAAATGAGGAAGAGGAGAAGAAAAGCAGGGGAACTGAGAAGATGGGGAGGCGGGAGAGGTGGAGGCTGATGAGAGAGAGGGGGAAGTGAAGAGTTGCCTCATAACAACAGGAAGCAGCGAAGGAAAAGCTGAGTTTGAACAGGGCATGAGCCAGAGCTGTGGTGTAATCCCAGTTACTGGGCAGATGCTTCAAATGCACCAAATTAGCCACAAAAGAAGCCCAAATAGTTTCCCGTTTGTATGTTCCAAACTGCTCTGCATCCGAGGTCCTGCAGGAGACCCTGGACCAGGACGGCGGCTGTGGTGTTGGTAGTTCTGGCAGTAGAGGATGACAGAAAGGAGAGGCCTCCTCTGCATCTGGAGTTCATCTGTATCTCACTCTTACTGTGGAAAGGCTGTCTCCAAAGTCACTGCTAAGCAATGGATATTGAGAAAAGACCTGCCAGATGGCATCCTCATACCTGACTTAAGTGGGTGAAATGTCACTGGAATATTGTTTAGTTATTAGCTCTCTTTGTTTTTTTTAATGTGCGTGGTATATGTGAGCTTCTGTACGTGTGTGCACGTGCACATGGAGGCCAGAGAAAAAATAGAAGGCTTCATCCTTTATCGCTCAACATCATGTTTTGAGACAGGGTCTCTCGCTGAGCCTGAAACTTCTTAATCAACTAGACTGATGGGCCAACAAGCCTCGGGGACCCTCTATTTCCACCTGCCTCTCCCCAGTGTTGGGGTTACAGACTCATGTTGCCACACTCGCTTTTGTAAGATTCTGGAGATCCGAACTCGGGTCTTTGTGCTTATGCAACATGTTACTGGCCAGGCCATCTCCCCAGTGTCTCCTTGTGCTGTTTTGCCTTCAGAAATATAAAATATAAAGTGGCAACCTGTGACCCTTGACCCCAATGTTCACACTGTTGGGAGTTCCTGTCTTTCTTAGTCATCTTAAGAAAAGGGGATGAGGGGCTGGAGAGGTGGTTCAGAGGTTAAGAGCACTGCCTGTTCTTCCAAAGGTCCTGAGTTCAACTCCCAGCCACCCACCTGGTGGCTCACAACCATCTATAATGAGATCTGGTGCTCACTTTTGGACTGCAGACATACATGCAGGCAGAACACTATAAATAATAAGTAAATAAATCTTTTTTAATAAAGAGGAAGGAAGAAAGAAAGAAAGAAAGAAAGAAAGAAAAAGAAAAAGAAAAGCGATGAGAGCCTATCATGGTGGTGCATTCTTGTAATCTCAGCACTTGTGGAGACAGAGGCAGGCGGATCTCTGTGAGTGGGAAGCTAGCCTGGTCTACAAAGTAAGTGCAGGACAGCCAAGGCTATATAGAAAAATCATGGCAAAAAAAAAAAAAAAAAAAAAAAAAAAAAACAAAAACAAAAAACAAAAAAAAAAGAAAGAAAGAAAGAAAGAAAAGGAATGAGGTCCAAAAGCAGTGGAGGTGAGGGTGGTGATTTTGAGAATTCAGAAGTCTAAAAGCAAAGCAACTAGCCGCTCCATTGGAGTGTGTGTGTGTGTGTGTGTGTGTGTGTGTGTGTGTGTGCGCACACACACACACGCGCCCACGTGTCCATCTGTGTGTGGGACAACTTTGGGTACTGTCCCTCAGAAGTGCTATCTATCACATGTATTGAGACAACGTGTCTCGCTGGACTGGAGCTCAGCAAATAGGACGGACTGGCTGGCCAGGGCGCCCCAGGGATCCACCTGTCTCCAAGTTCCCCAGCACTTGCCTCACCCAGTTTTCTTTTTATCTAGTGTGGAAAGTCAGGTCTTCGTGTCTTCACAACAAGCGCTTTATTAACTGAGCCGCCTTCCCAGCCCCCACTGGGGTCCTTTCAATGTCATAGGACAGATGCACTTTATAGAAACAAACGGATTTAATGCCTTTTGAGTCAGAGCTTCTCAGTGTCTTGCTGAGAACTGTTCGCTGTGACCACAGGGCGAGTATCCAATGACTTGTGCTTTGTGTCTGAAGAGGTGCCTCTGAACACTGAAGTACCTCTGAGCTACCTTCTCAGCCATGTGCACCCGCCCTCCCTACAGCCAGGGCTTTCTTTGGCATAATCAGAGTGTGAATCAGGAACCACAATGAAAGTGGCTGGTTCCCACGTTCAGGCCCAGAGTTTAGACTTTTAATGTGACCCCTACCCCACCAAATGAAATTGTACAAACACTAGAGTCTGAGTGTCAATATAGGGATTTATTAAATGTAAATATTTTAAATCTGCCCATGATTTAAATGATAAATACCACCCCCACTGTGGTATCTTTTCTATTTTTTAATGTCTCTGTACCATTCAAAACAGTGGCCTGAATTCTCAATGTCTCTGGTCAGTCCTGTCCACACAGAGTCCACCCTACAGCATCCCCCCCCCACCCCACCCCCACCACCTACTGAAACTTTTCAAATCAAAGCAGCTACTGAGATAAGAAACAGAAACAGAAAGTAAGAGTGGTTGGACGTGCAGTGTGTACGTGGAGATCCACAGGAAAATATTGCAATCTGTACTGGACACGTGACTCAGCTGAAAAAGCGCTTGCCTGTCATAAGTGAAGCCCTGGGTCTCAGCTCCATCCAGCACTGCAAAAACTGGGCGTAGTGGCTCACGTGTGTAATCCCGTACATAGGATACGCAGTTGGGAGCACCAAGAGTTCAAAATCATGCACGGCTACATAATGAGTTCAATAGAATGTTTCAAAACAGAAAGGAGGGGGAGGGGCCAAGCTGAAGAGACAGCTCGGTCAGTAAAATGCTTGCTTTATGAGCCTGAAGACCTGAGTTTGTTCCTCCAGAACTTAGGCATGGTGGCACCTGAACATCAGCTCAGAAGTGCAGAAATTCAGAGAAAATCTCTGGGGCTTGCTCCAGCCAGTCAAGCAGAATTGGTGAGTGCCTGGTTCAGTGAGCAACCCTTTCTCAAAACAACGTGGAGAGCAGCTGAAGAGGTGAGCTCTGTTGCAAGCACACACACACACACACACACACACACACACACACACACACACACGTGTACGTGAGCACTTGCACTCATCCATGGGCACAAATATGAGCACGCACAAGCACATGTGCCCCCATGGATACACACAAAAGATACAACAATCTATCCCATTATGCCTCCTGAGAAGCCTCCCCTCAAGAGCAGGGCCGCGGGTTCGTTTTTCAGCTCCATAGCTCTGACTTAGTGCAGTCATAGAACACTGTGGGAATCCAACACATTTGTGTGGAGCATATGAATAAATGAGTTAATAAATAAGCCTGGACAGATTAGCTCCTGCTGCCCTCATATCTCCCTCTCCATCTCTCTCTTCCTCCCTCCCTCCCTTCCTCCCTCCCTCCCCCTCTCTCAATCTGTGTGTGCGTGAGTGCCTATCTGTGTACACTCATGCATCCTATAAAAGAAAGCACTTAATTTAGAAGCACACAGGTCCACAGGGTAGCCCACTCCATGGTCATCCTGGCAGGGAGCATGGCAGCAGGTAGTCAGGCATGGAGCAGGGCAGGTCATGTGTTCAGATAACAGCCATGAGGCAGAGAGAACCAACCGGAATGGTGTAGGCTTTTGAAACCTCAAAGGCTGCCCCCAGCAGCCCACCTCTGCTAGCCAACAAGGCCACACATTCTAATCCTTCCCAAACAGTTCCACCCACTGAAGACCAAGCATTCAAACATATGGGCCAATGGGAGCTATTCTCACTCTAAGCCACTACATTTACCCTTGCACTAGGCTGGCTGGCCAGGAACCCCTGGTAATCTCCTGCCTCTGTCCCTCACAGAGCTGGTGTGATGTGTGTGTGTGCATCCGTGTCTGGCTTTTTATATAGGTGCTGGGGATTTGAACCCAGGTCCTCATGGCTCTGCAGCAAGAACTCATAGACAGTAAGACATAGCACCAGCCCCTGGAAGATGATTCTTACTACAATATACGGTCCTGTCAAATTCAACTGCCTGCCAGGGAATCATTTGTCAACAGGGTAGGCAAATTTTCAGTCTGAAGCACACTTCAAGTCATTGTTCAGACCAAGTGCCGACTAAAGGGACATAAATGATCTTTAATAACCAACGGAGGAATGTGTGTGTGTGTCAGAGAGGGCTCTGCAGCTGGAAAAACCAGAGCATATTCCAAAAGCAAAGACGAATTTCTTCTGGATTGTGGGGTGTTTAGGATTACCTGGGACTGGGTCACAGATCACTGGCGTGGATAATCAAGAATTGACCGCACATGTGGAATTAAGCCTGCTGGGTCTCTGGTATTCCCCAGTGGTATGATCACAGCCTCCACTACTCCTGCTAGCTGGAGCCCAGGGGGGAGTGGGGCTCCAAAGCCCCAGCAAGCCTGGAGAGGGAACAGAAACCCTGTACTAACACCCCCAAAGACCAGAACTGCCCCTAGTAGTAGACAAGTGAGCTGTGGTCTGTCATGGGCTGCAGCCAAAGTGAAGGGGCATGGAAGCATCTGGAATTCCATGTGCCAGCTGCACCTCCTTAGTCACTGTTGTAACTTATGAAGAACGACAGGCATGTAGAAAGGAAGTTGAGATGAATTACCCTTCAGCGGAGCACTATTACAGGGCCAGCACAGCGGCCGCGCACAGCCGTGAGGGACCCGACAGCATGACAGGATTCTGCAGGGAGAGAGCCTCCAGTTCCCTTTAGTTCCCACAATATAAAGAGAGGTAGCATCGCATGATAGACAGCCCAACAGGGTCTTAAAGGGAGCAGAAGAGATTGCTGACTCTGATCCACACTACGTGACACAGCCTCTGTGGCAGGGGTCACATGGTTGAAAGTTGTCATAGGTCTGAGCATCACCGGGAGCCAGACTTGCTTGCAGCTACAGAAGTGAGGGAGGAGACTCAATGCTGAGAGTTGTGAGGTCAAGGGAGCTCCCTGAGAGACAGGCTGTATGTGGTGTGACCTAACTTGGGTCGGGGGGGGGGGGGGCGAGTAATACTGTTCATCCCTCAGCCAGGTCAATTCAAGAACAATTTGGTCTATCAACCTGGGCTTTCAGATGGCTGGGCAGATGTGTTCTCTTTCTAACAGGGACCTCCACAAGAGTTGCCCCAATTGTGTTGGCCAGCTTTTACCAGGAGCCCAGAGGGGAGCGCTCCAGGAACTGGCTTGGGTAGGTTATTTTGGAACTCTGAGCTGAGGCTTCTGGTGGCTGGATCTGCCTCTGAGAGACAGACAGGAGAGGATGGAGAGTCTCCGTGGTGAGGCACAAGAATGTTACTCCATTTCTTCCTGCCCCCAAGGGCTCCTGAGACATTTTAAGGGGTCTCTGCTTAGTATTTAGTTTCCTGGGGATGTTTTGTTTGAGACAGGGTCTCTCGATATAGCTCTGGCAGTACTGGCTGTCTTTAAACTCACAGAAATCCTCCTGCCTCTGCTTCTCAAGTGCTGGGATTAAAGGTATGCGCCACTATGCTTGGCATTCCTGGGTAGATTTTAACAAAGGGAGTATATGGAAAGGACCACAAATGGCATCGTACTGAACACAGTCTGTGGGTACCATGGACAGGTGGTTTTGTGGTCTGCGTCGGGGAAGGATGGCCCTGGACTCTCAGGAACTGAGACTCTGCCCCCGGGCCATGCTTTTAAAGGCATCCTTAGCCTCACAGAAAGAGGCTGATAATTTATAGGTTAACATTTTCTTTTAATGTGGATAGCGTTTTCCTCATTTATAGTTAATTAGGTTAAGCATGCATGGGGAGCGAGGGAGCAAGGCTTTTAGCAATGCTCTAAGTGGTTAGTAATTTGAATAAAGTAAAGAGGGTCTAAAAGATGGAGCACCAGGCTCCCTGCTCAGAGAACTCTGCAGGCAATGCTCACTCAGTGGTTATCAAAGCACCAAGGAGATGAGGAGAAGATGCCGTAGTGTGCCGGCTGCAGGTAGGCCGGAAGCTTTGTGCAAATGTAGCACTAATGGCATCGAAACAAACGGCTGGTTGAAGAGATGGCCCAGTGTGTAAGAATGCCCACTACAAGGATGCAAGGGTGAGGAACTGGGTTTGAATCCCTGGCACGCCACTAGGAAACTGGGTGTGGCCTTATGTGTCTGTAAGCTTTTGGGTTTACACACACACACACACACACACACACACGCCATTATCACACACACAAATGGCTGAAAGCTGAACATACCGGATTTCTAGTATCCTAAGAACTAGTGTTGAGCTTCAGTCATTAAGTCACCCCCATTTTGCTGAGGCAAAGGCAGAAACTGGTGGTTAAATTCCAAATATTTTCTATATTAAAGCTCAATTTGCTCATGTGGTAAAGTGGAAACAGTAATAATACCTACACCTTGGGCTTGTCTATGCTAAGAGATAGGGTGCATCTTAGTTGCTTTTCTATTGCTGTGACAAGATTCGAGGACCAAGGCAATTACAGAAGAGTTTATTTGAGGCCTACGGTTTCAGGGGATTAGTTCATGGCAGCAGGCAGGCAGACATGGTGCGGGAACAGAAGCTGAGAATTCACATCTTATCCACGTGTAGGAGGCCAGTGGAGGGATGAGGAAGGAGGGGAGAGAGACAGACAGACAGAGAGACAGAGAGACAGACAGAGGAGGCCAATGGAGGGAAGAGGAGAGGACACATAGACAGACAGACAGACAGAGAAGAGACCAATGGAGGGAGGAGGAGAGGAGAGGAGAGACAGACAGACAGACAGACAGACAGACAGGCAGACAGAGAAGAGACCAATGGAGGGAGGAGGAGAGAAGAGGAGAGACAGACAGACAGACAGACAGAGGAGGCCAATGGAGGGAGGAGGAGGGGAGAGAGAAAGAGAAAGAGAGACAGACAGATAGACAGACAGAGAGACAGAGAACTAACTAGAAATGGAATGAATCCTCAAAGCCTGTTCCTACAGACACATCTCATCCATCAAGGCCACACCTCCTAATCCTTCCCATACAGTTTTACCAACTAGGGACCAAGTATTCAAACATCTGCGCCTACAGAGGCAATTTGCATTCAGAACACCACAGTGTGCATTTCACTTCGTAAATAACTAACAGGCACTGATATTGGTGACTTTTTTATTTAGAGATGTGTTTATTCACTGTGTATGTGTGTGCCCATATGAACATGTGCCATGGAATACATGCAGGGGACAATTTTCTAGCAATTGACGCTGTGGGCTTGTAAGCTCTCAGTTCCTGAGCTATATCCCCAGCCCCACTCCCACCCCCAATCATTTTTAACAAGAAAACATGTGAGCAACAGTTTACAGAAGTTACTGTGTGTTTCTCTCCTGATCTACCGGCATTAGGCTGGGATATAAACAACATTCCTCCTCCTCCTCCTCTTTCCCCTCCTCTTCCTCCTCCTCCACACACAGACAGGCAGCTGTGTTGTCAGAGGGAACCAAAGATACTCAGATCAGTTCTGCCTTTATCCTTTCTATCTGTGTAGCCTACGGAGTGTTGTCAGACTCTCTAGATCTCTGTTTCACTCTCCAAAAAATGGTGATTGTCCTCATTAAGGAAGTAAGATAACGAAAATGTTAAAACTATGTGTCTTGAGGCTGGAGAATGGTTCAATCAGTAAATTGTTTGCCTTGCAAACTTAAGGACCAGAGTTCAATGCCCAAAATACATGTTAAAAAAATAAAAAATAAATAAAATGAATAAAAAAGGACAGGCATAGTAAAGGATGTGTACCATCCCACCATTGTAGAAGCAAAAACAGGCAAATACCTAGGATGGACTGTCCTGCCAGCCTGCCAGTTCCAGGCCAGGAAGAAGCCTTGTCTCAAAGAAACCAAAATCAAACAAATAAAACTAAGGGGAACAGAGCCTGAGTCATGACAGCCAAGACTGTCCTTTGGCCTCCAGAATCATGTATACACATGTGTAGGCATAGTCATGCGCACAGACACACACACACACACACACACACACACACACACACACGCATGCACGCACTCACGCACATGCACACACACAAAGGTGGGGGACATAGGGGAGAGATAGGGCGACAGACAGAGACAAAGCTACAATTCCCAGGGAATTAGTTTTCAGGACAAAAGTTCTGCAGGTATTAAGGGGGCTCTTGTGCAGTTGCTAGTGATAGAGACCTGGAAGCAACCAGTGTGCCTACTGATAGACGAATGGATAGGAAAGGTGTGGTCCACACACTTGTTAGAGTCACACCTAACACTCACACACATTTATGGGGCACAGTATTATATTTTTCTACAGTTATACAGTGTATAATGAGAAAACCAGGGTAAGCAGCACTTGTTTCCTAAAGCAATATTTTCAGGTGTTTACAAACTTTGACTCATCATTGATAAACAATCAGAAATGAGTGAAAGGGCTGGAAGCTGGACTTCAGTTCCCGATACTATATAAGTGCAGGGTGGTGGCCTTTATATCTTCAGACAAGGAAAGAATGAAATCTTGTGTTTTACAATAACATAGGTGAGAATGAAAGACACCTTGTTAAGTAGAAGGAGCCAGTTACAGAGGGACAAGCACTGTACATTCTCCTGTGGAAAAGTCCATACAGGGGAGGACCAGAGAAGGCCTTTGCAAACCTGGGAAATGGCGCCTGGAGCTGAGGGTAACCTTGAACTCCTGCTCCTGCTTCCTCTACCTCCACAGCTTGGAATTGCAAGCCACACGCCTGCCACCAGCCTGCACTTATATAGTATCGGGAACTGAAGTCCAGCTTCCAGCCCTTTCACTCATTTCTGATTGTTTATCAATGATGAGTCAAAGTTTGCAAACACCTGAAGGTATTGCTTTAGGAATCAAGTCCTGCTTACCCTGGTTTTCTCATTATACACTCACTGTATAACTGTAGAAAACTATAACACTGTGCCCCATAAATGTGTGTGAGTGTTAGGTGTGAATCTAACAAGTATGTAAACCCTTTTTGTGTCTGCTTGTTTAAGTACCTATGTGATTTTGTGCGTGTTGTGGAATTGAAAGACTACTTTGAAAGTTGGCTGTTTTCTTCTGCTGGGTGGGTCTGGGGGTTTGAACTTGGGTCCTCAGGCTTGCAGAAAGTGCCATTGACCCATTGAGCCATTTCACCAGTGCATAAAACTAATTCTTTTAAAGGACTAGATCATTGTTCCACACACTTCTCTGGCTGAGTTCTTAGCTCTTGGGCCTGTGTCAGCCCCCCTGGTGAAGGAGTGAGTCTCGATGGTGAAGAGAATTGACCCAGGATTGTAAAGCCAGGCGAACTGAATATGAACCCCACGTTTCCCTTTGCTAGCCAAAGAAAGCTGATTTGCCTTTGCGACCTCAAGCGATTTCAGTGGCCACCACAGCCCACTCCCAAAGCTGGCAGGAGGGTACAAGAAGGATTGTTCTGACACAGAGGTGGCGAAGAACAGTTTCCTAACAGAAAAACACAGGGATTTCAAGGCCCCCCACCCACTTCACTTCATGAATTCTCCAATGGGATCCTGAGAGTGTTCCATAGAAATTCACCTTCATCTCTCTTCCACACACCCCTCCCCCACCATCTTGACTGTCCTTAGCTTGAGCTCAATTTTCTGGGTTTCCCTAGGGACTAAGCCTACACAACATCAAGGCCCTATTGGGGGGGGGGGGGGAGGCCTAGGTATATAATAGGACCAAGACCCTGGTGGGCGAGAGCATTACCTTCTTGGTCTTTAGTCCTATGCTGCCCCTTCCAGGTAACTGGCCTGATAAGGAACAGGTGATCTTTTCTTTTCCTTTGTTTTCTTTTTCTGCCCATTTTTAAAATTCAATTCTAATTGAAAGTTGGCTGGGAAATGCCTTTGATGCCCCCCACCCCCTCCCTAGTTCATTCTCCTCATGGAGTTTACCCCCCAAGACTCTCTTGGTGATAACTCACTCTGGCCGGCAGAGTCGGGTGTGTTTTAAACACATCAGAGCACCACCCGCTCTGCAACCTTCTGCAAGCTTCTGTATTTGCTACTGGCTGAGAATTACTCAACTGTGAACGCCTCACTATCTGTCACTTTGCTCATTAGGCAAGTGAGAAAATGTATCTACAGCCTGTCTCATGGTCCTCATTAGCTCAAAGGCACATTTTCACTTTCCTTATTTGTTTTAAAGATGAATGCATATGAGATGGTTATTCAGTCAGAATTCCTCAGTAGCATTGGAAGAAGCAAAAGCCTGGATAATCTTATTATCTTCCCAATAATTGTGTTGTTCAGATGGTCGAGAAAGGGTAATTGCCCCAACTGTATTTCCAGTCAGGGTAGGTGTGGGAGATGAAGCCAGGGAAGTGATAGCAAGGATTCAAGTCCTCAGCACAAAGTGCAGACCATGGCACTTTTAGAAAGATTGTAAGCAGGGCCGGTGAAATGAATGACCAAGTTACCAAGCAAGCTTGACTGCCTGAGTTCAATCCCCAGGACCCACAAAAAGGGGAAGGAAAAAACTGAACTGACTCCCAGAAGTTGTCCTCTGACCTTCACACGCGGCCTTGTGCACTCACGACCACCAAAACAATAACAATGAATAAATATTTTTAAAAGGGAGGGTATATAATAAACACATACCTCAATAACTTTATGCTGAGACACATGTTTTATTTGCCAAAAACAATAATATTGTTTTATCATCACTTTTGTGTTCAATGCAATTCTATTTCCACCTGGAGGTGTAGCAAACTGCTGGGCCGTTTGGTTGGTTTGGGTGGGGAAAAGGAAGAGCTATCAGATGGATTCGTGGGGTGTATTAAGATGTACTTTCTGTGGAGTAGTCTTTGAAGGTATTCTATATTTATTTATTTTTTAAGTGGAAATTTTTTCTACATATACATTTATATTATTACACATATAGACAATACACTACCTATAGCAAGTAGAACCACGAGACAGTCAGGAATTATATAAATGTTACATTCATAGTGTTTTGGCTATTTGTATTTGGCAGCCTTGAAGAAAACATCTTTTCTATCTTGGTGCATCTAAAATTCTGAATGTAAGTCAATATCTATCATATTTTGCCATTATCAGTTTAAAACATCTATCTAGACCTAAAAACATCTTAACTCCTAAACAACTAAGCTTACTTGTAAAACTAAACTATATGGTCTTCAACACCATCAGAGACTTGAGCAGTAATAAAAAGTTATTGCCTAAGTACACAGGGAGTGCAGGTTAGTAGCTTCCCAAGTGAGATGACAGATAGTTTGCTGCCTGAACAGTCACCTAAAACTCTCTCTAACATTGGAGCTTCACCTTCAGCCTTCTGGCCCAATATATCTGACAGACATATTTGTGAGGCAGGAACTATTGAGGACTTGCTTACCCTGTATTAGCAGCGTTTGGTCGTCGACTCTTCCTGCATTCAAGCTTGTCCATTTTTAGGCAGAATTCTGTCTGTGGTAGAAACAAGCACATTGTGCCCAGTGGCTTGTTTGCCACATTTGAAGCCATCTCCATAAGGAGGTTCTTTAATGCTCATCATCTTCTTTGAGGTAGGCTGGGTGTTGCCAGGAGTTATCTTGTCTCATTGTGGGTTGTGGTGGTACACGCTAGTAGGATTTACTGAAGGAGGTAGAGGCAGGAGGATCATGAGTTTGAGGCCAGCCAGAACTATATTTTTTTATAAAGATGCTAAAACAGAAATGAAATGACTCAGTGTCATTCAAGAATCTGACATTACCTTTGCCTTCCAGATGGAAATGTCAACCCATTTCCTGTTGACTACGCTGGACTTGGGGTGTTCAGGATGCATTTCTGTTCCATCGTGATAAATATGGCTCCATCTATACTAGCATCTGTTTGAAGTGACAGAACACAGACACCCTGTGGCTGATGATTTGAGTAAAGAGGGTCTGTCCCAAATATTATATTGTGCACTCTACCTAAATTTCAAGCTTCTAACATGAGCTGGAGAAATGGCTCTGCTTTAAGGACACACGCTGCTCTTTGGGAGGACCTGAATTCAGACCCACACTGGTGGCTCCCACACTCCCACACATACACACACACATACACCCCCACCCCCATCCCCCCACCCCCGACACACACACACCCTCATAAATCTTGATTCTAGGGGACCATACGCCCTCTTCTGGCCTCTGTGGGCACTGAAGTCACATTCACATAAACATGAACACAAATAAATCTTTAAAAGAAAAAAATAAAAACTCCTCACACACATAGCCTCTTAGGTTTAGCGTCAACCTCCTGCGTGTGTTCACACGTACCTTCCCACACCAGAACAAACCAATGAACTAGACTGGGGGATACGGCCAGTGTGTCGGTGTTTGTGTTCTCAGATCTGAGTCTGGAAATGTAAGAAGTATGAAGAAAGCGCTTCTCTTTTATTTTTGAAAGCTTGATTCTTTGGGTAACAATGCCAGCTGAAATGCTCAGGTTTTCATCTCCTTCTACCATCCATTTTCCTCTTTCAGAGAAAGGAGAATGCGCATAGCCCATTCAAGGGAACTATAATGCATTATTATAATGGGGCTCGACCCGAGTAGCTAATCACTTTTTATTAACACTTTTTGGCCCAGGGAGTTGGGATTTCTCCAAGCTGACTGTCAGGGTAGGAATCCTGGGAGCCTCTATAAGTAATTAGCATTACAAGATCTTGACTCCTGGGGTGATTTAAATTAATACAAAATAAAAGTGCAAATTTCCAAATAGACTTGAAAGCCAGATCTATCATTAAATTTATGTTATTAAAATATTTTCCAGCTAGTATGAAGGGAGTCCAAAGCAGACGTTTTCCTTAAATATCTGCACGACTCATCTTGGATTCTTTAAAATTAAATGACAGAGCCTACAGTGAGGGATCAAAAGAATTTTCTGTACAATTGAGTTACGCCTTGGCAGCGAAGTTTTCCTCAAACCAAATCCCTACAAAGCAATATTAGTTTCATGGTCACAGTCGCCTTTGGACTTTTCCCGATACACTTGGCAGCTCTCTTCAGAGCACCAAAGAACCGCTGGCAACATCAGTCACTCATTTCATAAGCAGGAGCTAAGAGGCGACAGGAGGGCGCTTGGCACAATACCACTCCTCCGCCACGGAACCCCTCCCACACAAGGGAAAAAAAAAGAGACACGTATTCACGCACAATATAGCATAGAGACGTTACAGAGTATTCGTCTTTGGATAAGGTCCCACTAATGTATAAATAACCTGTTTTCTCTAACCATGTCTTTAGTAGGCTAAGTGGCTAATTGTTATTGATCAGCTCTGCCCACTGTTCCAATATCAGTCATTATTGAAAATAATCTCAGCACCCTTCATTAAGCATGCATCTGTTTCCATGGGAATGCGTTTGAAACACAGAGAGCGGCTTGAGCGTTATTGGTTTCACTGTAGTGCCGGCACCGAGGGCCGTGGTTGCCTAATCTGTCATATTTAATCAACTTTCATCTCTTAACACTGACTGCAGTTATCAATGAGGTAAGGATTAATATTCTGGGCGAAGCAGATGATAAATCATTTGTATATAATTAGTGTACAGCAAGGTTACAGCTGACATGAATTTTTATCTTAATTATGAGAGAAATTTGTTCCATTAATTTAATTTAGTTTGCATGAGTGGCTAGACACCTAACAAAGTTAATCTTACACCTGTCAGTACAACATTAAGGAGAAAGCCTCAAATGGAGGCCCTCTCCTCTCACATCCTTCTACGGATGAGGATGACGTTGTTCATCCTGGTGTGGAAACAGATGATCATAGGCGGAAGACATAGAACGGGCTCTTCTTAAAGATGTCTCAGGGGATTTATGGGGGAATATTAAAGCGACTCGAGTCTTGTTGCTCCGCTTGCTTTACATGCTATCGTCCTTTTGCAAAATCGCCGTGTGTGTGTGTGTGTGTGTGTGTGTGTGTGTGTGTGTGTTGTGGATGTGTCTAAAATGTCTTTATACCCATTGCAGAGTTTGGGGACAAACGCAGCTTTGTCTCATGGCAAGCTATGACATTTATATCAAGTGCAGTGAATTAAGAAATATGTGTTTGGGGCCTGCAAGATGGCTCAGTGGGTAGAAGGGCTGCTTAGCTGACTTAGATCCCCAGGACCAACATGGCATGAAAAGACATCCAACTCCTTTATCCCCTGACCTTCCAGCTGTGTGGTGTACTGTCACACACACACACACACACACACACACACACACACACACACACACACACACCTTAACTGATTAAACAATTTTTAAAAAGGAAATGAATGTTTGTCTGGCTTGTCTAGAAGCTTCTTGCTTTATAGTGTAATTAACAAGAATTCCCGTGACTCGATCTACTGCACAAGTGACAGTCATCCCAAAGGCACCAGGTCTACACTGCACCTAAACCCTGTACTAACCATCAGACTAGTGGCTATATGTGAGCAATCATAATTGATTGACAGATTAGGTGAGGCTGTTTGTGAAAGGAAAAGTGATGTTGCTTTTTATTTTGCTGATGAGTAGATCCCCCAATGAATTTTAAAATGGGCCGCGGGAAGCGAAAAAATTAAACTAAAGTCCTTTTATAAATCTACCTTTGGATAACATTTTGTCCTGATGTCAAACCTGGGGTAAAAGGGCATCTTTAAACAAAGAACAACAAAAGGTGGCAGACAGTAGCAATGATGCAATATAAAGTCCCAAATAAACAGCATGGGAGGAGGGATGTTTCCACAGAAGTGGAAATAGAATTAAAACGAGTCTCACCAAGGCTATGTTTTCCCATGTACGTGCTTAACGATCCTCTGTCCAGCTTGGAAAGGCACAGGCTTCTGAGTCTAGGAAACCCAAATATGCTCAGCCACATTACTAATTACCCAGTAAGTCAGACGGATGTGCTGTGATACTAATCCATGATTATCACTCGGAGCTAGGGTCAAGAAGTGTAGAGTTGGATATTCACAAGAAATGACTGATTTAAAAACAAAGGGCGCTAATGGAATCCAATAGCGCTTTTCATTCATTCCGCTTGGCATCTCTATTACCTGAGATGATTCACAGTGCATTATGGGAGCCTCCATGCTAATAGACGTCTATCTTCTGTAATACAGACACATCACAGCGCTAACTGGGAATGTGTCACAATGAATTTCATCTGGATTTCACTTCATCTCTTCATGGACTGTAAAATTTGCTCTTGCACAGTGCCTAAATTTACTGTGGGTAATTGAGAGAGATCTATAGAAGCAGCCGCCTTCAGTTAAAAAAAAAAAAAAAAGAAAGAAAGAAAAAAGAAAAGAAAAAGAAAGGGGGTGGGAGGGAAAAAAAGCAGTTTTCCAAAGATGTATTGTAAATTGTGTAGCTTTGCCTCAGCTGGGGACAGATTACAAGGAGCCCAATCTTGCCTTTACTAATGAGCTGTTTTGTTCAAAAGAGAGACCAGGCTGGGGGGGGGGGGGCGTCTGGGGGGAGGCAGAAGGGGGAGGAGCTTAAGGAGATCCTGCCAGGTGGAAAAGAAAGAACAGGAAGAAGCCTATCTTTCATTTCAGGGGAAAGCTTTTGCAAAAGGAGTAAAAACAAGTTTGGACACAGGCTTCATTACCTTCCACAGGGAGTATAAATCAGGGCCACGATAGACATAATATTTTCCAAATCGGCCTGCATTTACTTGGCAGAAAACGAATACCTCATGCATGACCCAGCCTTCCGGTGGCGTGGCGTGCCTTCCTCCTCACGCAGCGGAGGTAGACCGGGCTCTCATTTGCCAGGCCTTCTGTTTCACAAGTTGTTAATCTTCACTAAAATATTTGGTATTAAGCTATCTGTATGAATTGTTGATGAAGAATTAAGATAACATTTGAGCTATTAAATATAATACGCGCTCGTATTTTTTTTCAGTGAATACTTATGTTTACTGCCCATAAACTACACCCACTAGTCTTCCCTTTCTTTTACCCTCCCTTCAAACCCTTTCTCTCTCTCTCTCTCTCTCTCTCTCTCTCTCTCTCTCTCTCTCTCTCTCTCTCTTTCTTTTATTTTATTTTTATTGTTTTAGCTATTCCTATCAAAAGCGAGACAGAATGACTTCGTGCCATTAACAGTCATAAGGCTTATGTTTGTTAACCAATTAGAATGGTGATATATTCCATAGCTTTTTCTTCCTAAGCCAAGGACTGAATAATAGTATTATGCTTCACTGGCGGTGAAGTGAGCTGAGCCTTTGCATTAGGGGGAAAGCCAGAATGGGATGACTGTGGCTCATTACTGAAATAGGTAGCTGATGAACTGAGAAAGACAAAGGGCATTGTTCAATGAAATGTCATTATTAGAGGTGCTCATGTTTAACAAATGTACTGTAAGTTAATTCAGTGGTGTTTTCTATAAAAGTTCGCCACTGAACACTCGTGGCTTGGTTTTACCATCTCAGCCTACCTAATGCCTCCTTAAAAAATGGCTTTTATGGAAACAGCATCAACTCCCCATCACTGGGGCGTGTGTGTTGGGGGTGGGGTGGGGAATGAGCATACCAAGCTCAGAACCACTCCTTGGATGCTCAGCAGGGTTATATATGTATGTGGGATTGTATGATGTATGCATGTGGACATGTGTGCTAGACATGTGGAGGCCAGGGGACAGTTTTGTGAAGGTAGTTTTCTCCTTCTGTTTTAACATGGGGTCCAGGGACTGAATTCATGTTATTAGGCTTATAGCAAGCACCTTTCCCCACTGAGTCATTTAGCTGACTCCTCAATATTATCATTATTATTATTATTATTATATTATTATTATTATTATTATATCATTATATATTATTATTATTATTATTATTATTATTATTATTAGTTTTGCTGTTTTTTTTTTTAAGATGAAGTTTCTCTGGATGTCCTGGAACTCACTCTGTAGACCAGGCTGGGCCTTGCACTCAGAGATCCACCTGCCTCTGCCTCCCAGTGCTAGGATTAAAAGCGTGCATCACCATGACCAGTTTCAATATTAATTTCTTAAGATTTCTTTGATCTGTTTTGTGTGTGTGCCAGTGTGTCTGCATGTGCAAGTGCATTAGTGCTTGTGTGTGTGTGTGTGTGTGTGTGTGTGAGAGAGAGAGAGAAAGAGAGAGAGAGAGAGAGAGAGAGAGAGAGAGAGAGAGAGAGAGAGAGAGAGAGAGATTTGGAGTCTGTTTTCTCCTTCCACCTTGTTTTGAAGCAGGGTCTCTCTGGTTCCTGCTGTTGTGTTGCTCATATAAGTTTCTAGCTGAATCTCTTATCTCTGCCACCCTAGAGATGCTGAGATAACAGATGCCAGGCACTGCATCAGGCTTTTTAAATGATTTCTGAGGATCAGACCCAGGTCAACAGGCTTTCATTCTAGCAAAAATGAGCTATCTCCCCAGCTGCAAGCCCAATATTTATGTCACTTTCTGTGAAAACCTGGCTGGATGAGACTGTGTTTACGTACCCAGATTTACATGCACTTTTCTGGAACATTGGTAATGTAGGGGAGAGGAGGGAAGGGGAGGGGAGGGGAGAGGAGGGGAAGGGGAGGGGAGGGGAGAGGAGAGGAAGGGGAGGGGGGGCATAAACACAATCATTTTGCAGAAGACTTGTGAAAAACATTTCAAGAGTAAAGAATAGTGGTGATATTGGGGCGGGGCATGACACCTCCTTGGCATCTGTGCAAAACTGCTTGCTTGACTCTAGAGGTGATAAAAATAATTTATGAAGCCCTGCATTTTTAGCAAGAGGAAATGACTTCAGCTTTTGGCAACGCGATGCAGCTAGCGAAGCCACTCTCTACGACTTTTATGGATTTCCTTGAGCTACATATTCTGTGACCTGCATTGCAGATTTATTGTCTGATACACAAGCCACATTAAGCAATATAAAAAGCAGTGGACGCATCAAATATCTCAGCAGGGACCCACTGACAATGGGCTGCCTCTTGGAAGAACTCACTGAATTGGATAGCTGTTTATGCATCGGTCTAAACAGGCTCTGCATTTTTGCTTTAAATAAAGACATTTGTTAGAAACAAAAGCAGCTCCTGCTGTACTCATCATCTATTGGGTGGCAGGAAGGGAGGGGACCGCCAACTTTAAAAATCTAATCAAACCCTCGAGATTTGAGTGCGAACATGTTTTTGCTTCCAGCATTGGGGAGGCAGCTTCTCAGTAGGAGAAAGTGGGGCCCTGTAATATTGTGTTTGCTTCTAAAGCAAGACAGTAGAATAGCATTGAGGAGGATGGTGTGGTGTGTCTGCTTTGGGGTGACTTCTGACTGCTTTGGCCAGTACCAGGGAGGAAATGAATGCCCTTTACTAAGCACTCAACAAGGACGGAAGAAGTTTTGGAAGTCCTGTGCCCCATGCCTGATGTCATAAAGTGCAAAGCCTAGCAGTGGGTGGAGTGGGATGATGGCTGGCTTGCTAAAGTGCTTGTCTTGCAAGCAGGGGGCCTGAGTTTGATCCCCAGAATCTACATAAAAAATACCCCGGGCATGGCAATGTGCTTGTAATCTCAGTGCTGGGGAGACAGACATGAGTGAACTAAGCAAGCATAGCCTCACGTCCAGTTCCAGGCCAATGACAGGCCCTGGCTCCCAAAACAAGGCGGATGTTGCCTAGGAAATAATACTCGAAGCTGGCCCCTGGCTTCAGTGCACATATATACATACATGCCCATACACGAAACACACACACATACACACCTTGCACACACATAAAAAGGTAAAGGCCCACTGTGGAAAACAGGGCAGGGGGGCACTCTGGTGACCGTCTAGCTTGGCCAGATGGGTCACCTAGGGCAGCTCACACTTTCTCAAGCTCACAATGGGAATTGTGGCACCTTCTCCAGCAGAAAAGTCCCTGGATTCCTGAAACTATGGGTCCAAATGTCTTAGAGGAGTGACAGCACAGGATGCAGGAGACACCGCTATTAACAGTGAACCACCTGGGAAGATCTTGACCTAGAAGAAAAGAGATAGACTCACAATAGCATGGGGAACATACAACTCACGCATTCATGGCTGTCTTGTTTTACTGATGGTGGTTCCTTTGTAAAGACCGTCCCCGGAGACTACAATTACCATGCACTTTCCCCCAAGAGACCATCCGGGATGAGTTGCATCCCACCTTTGTCCCTCTATTCTCTGAAATCTGACTGCTCTTTGTTTAAACCACTCAGTATGGCCCCTAGGGACAATTAGTGAGGGTTCAGGCTCAGATTCTAGAACCAGATGAGCCCAGTCTAAGTCCTGACTCTACCACTGTTAGCTGTGAGATTTTGGGCAAGTCTTGGACCTCCCTGAGCTTAAATTTTCCTGTTCGGTAAATCAAGGATGACAATGATTGCCTTCATCTACTAGGCAATCATTATGATGAGACAAAAGTTGCATAGCACCTTATACAAATTGCTTCACAGAGGGAAATCATCTATCCGTATATTTTAGGTAGTGTTCGTGCCACGTCGGCTCAGGTACAATGATGCTGTCTCAGTTGCAGGAGCATACCTCTTTGAAGGCAGAGTCACGGGAGTGAATGTCACGTGTGTCCCTGGCAGTGTTTAACTCACACAACTTTTTTTTTTCCTCTCAAAACAGGTACTGAGTGGAAGAGATGACTCAGCCAACAAAATGCTCACCTTGCAAACATGAGGACCTGCGTTAAATCCCCAGAACCTATATCTTTAAAAGCTGGTCTGTAGAGATTGGGGTGATAGCTCATTGGGGACGTAAAGTGCTTGCTATATAAGCATGGGGACCTGAGTTCAGATCTCTAGCATCCATAGAGGGGGGAAAAAGCCAGATATAACAGCATTCCGCTCTTCTAATCTTAGGGCTGAGGGATGGAGATGGGGACGCTAGGAGCTTACTGGCCAGACAATCTAGCCCAGTGAATTCTGGGTTCTGTGAAAACTTATCAAAAGATAAGGTGGAGAGTAATAAAATGAGACACCAGATGATGACCTCAGGCCTTCACATGTGCTCACACTGGTACACACATTTGCACACATATATACACACAAGTCTGGCTGCAATCCCAGGTCCAGGGAAACAAAGACAGGTGAGCTACTGGACTTGAAAGCCAGCCAGCCGGCCAGCCAGCCAGGCTACTGGGAGAACTCAGAACAATGAGAGGCAACATCTCAAAATAAGGTAGATGGTGTTCTGCAGGAACTTGTCCTGTAGCCTCCATATGCCACATGTGCATATGCATGCATACACACACACACACACACACACACACACACACACACCCCGAGAATTCACACATGAAGTCTTGCTAAGTTGGAGAAAGGAGGATGAGGAATAACAGTAGAATAAAATAACCACATTCTTATTGCATACAGAACAGGTCTATACTTGACTGTCAGCTCTTATTATATTAAAATATAAACCTTAGGGGCTGGAGAGATGTATGCATCATTAAGAGTACTGGCTCTTCCAGGGGGCTTGGGTTGAAATGCCAGGACACAAATAAGGACACACATGATAGCTAACGGTCATCTGTAATTCCAGTTTCAGGGTTTCTGATGCCTTTTTCTAGACTCTGAGGAGACTGTGTACATGTGAAATACCCATATACATAAAAAAATAAATATTTAAAATCACATATAACCAAATGTATTAAATAATATATAAAATGTTATAGTAAAGCTCTTATGGGGTGCTCTGTGTAAGTCATTTATAATAACTACCTGCCTCCTGTAGATAGATAGTAACCTAGTACCTATTTTAACAAAAAAAAAAAAAAAAAAAAAAATGAAGTTTAGAAAAGGTAAGAAATATGGATGTGAAATGAGTAAGAGTCAAACGTGTGCCCATCAGCTGCCAAGGTCTATTTCTAGCCTGCAGCCCTTCCAATGGGAGGGACTGAAAAACTAGACTAAAAAGGCCAACAGTGAATAAAAGTGTTTGCTGCAATACCCAAGGACTCAAGGAGCCTGATTCCTGGGACCCACGTAGTGGAAGGAGAGAAGCAATTTTTACAAGTTGTCCTTGAACCCCCTCACACAGGCAACCATACCTCGCTTACCCTCACACTATATAAACCTGACTTTCACATGAACTCTGGTGCCCCATATTTTACCACGTCTCCTGGAAGGGGAGGCCTGGTGGCACTCAGAGGAAGGATAGCAGCCTACCAAGAAGAGTCACAGTCATAGGGGAGGGGAGTAGGGGGAAAGTGGGAGGGAGGGAGGAATGGGACGATACAAGGGATGGGATAACCATTGAGATGTAATATGAATAAATTAATAAAATATATTTTTAAAATGAAAAATAAAATAAAATAAAATCTTAAAAGAAAAAAAAATTATTGATGAATGGGCCAGAGTCCTCTCAATGCTGAGTCACTCTGATCAAGCTGTATCTTTGGAAACGGCAACAGCTAAAAGAAAGATTCTCTCTTCACAACTACACAGTGAGAACACCAGTGTGGCACCAGGGTAGTGATTTGTCACTAAAGTGCTTCCCCTTGCAAGCACAAGGATCTGAGTTTGATCCCCAGAATCCACGCAAAACAAAGCAGACAGACAAACAAAATAAAATAAACAAAGAGCAAGAACAAAACAACAACCAAACAAGCATGGTAGTGTGCACCTATAATCCCAGCCCTGTGGAGGCAAAGACAAGCAGAGCCCTGGGCACTCTGGCCAACCAGCCAAGCCTACTCGGAGAACAGCAGACCAGTGAGAGACCCTGCCTCAAAAACAACAAGGTGAATACCATCTAAAGACCAACAAAGGAGGCTCTCCTCTGATTTCTACATGCATACACATGTGCCCCTGCACGTGCACACATACAAAACAAAACAATACTGGCCACATTTGTGAGCCATGGCTAGTGCTACCCGGGAGAAAGACAGGAAGTGCCAAATGATGGCGATTATGAATGTGGGTGGTAACCAACATGGGAAGCCCCGTTACTTGGGGATGATAGTCACACTTTAGACTCCTCTATCTCAGCAGAGAGCCAGATGAGGGTGTTCATAGTGGCAAGGGTGGGTCAAGGTCTGAGAAGAAAAAATGGGATTGGGCAAGGTAGCCAAGACCAGCCCTACAGTCCCAATTGGAGCTGCCACTCTAGCCTGTGACTTGTCCTAGGACCAGTGAAAAAACGTGTGGTCTGAGCACAACAGGCTGGGGACCACAGGGTAGGAAGGGTATGAATAGTTTTGGTTGGTTGGTTGGCTTTTTGTTTTTGCTTTTGTTTTTTATGAATGTCTTTGTCAGATTAAAAGGATCTGGTCTCTGCAAGCAACCGTTTCTAGATCCGCGTGCTCTTGAAGAAGCCGTTCACCCTGGGCTGTAGTTACCCGCATTGTTTCCCAAAATGCCGACTAGGAAGGCTTGGGGATGATGATAAAGCGGGAGGCTCAGAAAGCTCATTCGCCTAGGGTGGAGGAGCCCAGATCTCTGCCAGCTAATTTAACAAGAGACCCGAGGCAAGAACCACCTCTAATAATTCAAAACTAAAATTAGACATTCATTTGAAGAGAAAAAGAAAAAAAAAAAAAAAAAAAACCAGGTAACCGAAACAAAAATGAGAGGAACTTTGTTTATTTAAATTATGAGGCTAATTGCCTCAACTCTCCAATTCCCCTTAGTGGGGTAGACTTGGCTTGAGTCGATCAGTATCCATGGTGACTCATCTAATAAGTAAACTGCATTAGCCCTGCTACTAGCAGAGGGAGAGGGAGGGGCCTTGAAATGTATCTGTGTGGCTTCCTTCCAGAGCAAGGCATTTCATTATGTCCCGAGGACATGAGGCAGTTCAAAGAGGATTGGAATATGGAATGAGGGGGAGGAGTTTGGGATTATATACTTGCTTTTTAGTTTTATTTTTATATATGAAAATCAGACGCCAGGGATGGGAACTCTGGGTAGAGGCTTTATTCTTCTGGCTAGGGTTTTGTTTTGATTTGCTCAGTGGTTGCTATCTTTACCAAAAGTTCCCCCACAAAAGCAGGCTTTCACATTTCCTCTTACACACATAATTTCTAGTACATGTGTCAGGCTATCTTTTGAGACAATACCCACACATGATACCATGGCTAGAAGCAAATGACAGAACGCCGCTGCCGCGCTGGTGCCCAGGTACTCAAGCAGTGTAAAGTGGCAATAAAAACCACCCCAAACAGGCACCGGTGGGCTTCCTGTAGTGACAGAAAGCTAACTTGCTCTGTATCCATGTGCTTTTAAAAACCATTCCATGATTAGAAGCATGTCAACTGGTCTAATTATTGCAGCAAATAATGACTCATTTCCTTTACAATCACTTATTAATTAGCCATCATAACACTGTGTGAGTTAGGTAGAAAGACAAGGATTCAATATTCGGTTATTAACATCTAATTAAAATATTCATTGTTTCCCATATGTTGTTTATAGCTTGGCTTCCACACACTTGACAGGATGTCACCAACAGAGAGCACCTTCCATTTGCTTAGCTACGTCGCCATCTGTTGTTCAGAAGTAGAATACGTCTTTTTGTCTCCCTCTCTCACACACACAAAATGATCCTCTTGGCTTTTGTGAGAGTTTTAAGAATGATCAACAGTGTTCTCCTGAAAATGTTTTTCTTGATTTGTTTTCTTGTGTTGTCCCACAGAATAAATAAGATATTCCAGTAGTTTCTAAAGTTTTTAAATTTTTTATTTAATTATTTATTTATTTAGTCATTTTTGTGTGTGTGTGTGCGTGTGTGTGTGTGTGTGTGTGTGTGTGTGTGTTCCACAATGTATTCATGGAAGTCAGAGAACAACTCACAGAAGTCAGTTCTCTCCTTGTACTAGAAGAGTCCAGGAATCACAAATGGTATATACTCACTTAAAACTGGACACTAGCCCAAGGGTCATGTCCCATGAAAGTCTTCACTCACCAGGACAGTGGGATATATGTGAGGACATCCTATTGGGACTCTAGGTGAGAGAAGTATGGGAGAATGGGGAAATAGAAGGATCCAGAGGGTCCGGGATACCTACAAGAAGAACACTATGATGGGCAGATCTGGGCCCAGGGGTTCTGCCCAAACTATGGCACCAACCAAGGACAATACGTGCAGTGAGCATCAAACCTCTGCCCAAATCTAGCCAAGGGACAGGACATTCTCCACAGTTAGTGGAGAGTGCGGACTGACTTTCACACGAACTCTGGTGCCCCATGTTTGACCGTGTCCCCTTGATGGGGAGGCCCGATGGCACTCAGAGGAAGGATAGCAGGCTACCAAGAAGAGACTTGATACCCTATGAGCATATACAGGGGGAGAAGATCCCCCCTCAGTCACATTCATAGAGGAGGGGAATAGGGGGACGGAGGGGGGAAGGAGAGAGGGAGGGAGGGAAGGAGGAATGGGAGGACTCCAGTTGAAAAACTTGGCACTAACTGCCATTATTCCCGGTGCTATCCTGCCAGCCCATTCTCTGCTAATTTCTTCTTCTTCTTCTTCTTTTTTTCTCTGCTAATTTTAATGGCCTCTTCTAAGCAGTAAATTAAGTGAGCCCAGCGATGAAATGAGATTGAAATACAAGTAGTCAATTCTTCTGCCATGGGAAGATTTTTGGGTTTTGGGTTTTGGTTTTGTTTTGTTTTGTTTTGTTTTAGTTTTAATTTTTTGAGACAGGGTTTCTCTGTGTAGCCTTGGCTGTCTTGGACACACTTTCTATATCAAGCTGGCCTCAAACTCACAGAGATCTGCCTCTGCCTCCCCAAGAACTGAGATTAAAGTCATGTGGCACCACACCCAGCTCTGCCATGGAAGTTTTGTCCCAGTCACTGTCCCTCTTTCCTTCACTGGAGATACTCCAATCATTGTGTAAAATCATATAGTGTTTCCATATAACCTGTATATATATCCTCCTATGTTCTTTAAATCATCCTGTGGGCTGAGGATGTGCCTCAGTTGGTAGAGCACTTACCTAGCATGCAAAAAGCCCTGGATTTTGTCCTCAGCACCACATAAGCCAGGCACTTGGGATGTAGAAGCATAAGGGTCAGAAGTTCGAGTACGTCCTCAGCTTCATAGGGAGTTCGAGACCAGCCTGTGTTACATGACACACTGTCTCAAAAATTAACAGCAACCAACCAACCAAACAAACAACTCAGGGCTAGAAAGATGGCTCAGCAGTTAGGAGTGTTTGCTGCAGACCTGATCCTTGTGCCTAGAAATCTCTTTTAAAACAAAACAAAACAACAACAACAACAACCCACATGCTTATTATCCTAGCACCGGGGAAACAGAGACATCTGGGTTCTTGCTCCACCAGCGCAGCCTACAATGAGAGGCAGAGTTTCAGAAAGCAAGGTGGGTGGTCCTCTGACCTCCACATACACATGCACACACAAGCATACACCAGCACACACGTACGTACACATACGTGTATACACACTCAGAAACAGGAAAAGTACAGGGGGATGAGTTCGTGTGTGAGGTCATGACCGTGGAGAATTTAAGCTTGAACGCTCCAAGGCCTTTGTAGATTGGCTCTGTGCTTCCTCATACGTAGAAAACTGACTTCAGAGGGCCAAGCACAGCCCATCTTGTAAATATCTAATGATAGAGACGCCATCATGATGCCCCTCTAACAGACTGGGAAGCAGCACAACAGTAAGTATGTGACTGGTAGAGGCTGGGTTACACAATATAAAATAAGAATGTGAGGCCTTTGTTCCAAAAGCAGACCTAAGGTTAAAGCTCCAATAAATAAATAAGACACTCAAGGCAGGAGAGGTGGCTCAGCGCCCAAGAGCTTACCACACAGGCATAAGGACCTGAGTTTTGACACTCGGAGCTCACATAGAGCCAGACCTGGTCACACAGCTGGCTGTAATCCCAGCACTCCTATAGCAATACTGGAGACAGAGATGGGAGATTTCTTGTAAGCTTGTGGGCCAGATAAGAGTGATGAATACAGTACGAAACAAGGGAAATAGACTGATGAACACCCTGCAGGAAATGAGGCATCTTCTTCCTCTGGGATGCTGAGACCTGAAGACAGTAAAAGCTCACCTAAATAGCCACCTGGGAGACAGGGACTGTCTGGGAACAAGATAAACATGGAAGGAGGCAGACCGAGAAATGCACAGGAGAGTGTACTCTGAGTGTGTAGTTTGGGGCATCTGATGGTGTCTTCAGTTCCAATAAGTGAGTGTGTGCATGTGCTTATGCAAGTGTGCAAAGAGCATGTGTGCCTGCATACTTGTGGAGACCACTGGACAGCCTTAGGTGTTCCTCCTTAGGAGCCATCCACCTTGTCTTTCTTTGAGACAGGGTCTCTCCATGGTCTGGAATTTACCAAGTAGGCTAGACTAGTCAGCCAGTGAGCAAGCTTGCTTCCCTCTCTAGCAACAAGACCATAAGCATGAGCTATAGCACAAGACTGTTTTACATGGTTCAAGGGATAGGATTCAGGTCCTGATGCTTGCAAGGTAAGCACCATGCTGACTAAGCCGTCTTCCCAGCCCTACTTGCATTCCTTAAACAAACTTAAAACACACTTCTGTAGTGGCTGTAAACATGATTTTGTTTTGATGGGCTGACAAGATAGGATGCTGAAGCCAGGCCTGACACACACACACACACACACACACACACACACACATACACACAGACAGTCTTTATTTTAAATCTTCATTTACAATGGTATGCTGAGTGTTCATGGTGACCGCTACTTGCTCCTGAGACACAACTGGCACAGAAAGAAAAGAACGTTTGGCAATCTTTAACATAGCGCCTCCTGAGAAAGTTTAAGGACCAGAGCTTGGACCCGCAGCACCCACATGAATGCTGGGCGCGGGTGCTGGCCTGCCTGTAACCTCAGGCTGTGAGTAGCAAAGATGGGGGAATCCCTGGAGCAGGTTGGCTAGTTTAAACTAGCCAGACCAGTCAACTGTGAGCTCAAGTAGAGGTCCTGCCTCAATATATAAATATAAGGTGAAGAACCGCTGAAAGCCAACGTCTGGCCTCTATACACAGATGCACATATTGCACGCACATGCACACATGCACACATACCACACACACAAAAAATATTGTAGCATGTAAGGACAATGAGAACAAGAGAAAGGAGCATGGTGAGTAAAAATAGAGCAACATCAAGCAGAAAAATTCCAGCTATGTGTGGAGGCAGGTGCATTCTTGAAGAACTTGGTGAATTCCACCTATGTGTGGAGGTGGGTGCATACATGGAAGACTGATAAATCCCACATGTGTGTGGAGGTGGGAGCATACATGGAGAACTTGGTAAATTCCACGTGTGTGTGGAGGCAGGCACATGCATGGAGGACTGGTGTTCAACTTTACAAAGGAGAAGAGTTGGCGGTAGGGCCACTTGGAGTTATGGTGAAAGAGGTTTGTCTCTTGAAATCTTTACGTTCTCAGGGCCAAGGCGTAGGCAGCAGAAAACGGAGAGAGAATTTTGACTGGCTCTGTTGCAGCCAGCACCTGGGCCCACTCTAAACCCCCTGTCCTCAGAATGGGTCACTGGCCTATTCTGCCAGGCATCCCAGGAGTAACTTTCAGAGACAGTGAAAGAACAGGACCTTACTCAAAGCTAGCAGTCAGGCTCATGGCTACAGTGTCTTCAGCAACAGGGACTTTCACCTTCCACCTCTTGGGGACGGCAGTAGCAATGAGCTGTATGTTTTGCAAGTTTCTTGGACAGCCCTGGCCAACAATTCAAAAGAGAGCTTCTTGCATCTGCTACTGGGATTTTTCTTAAGTAGTTTTTGGTTCTTGGAGGAAGTACCATTAGTACACAGGAGAAAGGTCATTAAAATGATGTGTATATTTATAGACAGAGTTATGTGCATTGTAGATACATTTTTAGACAAATAGTTAATAGTATCATTTCTTGTGGCTACTTTTCAGATATTCTTATTGTAATTTTATATTCTTTCTTCTGTGTTTATCTCCCCCACACACACACACCACCCTAGAGCCAGCCCCATTTCTCCAATATCCCTTTCAGATCCCCCGTACTGTACTAGTCTCATTTACTGTCCACCTACCTACTTCAATATTTATCTCCTGTCCTTTCCCTAAAGAGCTGCTCCTTTCCCGTTTCCCTGACTAGGTCACTTGTACTCTGCTGTTCCTCTTTCTACTGCCTCCCGGGCCTCCTATCCTCGCAATGGTCCCGTTTTTTACTTCCCAGGCTTCCGTGGTGACTCCAGGCCATGTGCTCACCACATCAGGAAAGCCAGAACAAGGAGCCTCTGATGAGAGAGAACACGCAACGTCTGTCTTCCTGGCCAGCCCTCTCTTTCATTTATTTTGATGAAATGTCTGGCTACATCTCTCAGGCTGGCTTTGAGCTTTCTCTGCAGCCCAGAAAGGCCTTGAACTTGCAGGCATCTCCTGCATAGCTGTGGTGAGAACCGTGTGCAGCCAGGCCTGGCTAGGAACCATGGTTCTGCAACACCCAGCAAGATTCCTTCTTCTGCTCAAGGGTCTAACTGTGGCAGTGGAGAGGAGCCATCAGTGCCAAACTGGCTGGGGCTGTTGCGATGGAGACACCAGGCTCAACCCCATGCAAAAGTACTGGCTTGCCATCCTCCTCAATTTTCAATCAGAAATGAAGTTGTATATCTACCAATCTCTCTTTTAAATGTTTGATTTATGTTTGTCACTTGAGTCCACTCCCAGAAGAATGCTCAGGACCTAGTATGTATTTGCATTAACAGTGAGGAGTTGTGGGGCCGTGTGGGCTTAAAAAAGAGAGGGCACAGACATCCCTGAAGGGGGGATAATACTTTGTAAAAAGTGAAAATAAAACAACAAGCTTAGGACCATTTTATTTAGTTATATTTTTTCCAAAAATTAAAAAAAGAAGAAATTAAAATTAAGTAGGTCACTACCAGACACAATGTTGGAAATCCCTCACAGCAAACACCTGCTAGCTGTCAAGTGTGTGGTTTTAAGAAACACCTTGACTTGCTACCATAGCTCATCTTACAAAATGACTTCTGCACGCAGGCCAATCCAGAGGGTGTCACCAATTACGCCTCACTCTGAGGACCCTCCTGCTCACCCTGCCCTTTGCACACTCACTTCCCTGAGAAGCCTTGCAACAGAAAACAGTGTGACCTTTGACTCATCACCTCTGGTGAGTTAGCATCCACCAAGTCTTCCTTGAAGTGCTTGGAACATAAAAAAGAAAAGAAAACTTTAAAAAATGGCTTTGTTTTGTTTTTAAACCCCCTCGCAGATCACCCTCAGGAACTGCTCCTTCACCTCAGGACTCGGCCTTTGGCTGGGGAGATGAATGACTTAGTCCAAAAAAGTGTTTGCCTCACAGACCAGGCCCTGGATGGGAACACTAGCAGCCATTAAAAAGGAAACTGCTGGGCGTAGTAACAGACACCGGTAATCCTAGCTCTGGTAAGACAGAGGCGAGTGGATCTCCAGATTTCAGTGGGCAGCCAGCCTTGCCTCTTTGGTGAGTTCTAGGCCAATGAAAGATCAATCACAGCTAGTGCCAAAATAGCAGCAATTGGGGCTGACCTCCGGCCTCCACCTGGGTATACACATGCATGATGTTGTGAACCCCTAGAGAAATCACTATCAAATAATTGGTCTCAGATTCTAGCCAACTATCAGCACTGACGTGTAAAATGTTTTTCAATGTGAAGTTCGAAATGGTGTTATTTAATGTTATTTGTATAGATACTTGGAGAAAACAGACTTCAGTGTGCCTTAGGACTGTGAAATCTTCTGTGTCTGGAGAATTTTTGGTATTCAACCCAACCTTCACATTTTCTTTGCAATTTTCAACATGCACAGCCTTGCACCCTCTTTCAAAGGCTCTGATATTACCCAGAAGCAATTACAAAGAGGGGGGAAAAAAAACAAAATTACCTTTCGTCATCCTATCTGCTCAGGGTCTTGGAAAAGCGGACTGACAACGAACTGACAATTATTTGCAATCCACTTTCAGTTAATTTCAGCATAAATTGAGCTTGAGGACTGCTGACAAATAAAATATATTATTCATCTGAAACCCTTCTCTTTAAGGCTCCAGATCTCCAATCTATTTCATTAGTGATTGCCATCAAGCTAAGTTGGAAATTGATTTATGCAATAGTTTTCCCTCTATAACAATTAATTAGGAAAATAATACTTTGGAGCTTTGAAAAGGAGCAGTTTCTACGGCTCTTTGATAAAATGGAAAACTTTAAAAATAATTATGAGCCTGTTTTCCTTGGGGAATCGCAATGCATTACTTTGCCTTTTCCTATTTTCACAAGACACTAGACTTAACTGTGGCTAGGGATAGCTCCTTGCATCTCAATGCTGTTCAGCCAACACCATTCCCTCCCTTTGCTGTGTGCGTGCATGCATGTGTGAGTATGGACATGTGTGCACGCATTTGGTGTGTGTGTGTGTGTACCATGTGAAGGCCAGACGACAACATCAGGGGCGCTGTCCTATCGCTCTTTGCCTTGAGGCAGGGCCTCTCTCTGAACCTGGAACTAGAACGGCAGCCAGCAAGCCCCAGCAGTCCTCCAGCCTCTGGCCCCACAACATGAGGGTAACAGGTGCACATGCCTATGCCTAACTTTTTTTTAAAAAAAATTGTTCTGTCTCTGAACTCATTAAATCAAGAGTGATTTTAAATATAATATTTTAATGAACTCTTTGAGAATTTCATCCATTAAAATTTAATCATATCCACATCCTTTTCCAGCCTCTCTAAGATCCATTCAATTTTGTGGTTTTATTATTATTATTATTATTATTATTATTATTATTATTATGTTTATGTTTATGTTTATGTTTATGCTTATTATTATGTTTATGATGATGATAATGATGATTATGTTTATTATTATTGTGTTTATGTTTATGTTTGTGTTTATGATTATGATTAAATACTCTACTAATTCCAGTTGGTGCAATTCATACCCACTCAGGTACAGAGTCATCCGCAGGAGCATGCCCATCCTCCCAGGGACCGCACGCTTAAAACAAAACCTGACCCTGGCCCTCCTTTTCCTTGTAGGCTGTCAACAGCTTCTCAGCCAGGTGGGAGCTCGCTAGCGTCTTCCTCCTCCACCCATGCCTGGCGTTTTATGTGGGTGCCAGAGAATTCAGACTTGGCTCTTCATGCTTGTGTCTCAGACTCTCTCACCCACCGAGCCACTTCCCACGCCTCCCCTAACGACGTTGGAGGCGTACTGCACGCTCAGGCACAGTGTGCCACATCGGTGAGGGTTACAGAAACGGAGCATCTTCAGTACGTGGCCCTGGCAGGAAGCTGGGTGTGGGGTTAGCTGTCTTAATAACAAGCTGTAATTGATATCACTGATACGTGTCTTTGCAGTCATGGTGGCTTCGGGAATTCGCTCATGGGTAAAGGTAATATGAGAACCGGACCAAGAAGGATTTAGCATCCATTGGCTGAGATGCAGGTCTATGGCTAGACATAATGTGGGTGTTCTAGGCAGAGGAAAGAATATAAATGATTTCAAAGAGCTGGGAACAGTCTAAGTGAATTTGAGACGCTGAAAGAAGTCGGTAGTGGCTGGATGGGGGACAGGCACATGGGGCCCCCCAGTAGTGGAGGAGTAGCTACTGGCTGTTGAGAGAGAGAGGGAGCACCATTTTCTTCAGTGGTGCATCCCCTGGTAAAATGTCTAGAATCTGGTAAATAACTTCACACTCATACACATTCAAGCAACTCAAGTCAAACTCAGTGGGTCGTATTTTTTTTTAATGAATGTGGGAGAAGGATGTATTGAGAAAAGGGGTTTTAGGGGGAGAAGGGGAGGAATAAGAGATGAGAATGGGCTATGACTCTTTTCAAAATATATTATATGCTGGCATGAAATTGTCAACTATAGTGATACGGCTTTACAAAAATATGTTTTACATTCAAAGAGACAGAACTTTTGCTGGGCTTCACAACTGATTTAGTAGTATACCTCAAATTCACTTCAAACTTAAGTTGCTATCCTACTGTGTCATCGGTCGGTTTAAGGCCTGTTGAGGTTTGTTAAAGCCTTCCTTTAGTTCTGAGCCCCATTTCTTAGTTGAGCTCACTAGAAATGTTCATAATGAGTGAGTTAACCCAGAAGCAGAAAGACTCACATGGTATATACTCACTTATAATTGGGCACTAGCCCAAAAGGCATGTCCCATGAAAGTCTTCACTTACCAGGAGATTGGGATAGATGTGAGGACATCCTACTGAGACTTTAGATAAGAGAGATATAGGATATGGGGAAATAGAAGTACCCAGAGGGTCCTAGAAACCTACAAGAAGAACATTGTGACAGGTGGATCAGGGCCCAGAGCGGTCTGCTCAAACTATTGCACTAACCAAGGACAATACAAGTAAATAAACATTGAACCCCTACTCTGATCTACCCAATGGACAGGACATTCTCCACAGTTATGTGGAGAGCAGGGACTGACTCTGACATGAACTCTGGTGCTCCATATTTGACCACCTCCCCTTGGTGAGAAGGCCTGGTGGCACTCAAAGAAAGAATAAGCAGGCTACAAAGATGAGACTTGATAGCCTATGACCATATAGTGGGGGAGGAGACCTAGGGGAGGGGAATAGGGTGAAAGGGGGAGGGAGGGAGGAATGGGAGGATACAGGTGATGGGATAACAATTTAGTTGTAATCTGAATAAATTAATAAAATTAAAATTAAATAAAAATAAAACCTTCCTTTAAGAGAACATCACAGCCAACCTTACTTGCCTTGGATTTCCCATGTAATCAGCTTCTACAAGATAAGCTAATGCACAACTTTAATGCTAAGTTCTATATTCATTTATGCACCTTATTTAGAGCAATGCGTGTGCATGCACGTGTGCACCAGCATTGTGGTAATCATTCTCTGAAAACAGCCAGCAGGCTGGAAGTGACCCTATACAACAAACATCTGCTACATACATTGGAAACACCATACAGAAACAGCTTGTTTTCACGATTGTGTGGCTTGAGGTCACTTGGAGTCAGTAACTTACTCCCCTACGAAACTCAGTTAAAATTTTCTGTAAAGTTTCTTCCATGGCATAGTTTCTGTGCTTTTCAATAAATACAGAGCAGATACGGAACAGATAACACACCCACACAGAGCAGATACGTAGAATATACTGCACGTAGGGCCAGTAGCCACAAATGGAAGCCAGAGAAGACTTGGGGAGAGAAGTAGAGATTTCAAACTTG